>NC_136264.1:198353516-198413516 GCF_964187855.1 Myxine glutinosa | reverse complement strand
AAAGGCCGGAAAAATGGCCTCTAAACGGTGGGGGGGGGGGGGGGGTGATGACGTAAAATGCCCTAATATTTTGGCCACGTACGGCTAAACAGATGGGTTTTGATCGTGACAAAAAGGCGATTTGTGTTCTAGAAAGTTAAAGTATATAATTCAATTGAAATAAAAGAAAGAATTTAAAGGTTGTAGAAGAAAAAATTCCGAAGTTTACCGCCATTGATGCAGCGTCTTTTACACCACCCGGTCTAACACATTACATTGCGTCTTTGTGCTTGTTGTTTGTGTCCTTTATGACGTTCCTAAAAACAACAAGGTTCCTGTTTGGAATGATTTAAAATTTTGTTTCAGTGCCAGACAGGCAGACAGTAAAACAAATTTCCTTACTCCTCTCTGCGCATGCGTGATCGAGACCAATTTAGAGCCAAAGTTCTGCTAAACTACATACAGGTTCGTTTTCTGATTCAAGTGCCAATTCATGTTCAAAATACAATATTCAATTTAAATAAAGTTGTTTCTCATCATAAACGGACATTTGTAGGCAGAGAGAGAGAGAGTCATTTTGCCTCGCTGTTGTTCTTTGTTGTTGATTATTCGGATCCGAAGACTACATATATCTACTGTTGGTACAAGGAAGCCATTCTTGGCCACTAGTGACCCCCAGTACGAGCTTGTTATAGCCAGGGAAGGACCATAGTTTTTCGACACAAGATAATCCGATTGAGGAACCTGCTGAGTTAGATCTACGATTCCATATGTACTGTGGATGTCTTTTGGAAAGAACAGGCCATTGTGTGATGGTGACTTGATACATGCGCCGTATTGTAGTCCTGATCACCACTGGGAATGCAATTTGCAAATCACCTATTGTATTTCTTTGCCATGATACTGCTATAGCAGTTCCTACAGCCAGGATGTAACCTGAATGATAAATTTACTCCTTCATTAATTTAACTCATTCTTTAGCATGGAGTTGTCCAGCAGATCTTTAGCAAACTTGTCTTTGGGTTGTCTGGTCTGGGTTTGATTCACACGGACTTAGACACTCACTGGAACAGACTGATTACAATACTCTCCCCTGTCCCTTCTGGAACCGGTGAGGCTCTATTATGGGGGAGGGGTGGGATGGGAAGGAGTGGTGAGGAGGGAAGGGGAGGGAGGTCGGTCACGTCTGTAATCACTAAACACGACCAATTCGACCACACCCTGTCCAAACCACTGAGATCCCATGTAAATGCAACATTACGTTTCATATGTGCAGATTCGTTAATTTGTTAATAAATAGCACGTGGCTGCGGGTTAGAATCAGTTCTTGCAGGAGCGTCACGGTGCCGCTGATGCAGTTCCCCCTGAAGGTTAGAGCAGGAATTTGGATTTTTGCAGGGAGTTTGCAATAGCTCACCTACTCTTCGAGAATGACACTATGGGATTTTATTTTTAAACATTTTTAATGGTGGCACATTGGATGTCCTGTTTAATAAATCTATCTGAGGGACGGCACACACATATTGATGAATCACCCTGCCTGTGAAACACCGACATGACTGTTTATATCTGGGTCGAAATTCGAACCCAGGCTAGACATTGTAGAGGTATTGTAGAGGTGAGTGCACATACACTACATGACCAAAAGTATGTGGACACCGGAATATCACACATTTAATAATAATAATAATAATTCATTTATTTTGTATAGCGCTTTTCCAGAAGCCCAAAGGCGCTTTGACAGAGTGGAAAACATAATGCATAACAATACATGAAAACAACAATTGCAAAAAGACAAGAATCAAGAAAACAAACAGCAGCGATATACGGCATATATATAAGACAAGAATCAAAAAGACAAGACAAGAATCAATAGGGAAATATTTAAAGCAAAAGGAGGGAGAAGGAGAAGAGATAGTCAGGGGTTAAATGCTGTGGGTTGAATGTTGAATGCAGCGTTGAACAGGTGGGTCTTTAGTGATGTTTTGAATGTGGTGAGTGAGGAGGAGTCTCTGATGGTGTGAGGTAGTGAGTTCCAGAGGGTAATTCCATATTACATATTTTTCATTTCCATTTTACATTTTACATTTTACATTCCATTTTCATTCCATATTAATGGGCATTAATATGGAGTTGGTCCCACCCCGTTGCTGCTATAACAGCCTCCACTCTTCCGGGAAGGCTTTCCACTAGATGTTGGAACATTGCTGCGAGGATTTGCTTCCGTTCAGCCACAAGAGCATTAGTGAGGTCCGGCACTGATGTTGGGCGATTTAGCCTGGCTCGCTGTCGGCGTTCCAATTCATCAAAAAGGTGTTCGATGGGGTTGATATCAGGGCTCTGTGCAGGCCAGTCAGGTTCTTCCACACCGATCTCGACAAACCATTTATGTATGGACTTCGCTTTGTGCACGGGAGCATTGTCATGCTGAAACAGGAAAGGGCCTTCCCCAAACTGTTGCCACAAAATTGGAAGCACACAATCGTCTCGAATGTTATTGTGTGCTGTAGCGTTAAGACTTCCCTTCACTGGAACTAAGGGGCGTAGCCCGAACCATGAAAAACAGCCCCAGACCATTATTCCTCATACACCAAACTTTAGAGTTGGCACTATGGATTCAGGCAGTTGCGTTCTCCTGGCATCCGCCAAACCCAGATTCGTCCGTTTGACTGCCAGATGGTGAAGCGTGATTCATCACTCCAGAGAACGTGTTTCCACTGCTCCAGAGTCAAATGGTGGTGAGGTTTACACCACTCCAGCCGATGCTTGGCATTGCGCATGGTGATCTTCGGCTTGTGGGCGGCTGCTCGTCTATGGAAACCCATTTCATGAAGCTCCCGACGAACAGATGTTGTGCTGACGTTGCTTCCAGAGGGAGTTTGGAACTCGGTAGTGAGTGTTGCAATCGAGGACAGACGATTTTATGCACTTCAGCACTTGGTGGTCCTGTTCTGTGAGCTTGTCTGGCCTACCACTGCTTGGCTGAGTTGTTGTTGCTCCTCGACGTTTCCACTTCACAATATCAGCACTTACAGTTGACTGGGGCAGCTCTAGCAGGGCAGAAATTTGACGAACTGACTTGATGAAAAGATGGCATCCTATGTCGGTGCCACGTTGAAAGTCACTGAGCTCTTCAGTACGGCCCATTCTCCTGCCAATGTTTGTCTATGGAGATTGCATGGCTGTGTGCTTGATTATATATACCTGTCAGTCATGGGTGTGGCTGAAGCAGCCGAATCCACTCATTAGAAGGGGTGTCCGCAAACTTTTGGTCATGTAGTGTACCTCCAGGCTATCCTGCCAGCACACATTTCAGGTGGGAACACTAAATAGGCTAACACCTGGTGGGCAATTCGATCAATTGCTTTGATTGAATTTAATAATGTTGGAATGAAGGCTCGGGGGTGAAGGAAAGGAAAGGTGAAGGAAACCATACCTGTTACCACACATCTTGTGATGCACACCTGAAGACCTCAACATGAACCCTACACCCAAACTTCTTTGCCCATATTGTTTTCCTTTTGTTGGACTTTTTAACATGAAAAATGATGTTTTTGAAAGTGTGTGAGTAAACTCGTCTTCATGGCCGATGTAATGAGATGTAAGTGGCAGAATTTTTGGCAGGTGTCAGTGACACTCCTCCAGAATGCATATTTCAAAAAAAACTTGCTTAATATCCAATAGTTTGTACAAACAGTCAAAATGAAGCACCCAAAGTAACAAGTACCAAACTCCAACAGTAGCACTGTTATCAATATGGGTTTCATGGATAGAACATATTAAACTATGTACCATTTCAAGGGATACCTAATCGGGGATAATTCAGAATGGAGGGAGAAATATACTAGTGGCCTGTGTGTGATCGAGACTTGGATTACAATGCTGATTTGATGTCCGATGTTACATACAAACACGACTTCAAGAATATAAAATTACTTGTTTTTTTTTGTTATAGAGTTCAAGACGCACATACACACACACAAACACACACACACACACAAACACACACACACACACAGAGACACACACACACACACACACACACACACATACAGTCACACACACACACACACACACACACACACACACACACACACACACACACACTCACACAGTCATACACACACACAGTCACACATACACACACACACACACACACACACACACACACACACACACACACACACACCTACACACAGTCACACACACACACACACACACACACACACACACACACACACACACACCTACACACAGTAATACACACACACACCTACACATAGTCACACACACACACACACACACACACACACACTTCATAAATTTGTTCCTTTCAATAATTGTCATCTTTTATTAAATAGCAACAGTCTTCCTGAATCTTTCCATTCATATTTCAAGGATGTTATTAATTATACTAACTAGCATGACTCGGCGCGCTCCGCTGTGTTTTGGGTGTTAATTTTATTTGAAGAAGAAGAAGATGATTTGGTCACAAATAAACACACAAACATCACCATATACGTTTGCTCTATTATAATAAGATTATATAACAACCTCAAAATAGTTGTATATCTATAAAAGAAGAACTCTGATATTCTGATACAGTCTGTGAACCCTCATAGTAAGGGCATTTTATGAGATATTTCACAAATCTGTTAACTAAATTGTTACCAAAAAATTTCTTCACCAATATGTTTGTAAAGGTGTGTAATAACATGTGTTAAAATGTTGAAGGTCAACTCCCGTGGGAAACCCAGAAAAAAAGCTGTTGAATTCGGGTACTGAAAAAATATTTTCGAGAATTTTTATTTTTTTAAATCGGCCCTTAAGTAACTTATGAGGGGTCAAATAAGGGTTTTTCATGATTCTGAGTTGATTGTTAACATTTATATTTTCAGTTTTACATTTACACACAAAGTAGCTTTTATTTCACATACATACATAATACTCAAGAGTTATTTCTCATTCACAATGTCAGAAGTTTCAACAGTCATTGTCTATGTCTTCTTCAGACTCAACAACATCATGACTGCAGTTTCTGCATGTAATGCCATTACAGACTCCACAGGCCGAGATGCACGTGACCCCATTCTTCTTGCAGCTGCATCGCCGGTTGCTGCAATCTCCATGACAATTACAGCTCGTGAACTGCAATAGCTCCTCAGGAGCCGTGGGGTCCAGTGTTGGAACTGGCTCATACCCATGCACACCTATTGTCCATCCATAGTCACTGGGGTTCAGAGACATGCTCTGTAGAAGGATCCAGTCCCGGGTCTGCAGGTAGGCACGGAGTGAATGTTGTGCAGCTGCACCCTCTGTTGGAGGTAGAGTCTCTGGTTTGATCACTCCTGCCGCTGCCCAGAGTGTGTCACCTGGAGTGAGGAGTGGCTGATCATGAGCCAGGGAGGAGGAAAGCTCAGCGAGGGGGAGAAACATGATCGCGTTCGTTCCTATCTGTTTCCTGTTCGTAAATGGAATAATCTTTACTTCAGTTCCTCTCAGGATCTTAGCTTTGTCGAGTGCCTTCAACTTCACCCGGGGGAAAGCTGCTGTTGTCTGTGGATCTGGCAAAGGTGGTGCCGGAGAGGTGACTTCGATCCAACCCATTGAGTGAAAGGGAGTGTTTCCGTGAATAGAGACAATGTTTAAATCTATATTGTCTCCAACAAACTGAGTGACTGCATTGTTTGTTTCCCCAACCTCCATAAAGACCACCTGATCATTACTTGACAATTCACTTTCACTGGCTGGCACTTTGGCTGTCATCACTGATTGATCCTCAAGCGCAGCATCAACCGCAACCTCATCATTGATCTGTTCATCGGTTTCCTCCACAATGGTGTCAAGAGTGCCAGAAGTATCTGGAACATCATCTCCACTCCTACTATTAAGGAAGCAGTATTTGTAGTTTTGTGTCTCCGTGTAAGACTCAGTGTATCCCAGCCGGTGGAACTTGTTGAGCATCCATTTTGACCCAAATCTATGATCAAGTTGTATGGCAAGCCCCATTTGGTGTGGCAATACTCCAGACCGAGGTCGACAGGCCTTAATAAAATTCTGCCCCCAAACGGCAACTCTTTCGTCTGTCTTGACAATCGGTCTCAAGAACATCTGAAGGCTTGCAGGAACAAGTGTCAGCTGACTATCGATGTCAGTCATACTGTGTGTGGTGGGGTATGACTTTGGACCTAAATCAATCAAGGCAATATCATTGGATATGAACTTGAGTGCCGTCTTTATGATCTGAGTCTTCTCATCTCCATGGTCAAGGTTAGCATGATGCGCTCGCAGAATATTGTCGGTGCCATCTTTGAGACAGAGTACATCTGCCCTTCTTTCCTGTGTTGTGAAATACAAGGTGTCTTCGTATTTCTCTAGAAGTTTTATCTTTAGCCAATGCTTTGAATAAGAAAGGCTCTTCTCTGGTGACTGATCAAACTCCTGCAGCTTTTCATGGACTTGGTCCATGTTCATTACCCCATGCTCTAATTCTGAGTCTAACCATTCGCAGAATTCAATAAAAACTGCCTCTCGCTCCTCATCAATACTCCTCTGTCCTCTCTTCCTTTTTCCTTCCTCATCAGTCTTGGACAAACTGTCACCTCTCGCAAACATAAGTTTGCATCGCAAATGGTACAGTGTTTCTTCTGCTACCAAGTCGTTGATCCCTTCCAGGCGTCCAGTGACTTCAGTGCCCCAGTCATCCCCGCGACTCCGTGCTGTCTTCAGCAAGCTTGCCTTCAGTGTATCTGCAGTCAAATTATCTGGCACTCTGTATTTCTTTCTAGCTTGTGCTGGATTATTTTTGTAGAGCTGGGCTGGTTGGTTGCAAAGAATGCATACGTCCTTATACACGAGGTCAACTGACTGTGATCTTCTAGAACTGCAGCCAGTTGATGAACTGAACTCACAAGTAGTGCGTCTTCTCTTCAACTTTGATGACTCTTTCTCTGCCTTTGATGCTTGAGCTGACTTCTTGGTGGTTGCAACAAAGTTGTTGTACAGATCATTTTTACAGTTCTGGTGGTACCTCAGTTTTCCTTCCTTTTGAGCCTCCTTCATACGTTCCACAACAGTAACATTTTCGACAGTTTCTGCTTGTTTCAATAAAGTTGAGTATCCCTTTGGAGTTGCCTGTATGAGCCTTTCAGCTGGTGTATCCGAGCGTGCACAGATGAAGCAATTGAGCACAGGTGGAGTAACGTCTTCATCCATATTGCTAGACTCCATGTCCTGCAAAGTAGAAAATGAGATATATTTAGAAATTATTTTTCCACAAAGGAGTGTCTGTGGTGAAATATAAATGTTAACAATCAACTCAGAATCATGAAAAACCCTTATTTGACCCCTCATTTACTTAAGGGCTGATTAAAAAAAAAAAATTCTCGAAAATATTTTTTCGGTACCCGAATTCAACAGCTTTTTTTCTGGGTTTCCCACGGGAGTTGACCTTCAACATTTTAACACATGTTATTACACACCTTTACAAACATATTGGTGAAGAATTTTTTTGGTAACAATTTAGTTAACAGATTTTCATATGTTTCCCTTACTATCAGTGCAATTTCACTTTTAAACTTTCTACTTGCAGCATTTTCCCTTTTCAAATATTTTTTTGTATCCATGATCGAGGTTCATGGAAGAGCTGGAGCAGAATGAAAGGGAACAAAATGGAAAGGGGAAGTGAGATCAAGGGGAGAGGGAGAAGGGGGCATGGGGGTGAATAAGCTACACACAAGCTGAATGAAACAGCAAAGGCAGAAGAGAAGATAGAAACAGCAGAAGAGAAGATAGAAACAGCAGAAGAGGAAGGGGAAAGCGGGAGGTGAGGGAGAGGGGAAAATCACAATAACCTGGAAAAGGAGTACTTAGGAATGGGGTCATTTGGGGAAGAAGAGATCATGAGGATGGATGGGGAATGGGACTGAACACATTGAGGAATTTGGCTCGGCAGGTGAAAAAAAAGAGGAACAAATGAGTGGAGGTGAGCAGGGAGCCTGGATTTTGGGATTTTAACCAGAAGAGGGTTACTGCAAACCATGTATGCCCTGCAGAAACCGGGAAGGGACAGCCAAGAGAGGGCAGAGGGTGCAAAACCAAAACAGAGGCTTTACAATACATGGAGGCAACCAACCTGTCTGTGCTGTTAGAGTAACAGGCCGAGACCCTCAGCTTTGTCATGGGAGATCCCAATGTTTATGAGGTCCTTGCGATCCACGGCATAAATAAGGGAAATTTGTGAGGCAGGAGCGCCATCCCAAAGGGGAGAGCCCAACTCCTGCTTAAACTTCCTGGTTTAACAACTATCTGGGACGTCTCTACATGGTGGTTGTACCCACAATGCAAGTCGGGAACCAAATCTTCCCCATTCTTCCCTGCTGCCAGGATTTGTCAGGGCAGCACGGTAACAGTCAGAGTGCCGATTGGACTGGCCCTTTCCTTCTTTTCTCTCTCTCTCTCTCTCTCTCTCTCGCGCCCCCTGCTGGCCGTTCGTGTGTTGGGTGCGGTGTCATGGCGTCTGTTCGTGTCTTGGCATTGTAGCTCCGTGCTCGTGGTTTGTATCTTTACCCTCCCCTTACCTTTTCTCACCTTTGTTCCGTCTTTTGTGTGTCACCCTTCCACGTTATCATACCCCCCCCCCCCCCCCCCCTCTTGAGAGTGAGAAAGTGAGAGAGCACACGTGGTGAGACCGGTAAAGGTTCCCCCTTAGGGCGGTTCCCTCTTCGGGTTTTTTTCGCCTCGTGTTACAAATCATAATACTTTTTCCGTTTCTTTTTTCGTAAATATTTTTATTTTTCGTTTGTTTACTGGAGCTTTTTGGCTTCATTAACCTTTATACATTTACCCTTTGTTTAAACGTGTAAACGATGGCGGATAGCTCTCGTTACACGTCTCTTGAAGCGCTAACCCGGAAGCATGGGTTAGTTTGCTCACCTCCATCGGGAATCGATGTGGAGGCCATTATCCTTGCGGTCGGAGAGTTAATCGGTTTGGATAATGTAAAAGCGGCTTCTCGCATGAATAAACGCGTGGTAATCTTTGTTTCCACAGTGCCCATGGTTGCTCAAATAGTCGAGCACGGGCTATTCTTTGCTCCCGACGTGTTTGTTCAGGTATGTCCACTCGACACGCCGGCAGTTCGGATTTCTCTCTCTAACGCTCCTCCGTTCCTTAAGAACAAAGACCTGGTTACTGAACTAAACAAACTTGGTTCTGTTGTCTCTTCAGTTACTTTGGTTCCTGTACGAGGGAAAAATAACCGTTTAAAACACGTCATGTCCTTTCGTCGTTTTGTTTATATGATTTTACCGCGTGGTGTAACCTCTTTAAATGCGGTATTGCCCTTCAAGGTCGAAGGTCACACTTATCGGGTCTTTGTCTCCACAGAGTCTCTAGTTTGTTTTGAGTGTGGTCAATATGGTCATTTAAAAGACTCGTGCCCGAAAAAGTCCGCAGATAGAGCCACTAGCCTGAATGGTGATGAACAGCAGGGCTCTACTGAGATCGTTGTCGATGAGGTAAACAGTATGGGTGGTGCTGATGCAAACCCCATTGTAGACAAACAGAGAACCAGGAAAAGAACCCTCCCACCTTCTAGCGACCTCAACGAGCCTGATACTAAGGTCTTGGCCTGTCCTCCAACCTTCGCTCAAGTGGTTAGTGAAGGTTATGGTGGAGCGCGACCTCCTCCTCAGCAGTTTCCTCCAGTTGAGGAAATTGCTCAACCTCCCCCGCCTTCAGAATACTCTGAGGGTAATGTGATAAATGCTGAAAATGTATGTGTTGGCCAGACAGCACCTGAGTCTCTCCAGTGTTCTGAGGGTAAACCTCCATGTGAGGTTGAGCCTCCATGTGTGTCCCCTGATGAAGCTTGTGTTGATTGTGCCACCCCTCCCTCTGTGGGGAGTGGTGAGTGTGTTGGAACTAGTGATCTGTCTGTGGAATCCTCCATTGAGGCAGCTGAGCCTTGTCAAGCTCATGGTCAGCAGGGCGATAGTGCTGAAGTCTCAGATTTTCACGTCGATGAGCCTGTTGCCTCAGCAATGGACTCTCAATGCAATGATTGTGACTCTGATGGGGGTTCTTCCGTTGCCTCACTGAGTGATGGTGAGGCCGACTTCTCATCGGAGCATGTCTCTGGAGGCTCCGTCCCTCCTGCTGAAATCGTGGATTTCCTACAAAAAACTTACCGTAAAAAGCGCGTGAAAATCTGCGATTTCTTCGTTGATACTCACGCCTTCATTAGTGGGGCTCAGGAAGTTGTACAACAATCTGCGGCCCTTCATATTTCTGATCAATCACTGAAAAGACTGAAGAGGTACCTTGTCACAGCAAGGAAAGAATTAAACCTGTAATGGCTGTGTTGCTGCCTATGTTTCTATGAACATAGCAAGCTTGAACATTAATGGTGGGCGCAGTCAGCTGCGTCGGTCCCAAACTGTGCAATTAGCCAGGAGGGAAAAGATTGATGTACTTTTATTGCAAGAAACCCGTGCCACTGCAGACTGCATGGCTGATTGGCAGCAACAGCTGATTGGCACTTGGTTTTTTAGTAATACAGATTCTGTGAGTGCGGGTATTGCTTTTTTTGTCAGTTCACGTTTGTCTGTCTCCCCCCCCATCTTTAAGGAAATCGTACCAGGCTATCTAGCCTCTGTAGAGCTTGAATACAATCAGCAACGATTTATGTTTGTTAACGTCTATGCTCCAAGTGATAGCACAGATAGAGGAACTTTTTTTAATCAGTCCTTTAATTTCCTGAGACACCTCTCTTCTGATACGTTGTTGTGCTTAGGGGGTGATTTTAACTGTACTTTAAACCCAACTTTAGATAGGAACAGTGCAGAGCCACATCCAGCTTCAAGTAGGCCTCTTTCCAGTATAACTTCGCGGCATGACCTCAACGATGTATGGCGGCAACAACACCCAAACCTGCAGCAATTTAGCTGGTGTCGGGTTTTACTAAATCATCTTTCACTTGCTCGTCTTGATAAATTTTATATTCCTAACTCTGCTGTCAACCTTGTGACATATACGGCTATTGTCCCTTCAGGCTTCTCTGATCATTCTTTGGTAAAACTGTGCTTTTCCTTTCCTCGCTTCAAACGCCGCACTCTGTATTGGTCTCTTAACACCTCACTTCTGAGCGATCCTTTCTTTAAATCATCCTTTGTGGTTTTTTGGGACAAGGTTGTGGATTTCCAACATCGTTTCCTAAATCTCTGTCAGTGGTGGGACTATGCTAAAGCGCAGATCCGTGTTTTCTGTCAGCAATACAAAACCAATTGCTCTCAAAGTAAACAATTATGTATTGATGCCTTGAAACAAGAAATTCTACGATTGCAGGAAGGTGCTGAGGTCCTCAGTGATGAAAGACGGTGTCAACTCCTCTTTGAAAAACAAACTCTGCTTAAGGAATTAATTCAAGAAAATGGTATTGGTGCCTTAGTCAGGCTGAGAGTTAATAGTTTACTGTCGTCAGACACATGTTGTAAAGATTTCTTTAAGTTTGAGAAGACGATGAAGGCGAGCCAGCAAATGCTTAGTCTTCGGGCTAGTGATGGGCATATTCTTAGTGATAATACGGAGATTGTTCACTTTGTTCGGTCTTATTTTGAGAATGTGTTTTCCTTTAAGCCCAATGATGTGCCTGCAATGCAGAATATTACGACCAATTTACCGCAGATAGATGAGCATCAACGGCATGTCTTGGATGAGAACATTACTCTCGGTGAACTTAAAACTGCGCTCGATGGCCTTGCTGATCATAAGGCTCCTGGTTTTGATGGGCTACCAGCTGAATTTTATAAAACCTTTTGGGACATGCTTGGTCCTGCTTTGCACTCAGTGTTTTTATACAGTCTGCGTGAGGGATTGTTACCCCTTAGTTGTCGGCGTGCAGTTGTTTGCCTTATCCCTAAGAAAAACGACCTGCAATTGATACAGAACTGGCGTCCAATCTCTCTTCTCTGCACAGATTACAAGATTTTTGCCAAAACGCTAGCTAACCGTGTAAAGACTGTTCTAAGCACAGTTATACATCAGGATCAATCGTACTGTGTTATGCACAGATCTATGCACGATAACATTTTTTTGGTACGAGACCTGTGGGATGTGTGTGCATTTCAACAACAACATACCGGTCTCTTTTTTATTGACCAAGAAAAGGCTTTTGACTCTGTTAATCATGAGTATTTGTTTCACATTTTAAAGCAATTTGGTTTTGGGGCATCCTTTATTTCATATGTATCCTTATTGTATAATCACATTTTTAGCTTGATCAAAATCAATGATGGTCTCTGTTCACCTTTGCGGATTGGGAGGGGAATTCGGCAAGGCTGTCCCTTATCTGGAATATTGTACTCTCTTTGCATTGAGCCCCTTTTGATTCGTTTACGATCTTCTCTTATGGGATTTTCAGTGACTCCCTCAGAAAATCCCGTTATCATTTCGGCCTATGCTGATGATGTATGTGTTGCTGTTCGCAGCAGTAATGACATTGCTCTGCTATTTGAGTGCCTACGGGTTTACTCTCAAGCATGTACAACGCAAATTAATTGGTCGAAATGCAAAGCAGTTTGGGTCGGCGGTACGCCACCTTCTGCCCTTCCAATTCTCCCTATGAATTTGACATGGGAAAAAGAAGGTGTGAAATACCTCGGTGTTTACCTTGGAACCCCAGGCTTTGTCAAAAGGAATTGGGATGGTTTGCTCCACAAAATCAGCAACAAATTAAACAGATGGAGAGGAATTTTGTCGACCTTGTCTTTCCGAGGTCGTGCACTGGTCATTAACAACCTGGTGGCCCCTCTCTTATGGCATAAAATGATTGCCTTGCAGCCACCTGCAACGTTGGTGTCGTCAATCCAAAAATGTTTACTTGACTTCTTTTGGGATGGCAAACACTGGCTAAAGCCAGAGACTATTTGCCTCCCACTGGCAGAAGGTGGTCATGGGCTTGTGGACATTCTTTGTCGGGTGATGGCCTTCCGAGTCTCCACAGCTCGTCGTTTTATATTTCTGGAGGCCTTGCCCTGGAAATCGACTGCAAACTGTATACTAAAACAAGCCGGCATGCTTGGGTACAATTGTGAACTCTTCTTCATGGAGCTGCAACATGTCGATGCTTCGCTGCTCCCTGACTTTTACCAAGATGTCTTGAACGTCTGGCGGTCCATTTCAATAACTCGCCAAATGGAGACATACAACAGTGAAAGGTTCCTCCGGGAACCCCTTTTCTACAATGCCCTCTTTCCTGCTATTCCTCGCTCACGTGCCTTTGTGCAACGTTTTGTGAGTGCTGGCGTGAAAACGACTCGGGACCTTCGTGACTGTAACAGGAACAGTTGGTTCTCCGCAGGACATCTTCAAGTAAGAACTGGCATCAGATCTTTGAGGAGCGTAGCCAAGGTCCTACAGGAAATCCTGTGTGTTTTTAGGCACCTGGGCCTGAGCTCAACCGCCAACAATGGTGACCACCGTACACCACCACAGATCTGTGCTAGCTCTAGCCTGCCAGCTGATAGCACCACAACATCTATCTTGCTATCCTCATCGCCACTTTCCAGCAAGGATAAAAAGAGACTGTATCGTTTGTGTATCTCAGTTCGGTTTCCCTCGTTACAGCCTCTTTCTTTTGGGGCTCGATGGAAAGAGAAACTGCCTTCTGGGTCTCCCTCCCATCCGCAATGGTCTGCAATGTATGTTTCACCGATTGTTAAAAGGACTGGTGATATTGCTTGGAGACTCGCCCATATGGTGTTGCCCTCCAATGTTTTATTACATCGTTTTAATGAGGATAATTCAGTGGAATGCCCCTTTTGTATGATTTCTGAAGACCTTTTCCATGCTTACGTAGATTGTGCAAGACTCTTTCCCTTCTTTGGTTTTTTATCAACTTTTTTTAATCGTATGAACTTTTCTTTTTCTACACGTGTTTTTATCTTTGGAACACCACTTAGTTATAAAAAACGCTCTGAGACTGCTCTTGCTAATTTCTTAATTTCTATTGGAAAATTAGCAATCTACAAAACAAGAAAAGCAAAGCTCCTGGCAAATGCTGATATTTTATGTGATGTGGTAATTGTGTTTAAGGCTCTAGTCATGGCAAGGTTACGCATGGAATTTTCTTTTTTCCAAATGAAAGATGATTTACAAACCTTTGTGGAAAAATGGTGTGCAAAGGGTGGGTTTTGTAAACTTGATCATGGTTTGTTAAGTTTTTTATTTTAGTGTTTGGTGTTTTTATTGTTGTTGTTTGGCTGCACATGTTTTGAATTGTGGTGACTTTATTATTTGCATGACTTGTATGGGTTTCTTACCTTTATAATAAAAGAGCTTCAAAGTCTCTCGCCACCTGCAGGCCGTTTGTGTTGGGTGTAGCGTCATGGCGGCTGTGAGCAACTGCTCTGTGTTGTGGTGAGTCCGTTGTGAGATTTCCTCCTCTCCTGCCCTCCCCTGCCCCCCCTCCCCCTCCCTCTCCTTTTCCATCCTGTGTGCTTTGGCATTTTGTTTTCATCCGTTCTACACCTTTGTCTTCGTGAGAGAGAGGATTTAGAGCGGGCCCATTTTGGGTGCGGCCTACTGGCTTTGACGGCGCTTTGTAAGCCATTTTTGTGCTTATAATGCACGTTTATTATTTACTGCACGAGCAGCAGGGCCCAGAGCTGCTCAACGTTCTGGATGCGTCTCTTTTATCCAGAGAATTACCGCTCAGTTTTAGAAGAGCAGTACTCTGCCTGCTACCAAAGACCGGCGATCTCCGACACCTGTCAAACTGGCGTCCGATCTCTTTGTTGTGCACGGATTACAAACTGTTTTCCAAGGTCCTTGCGAACCGGTTGAAGACAGTTTTTGGTGATCTTGTGTCACCTGATCAAAGTTGCAGCATCCCTGGCAGATCCATCTACGACAACATATTCCTAATCAGAGATTTGTTAACTGGTAAATGTGTCAAAGAGGATTTTGGATTGGTGTTTCTTGACCTTGCAAAGGCCTTTGATAGCATTGATCATAAGTTTTTGTGTCATGTGTTACAAGCTTGCGGGCTCGGTGCTAATTTTAGAGCCTACATAGCTTTGTTATATGCAAACATCTCCAGCTTGATCAAAGTTAACAACGAATTTTGCCCACCCATAAAGGTTCAGAGAGGGGTAAGGCAAGGTTGTCCACTTTCAGGTCTATTACTTGCCCTCGCCTTGGAACCTCTCTTGATCGCCCTCAGAAAAGATATCCCTGGACTTGTTGTTTCTCCAGGACACCCACCTTTGACCCTGTCTGCATATGCCGACGACCTATGTGTCATCATAAAAAGAAAATGCGACAGTGACGCCTTGGCAAAGTGTTTGTTGGACTTCAACCTTGCCTCATCATTAAGATGCAATTGGGGGAAAAGCAAGGCTCTACGGTTCCCTTTTCCCAACAATGACTTACCTGTGCCACCGTTATTACCACCACCACCCCTTCCTGCAGAGCTAGTGTGGGCAAACGATGGCATCAAGTATTTGGGCATCTTCCTCGGTCCTCCTCAGTATGTCCAGAACAATTGGGAGAGGATCATTGACCAGGTGGATAAGCGTTTGAGCCAATGGAAAAGAGCTCTACCCCACCTTTCCTATAAAGGTCGTGTGCTGGTTGTCAACAACCTCGTTACTACCCTTTTGTGGCACCGTTTCATCTGCTTGCAACCACCGGAGGTTTTGCTTCAAGCTATTCAGAGAAAACTGGTGGATTTTTTGGGGGGAGGCTACCACTGGCTTCGACCCAGCGCCATATGTTGTCCCTCGGCCGAGGGTAGTCATGGTCTTGTTGACGTGAAATGCCGCCTGTTGGCCTTCCGACTCTGCTCCATCCAACGCTTGCTTTATGTAGAACACTCACCAGGCAAGCCCTTGGCCTGCTCTATTCTTCAACGAGCTGGGAGGCTCGGTTACGGACAGGAACTGTTTTGACCAACCTTCAACACGTCGATGCATCTCTGCTTCCAGTCTTTTATCAGAGCCTCTTGAATGCCTGGCAGGGCGTTTCGATGTCATCAAACAGACTCGTATGGCACGAACATGTTTGCACACGAGCCTTTACTTTTCAATCCACTTTTCCCCGATATCCTGAGAAGTCGCGATTTCTGCCAACATTTTATAGTGGCCAACATTTTAAAAGTGTGTCATCTCCGGCATGACTCTGGACATGGATGGAAACCTGCGAACGAGCTGGCGGACCTAACAGGTGTTCGGTCCAGGAGGTTGATCGGGAACATACTAAGAGCGGTGATCCGAAGAGGCCACCAGCTAGGCCTACATTGGCCCCAGGACGCAGAGGTTGAGGCCACAGTTCCAAAATTAATTGTGGCTTTTACCCCAAATGATCTGCCCCCCATGAGTACAGGGTCACCCCCCTTCCATGCTATGAGCAGCAAGAGCATTTATTGGTCTTGTGTGAAACGACTTCTTGGGGACCCACCTCTAGCTGGGGTTATCCGGTGGAAAGGACTCTTGCCTCCCGGTCCCCCCTTTGAGCCTTTATGGGATACAATGTTTGCTGGACTTATATCTAAAAGAACAGATGACCTTCAGTGGCCTTTGGCCCACTGGATTGTTCCTTCCAATGCTGTCATTCGTGTTTTTCCCCCCATTTCCGGCTGTTGCCCCTTTCGTCCGGAGAGGGAAGACTTGTTTCATGCCTTCATTAATTGTGAAAGACTTTCTCCTTTGCTTTATTGGTTAAATTTTATTTCCCATAGATTGCGGATTACCTTTTCTTTGAAGGCGTACATCTTTGGTTTTCCTCCCAAAAAGGAAACTACATCTATTGTATTCGGTTTCCTAACCGCTACCGCTACACTTGCCGTATACCTGTCACGGAAGGCGAAACTGGACGGTAGACCCATGCAAGAATGCAGTATTATGTTTTTTTTTAGTTATTTGGTGTCAGCAAGGCTCAAACTTGAATTCAACTATGCCCAAACTGCAAACGACCTTGCAAATTTTATTGCGACCTGGTGTGTTGAAGGGATTTGTAAAGTCCAAGATAACAAATTGATAATTTCTTTCTAATATATTTCGGTTGTTCTCATACACTGTTCCTTGCTTCTCCTTGCCGGCCTTTTTCTCCCCCTTGTCTTGACCTACTCTTTCTTTCTTCCGTCTCTCCTCATGTTTGCAAATGCGAATGTAAATTTGTACATATAAAATTAATTATGCCTAGTTTAGAAATTATGCCTCGGTTTTCTCCTTGTGTTTTTTTTTGGTATTTTCGCCTTTTCTGTTGTTTGGATTGCAGTGCACTGATTGTTTTTTCCTTGTGGGATTTCTATGACTTTGCTGATTTTCCTTGAAGAATTTCCTTTGGTGTTACTCTTGTTTTATACTTTTATAATAAAAAGAGTTTAAAAGTCAAGTCTCTCTCTTGTACTCTCTCTCTCTCTCTCTCTCTCTCTCTCCCTCTCTCTCTCTCTGTCTCTCTCTCTCTCTCTCTCTCTCTCTCTCACCCCCTGCCGGCTGTTGCGATTTGGGTGTAGCGTCATGGAGGCTGTGAGCAACTGCTCTGTGTTGTGGTGAGTCCTTTGTGCGATTTTCTCCTCTCCTGCCCTCCTCTCCCTCTCCTTTTCCATCCTGTGTACTTTGGCGTTTTGTTTTCATCCTTTCTACACCTTTGTCTTCGAGAGAGAGAGGATTGAGAGCGGACCCATTTTGGGTGCGGCCTACCGGCTTTATCGACGCTTTGTAAGCCTTTTTGTGTTTATAATGCGCGTTTATTATTTATTTTAGTTGGATTTATTTCGGTTTGGTACCTACTTGTCCGGTTCAGACAGGTGGGAGGGGTGGGGGGGGGGGGGGTGTTAATTCGCTGGGATGGCGAATACACGCTCTCGGTTAGAGGCGTTCGACAATTTAACAAGGAAGCATGCATTTGTGTGTGTTCCACCCAAAGGAACTTCCACTGAGGACATTGTTTTGTCGGTGGGGAAAATAATCGGTTGTGAGAATGTACGAGCAGCATCCAGAATGAATCAAAAAGTTGTTGTATTTGTGTCCGATGAAAAATTCGTTCACGATGTTGTTAGTGCGGGATTAACCACAGCGACAGGTCTCTTTGTCTTGGCGTCGCCTATGGACACTCCGTCGATGAGGGTCGTCATATCTAATGTACCCCCATTTATAACCTGCGATCAGCTGATGTCCGTTTTGTCCCGATACGGAATAGTGGTGTCGAAAATCACAATGATTCCGCTCCGGTCTCATGATGAACGTGTTAAACACGTGATGAGCTTCAGACGGCAGGTGTATATGGTGCTTCCGGATCGAGGCGATGACACGGGGTTAAACATCACGTTCAAGGTAAAGGTGAACAACCATGAGTAACAGATGTATGCGTCATCGGCCTCATTAACATGTTTTCATTGCGGAGCTTTTGGCCACGTGAAAAGGTTTTGTCCAAAGGTATCGTGTGTAAGGTGTGGTGAAGCAGGCCATAGTGATGTTGATTGTAAAAGAGATAACACCCCGGTCTCTAAGGTACGAAACAAGGTAAACCGAAATACCCGAACGGTTCCTACCGCCGCTCCCTCGCTCTCGAGGAGTAGGGATAATACTCCTGTTCGTGTTAGTGAAAACGACAACACCGCTGATTCGGTAAATAATGAAATAAACCCGGTTAACCCACCTGTTGTGGCAGATGCTATGAGGAGATGGAAGAAGATCCCATTGTGGTGACAAAAAAATTGTGGTACGACTGGTGTCGCCTCTTTAAGGGGCAGTGTTTTTTTAGTAACTTGTCTCTTCTTCTGCTGGTGTAGCCTTTTTACTCAGACCAGGCCTAGTACCTGAGTCAGTGAGTCATGCCTCTTCCAGGAGGTGATTAAAGGCCGGTTTATTTCATTGGAACTGGTCATTAATAATTTTCGGTTTACACTATTCAACGTGTATGCACCAAATGAGAGTGTGGAACGAAGAGCTTTCTTTTCATCTTTAATTCGACACATGCAGTCGATAGATCTCAATAATTGTATTTGCATGGGGGGTGACTTTAATTGCACCTTTGAACCCATTATAGACCGAAATACAGCACAACCTCATCCCGAAGGTAGTACTGATTTGTTAGATTATTTTTTGGCAGTGGGTGTTCTAGATGCATGGAGGCTGCATTACCCCAACAAATCTGAGTATACTTGGGGACGATGTGCCAATGGGAGAATGACCTTCGCTAAACTTGACCGTTGGTACATAAACTCACAGTTCAGCAATGCGGTTATCTCTCCAAATCATTTTCCATCTTTGTTTTCTGATCATCATTTAGTTACCATGGGCCTCTTTTTCCCTCAACCCTTACGCAAAAGTGCATACTGGAAATTCAATACCAGTCTTCTCGAAGATGCTTTGTTTAAAGACGCCTTCCGTGCTTTTTGGGTCATCCAACTTTCAAGAAAGCCCTCTTTCTCTTCTTTAGCATTATGGTGGGATAACACAAAAGCTCAGATTAGAGTGTTTTGTCAGCAGTTTGTTTCAAATGAAACTGACGTAAAAAAAATAAATAACAATGGCTTGTTTAGAAGCTGATATTATACGGTTAGAGTGTAAACTGGCTAGAGATAATAACAGAAGAGACCACAGGTTATTGGTTGAAAAGAAGGCTCAACTGAGAGAGCTGATTCAGGAGAAAGCAGCAGGCCTGTTAATTAGATTAAGAATAAACATTTTAAAGGTATTAGACAACCCTAGTAAATCTTTCTTCCAAATGGATTTTGTAAATAAGTCACCCAAAACCCTTTTCTCTGTACAAGACATTAGGGGAAACATGGTTGCCAACCCTGGAGATGTAAGGTTGTGCATTACAGAGTTTTTTTCAAAAGTCTATGCAAAACAAAATGTTTGTGAGCAAACCATGAAATTTTTAACTTCTCACCTTTCATCCCTAACTGAGCCTCAGTGCCTGGGCCTGGATTCAACAATTACTTTCCCTGAGCTAAAGCAGGCCCGAACTGAAATGGACTCGGGGAAAGCTCCTGGGATTGACGGCCTACCGGCAGAATTTTTCTTGGCTTTTTGGGACCTTTTGGGCCCTGAATTATTGAATGTCCTGGAATCATCCTTGGTGCTTGGAGAACTCACACTAAGCTTCAGAAGAGCAGTGGTGTCGCTGATTCCAAAGACTGGAGATCTACGACAGATAAAGAATTGGCGGCCGGTCTCGTTATTATGTACAGACTACAAAATATTGTCAAAAGTGTTGGCCAGTCGGTTGAAGACGGTAATCGGTGATCTAGTCCACCATGATCAGAATTACTGCATCCCAAACAGATCTATTTATGATAATATTTTTTTGATCAGAGATTTAATGAAATGTGATTGCTTGGAAAAAGATTTTGGGATAATATTCCTTGATTTGGAAAGGGCTTTTGATAGTGTTGATCATGTTTTTTTGTATTGTGTGCTGGAAGCACCCGATGCTCCCCCTCTCTCCTCATTAACGATATGGACCTCAAACATCCGGGGCCTTCGCTCAAACCTGATTGAACTCTCCATTCAGGTTGCTTCTGACAATCCAGACTTGATCTGCTTAACAGAAACTTTCCTCCTTCAAGATATCTCTGATTCCTTAATATCTCTTCCTGGTTACTCCCTCCTCCGGTACGATAGACCTGAGCCTCGTCCTGGTGGTGGGGTGGCTATCTTTATCAAAAACTCTCTTCCTCACTCTCCCTGCATTGCCCTCTCTCCACCCCACCCCCAGGAGTACCTCTGGCTACGGCTTCCTCTCCGCTCCCACCTTTTGTTCATATGTGTTCTGTACCGTCCTCCAAACAGTGATGACTCCATTTACATTTCGCTGTCGGACAACATGGACCAACTTCTATCAACTCATCCAAACACTCTCTTCCTCATATGTGGCGACTTCAACTGTCATCATGCCAGCTGGCTGGGTGTGGGTTCATCTCTCACCAGCCATGGCACCTCAGCAAAGGACTTCTGCGACTCATTGGGACTGACACAATCTGTCAATTTCCCGACCCGAATCTCAGTCAATGGAGTATCCTCTCTTCTGGACTTGGTTATGACTAACTTCCCTGCAAATGTCTGCTGCTCTTCTTCTGCTCCAATCGGTTCTTCTGTTCATGTGCTTGTTAAAGTGGACATCTCTCTGGCCATTCTCAGAGAGCCTCCTCAGTGCCGACGAGTCTGGCATTTCACTCAGGCCGACTGGCACTGTCTGCAAGCAGCCATCAATCATCTGGACTGGTCTCCCATCTCTAATGCCTCTGACATCAATTCTTCCTGGGAATTCTTCCAAAGCAAACTGCTCTCTCTCATGCACAGATTTATCCCATCTCGTCTTCAGTTGTCTTACCCTTCCTCCCATCCATGGTACACTGAATCTTGTGGTGAGGCAGTTGCCCTGAAACAACTTGCCTTTGCGTCTTGGAAGGCAGATCCAACTGAAGGCAATCTCAGTTCCTTCCACCAAGCTCGAAACAAGTGTGTGTCTACGCTCAGGAGTGCCAGTAAGCATTATCTCTCCACACTCAAGATTGAACTCTCAAACCTGTCTCCTTCCTCCAAATCCTGGTAGCGTCTGGTCAAATCCGTTTCTGGTGTTTGTTCCCCCTCCCCCTTACCTCAAATGGCTACACAGTTGGCCGAATGCCTCAACTCTGTGCTTGCCTCAAAATCTTGTGTCCCAAACCCATCTCTCTCTGTTCCCACCTTTCCCAGTCGAACCCAACTGCTCCTGGACTCTGTGTCCTTCTCTCCTGACAAGGTGGAGAAGTTTTTATCAAACCTCGACTCTGATTCTGCAACTGGACCAGATGGCATCAGCCCACGGGTCCTAAAATCCTGCTCTGCCGCTCAATCTCACCCACTCTCTGTTCTTTTCACCCTCTCTTTTGCTCAACGTCATCTGCCAGCATCTTGGAAATCAGCAAACATTACCGCTTTACACAAAAAAGGTGCAAAAACAGATCCTTGCAACTACAGACCAATCAGCCTGCTTCCAATTAATCAGCAAAGTCATGGAATCCATCATTGCTTCGGATATCAAATCCTTCCTCTTCTACAATGGCTTGATCTCTGATCATCAATTTGGATTCAGACTCGGTCATTCTACTCTGGACATGTTGCTTCTGCTGTCTCAACAATGGATGGAGGTCCTCAATGCCAAACAGGAAATCAGAGCTGTCTCACTTGACATATCACATGCCTTCGATACGGTCTGGCACCCAGCTCTGCTCACCAAACTCTCCTCCTATGGTATTCATGGAAATCTCCACTCATGGCTTGTGGACTTCCTCTCTGGTCGTAGGCAACGTGTGGCCCTGAATGGATTTCTCTCATCTCCCCTTGCCTGTTCTGGCTGGAGTTCCCCAAGGTAGTGTTCTGGGCCCTGTGCTATTTCTGGTCTTCATCAATGATCTCTCCGACGCTCTGGAAAATCCTCTCTATCTCTTTGCTGATGACTCCACTATCTGCCACTCCATTCCTCATCCCTCAGATCAGCAGTCTGCAGCCTCCTCACTCTCTGCAGACCTGGACAAAATCACAGACTGGGCAAACAAGTGGAACATGTCTTTCAATCCTGACAAATCTCACTCTCTTACAATGTCTCTCCGAAAGGACCGACTGGAAAACCCTCCCATCTACTTTCTCAACAATCCTCTCCAAGAAGTTCTGTCGCTCAAGCTTTTGGGTCTCACTATCTGCCATGATCTTTCTTGGGAAAACCACATTTCCAAGCTGGCCTCCAAAGCCAGTCGCCGACTGGGCATCCTCCGTCATGCGAAGTCCTTCCTTGGCACACCTGAGCTCCTCACCACATACAAGGATTTCATCTGCAGCTCAATGGAATACTGTTCCCCCCTCTTGGCTGGTGCTCCTGCCTCACACCTAGCTCGGCTTCACGCTGTTGAGGCCAAAGCTTTCAGAATAATTGGAATCTCCTGTGATGAAGTCAACTCTGAGGGCCTTTCACTCACTCACCGCAGGCAGGTTGGTGGTCTTTCTGTCTTCTACCGACTCCTCTCCGGCCTTGCTCCCCCAGCTCTCTCTGTGCTCTGTCCCCCCAATATTCCTTCAGGTCGCACAAGATCTGCCTGCAACCCTCTTATGGTTAAACTGCCAAAATCTAGGCTCTCTGCTCACCTTCACTCTTCCATTCCCCTTTTCTCCCACCTCTGGAACAAACTCCCCCACTCCCTTCAATCCCACTCCTCCCTCCAGGTCTTTAAAACAGCTGTTCACCACCATCTCTTATCTTCCCCCATCCAAAACCTTGATCTTTTCTACCCCCGGTAATTCACCCCAGAGTCCTTGCAGTGTTCATATGTTTTATACCTCTCCCACCTCCCCCCAAGTCCTCCCAATGTCCCTGCTCTCAAATGTTGTGTTTGTGTCCTTCCCCCTCTCTCCCCATCTTGTCTGCCGCTCCCCTTGTTTTTTGTGTTTTGTGTGTCGGTTTGACTTTTTGTGTGATTAATGTTAGCTCTTTCACGAGCCTCGATCTTGTATACAAAAACAAAAAAACAAAAAAAAAAACGTGGCTTTGGTGCCAATTTTAGGGCCTACGTGACTTTGTTGTACAACAATATATTTAGTTTATTTAAAATAAATAACGACCTCAGTTCTTCAGTACAGGTTCAAAGAGGGGTGAGACAAGGATGCCCGATTTCTGGGTTATTATTTTCCTTGGTAATGGAATCACTCCTAATTTTATTTAAGAAAAATATTTCAGGAGTGACTGTATCCCCCGGGAGTCCTTCAGTCGTTGTATCGGCTTATGCAGATGATGTCTGTGTAGTTGTTAAGAAGGAGAGTGATATCCCAGCACTTGTTGAATGTTTAAAAAATTTTTGCCTCACTTCTTCTTTGAAGTGTAACTGGGACAAGAGTAAGGCCTTATGGATTCCCTGTCTCAAGAACATTCCACCTGGAAGAGTGCAGGTACCACCTGTGCATCTACCAACAAAGTTAAAATGGGTGGAAGACGGAGTCAAATACCTTGGGGTTTTCCTGGGATCTCCACATTACGTCCTCAAAAATTGGGGCGGGATTGTTGAGCATGTCAAAAAAAGATTGGGACTGTGGAAACGAGCTCTGCCCCACCTTTCCTACAAGGGCAGGGTTCTTGTGGTTAATAGTTTGGTGGCTTCTTCCCTGTGGCATAGGTGTATCTGCCTTCAGCCGCCGGAGGCACTACTAAAGGCAGTGCAGAGGCTACTGGTGGATTTTTTTTGGAGTGGTCACCATTGGTTACTACCAAATGTCATATGTAGCCCCTTGTCTGAAGGTGGCCAGGGACTGATCGACATAAAAAGTCGTATCATGGCTTTTCGGCTGTGTACCATACAGCAGTTGCTGTACAAGGAACGACTGCCAAGCCGACTTCTGGCCTATCACATGCTGCGGAAAGCAAGAGGGTTCGGATATGGCCTTGAACTTTTCTTAGTCCAACTCCAACATGTCGACACATCTCATCTACCATCATTTTATCAGAGCCTTCTGAATGCTTGGCAAAGCCTTTCGACTAGTCGCCAGCAAGAAACCTATGCTACAAACATGTTTGTGGAAGAACCCCTTTTTTACAACCCGCTTTTTCCTGCAATTCCACGAAGCCGAGACTTCTATCAACACTTTATTACAGCAGGCATAATCAAAGTGTTGGACCTCCGCCATGATTCTGGTTGGGGGTGGAAGATAGGACTGGAATATGGTCAAACAGAATAATCGGAAGTGTCCTAAAGGAAATAGTAAAGAAAAGCTTCCAACTTGGACTAAGATGGACCCAGGAAGTTTTAGTGACATCCAATGACTGGCATTTTCCTGGTTTATTGGTACAGCCTAGTCACGGAGACTTGCCCCCAATCAGTGAGGGACAAAACATTTTTCAGAAATATAGAAGTAAAGACCTGTATCGTTTATGTACTGCAGTTCTGCTTGGGAACTCACCATTAAATGGAGTGGCCAGGTGGAAAGGGCTAATGCCGGAAGGACTCCCATCTGAGCCTGCATTGGAATCAATATACAGTAAGCTGGTAAGCAAAAGGACAGGTGATCTCCAGTGGCGAATGATACACTGGATCATTCCGTCTAATAAATTAGTGAGTCATTTCGCGCCCACATCTACGTGTTGCCCGTTCTGTGTTTGCACAGAGGATGTGTTCCATGCGTACGTTGATTGTGCAAGGCTTGTGCCTTTATTTCAATGGCTGAATTACATGGCTGGAAAAATGAAGATCACTTTTTCTCTGCAATCATTTATTTTGGGTTTCAATGATATTGTTACGGACGCGGTTAAAGATGTTATTTACCGAGCGGTGGTATTGCCGCGACCTAACAGTTTCCCCGATTCTTCCCCAACTCACCCGATTCACCCAGACGTTGGCCAAATCGCGCTATGCCAAATCAATGGTAGAAAGGACACGACGACTGGGAAAGAGGAAACGACGCAAGGGGTACAGTTCTCAAGACCTCCGGAGGAGGGTATAATTACAGTGGTGGAGAAAAGGGGTAGATTACAAGGCAGTGAGTTAAAGACACAGAAGAGATGGGCACTTAATTACCGTCTTATCTTATCCCAGACAGACCACAGACAAACGGAACAAGGCTGACTTACACAGGGATTGATGGCAGGAAGGGACAGGTAGTCGATAGCACAAGGTGCACCTTGGCTCGGGGACAGGATAAAGCACGGTCCAGAAGATGCGGGGAGGTGTCACAGCGCTCGAAGGGGACGTCTTTCTTTCTCCAAGCTCCGCGCGCAAATGACGTCACCTCCCTCTCCCTGCGCATGCTCAGCGGGGAGTGACACGCCTTCGGCTGGTTGGCTCCGCCCCACTGGGGCCGGTCCACCGCTTCCATTGGGTGCGGGGGTTACCGGGCTCCGCCCTTGACGAGAAGCTGACAGGGAGCCCCTATATGGTAACCCCGTCGAGCACATGTTCGATGGCGGCTCGTTGGGAAGGCCTGGTGCCCTCCCAACACCCCCTACCAACCAAGCCGGAGTGAGGACGCGCACCCCCTGCGCTCGTTGTCATTGTTGTTGTTGTTGTTGTTGTTGAACTGTAGGGAAGAGCTGCAGGGAGGTATTGGGAGGTCCTAAACTTCCTAACGGTGCCATACAATCACATTCTGGTGCAATGAAGGGTCAGAATTAATGGAAACGAGTCCTTAACTGACATAGACTAAGAATAACTAGCAAGATGTCCTATAGTTGTCTTACATGAGATGCGGTGAACCTGGGCACGACATTTAATGGGGGAAATAGGGGGAGGTCGGGTCTACAGAGTGTTGTTTACAGAAAATGGGACTAGGGAATGGGGGATTGGGGATAGTTGGGAAGTATTGAGGAAATAGGGGAATATTTACAAGCGGATATGGATGGATGCAAATCCCATATCCGCAACAATATGAAAGAACATGTACATATGTTGTTTTTGTTTTTAGTGGCCACGGCGAAAATGGCAATTTATTTATCGAGGAAGGAAAAACTGAAAGGAAAGCCGATTGGGCAATGTGATGTCTTGTTCTTTTTTAATGCCTTGATATCTGCAAGACTCGAACTTGAATTTTGTGTTTCTGAAAGAAAGAAAAGTATTGATGAGTTTATGAACATTTGGTGTTTTGATGGGATCTGCATGGTGCAGGAGAATGAATTAATGATATATTTGTAGGTTTGTTTGGATTGATTCAGTGTGTGGTCGGTTTTTCTGTTGTTGTTTTTCTTTTCTAGTTCATTGTACTGTTTTGAATTCCTTTCCTTTCTTGTTATTATCTTTTTTTTCTTTTCTGTGTTTTCGATTATTGTGCTTGTATTGAATAGTATCTTCACCGACTGGCTTGTATTTATATATTTTTGTAATAAAAAATCTAAATGTCAAAAGTCTCTCCTCTTTCTTTCTCTCTCTCTCTCTCTCTCTCTCTCTCTCTCTCTCTCTCTCTCTCTCTCTCTCTCTCTCTCTCTCTCTCTCTCTCTGTCTCTGTCTCTGTCTCTGTCTCTGTCTCTGTCGTGGCCCCAACTTCATGAAGGTGGGTGGATCTATGGGTGGCTCCAGGGAGATAAATCGGCTGTCTCCACGCAGCGGGCTTGTTCAAGAGAACTGTCCGGGGCTATACAACAGCATCTTCCTGGTTTAAGATGGTTACCTTCGTTGATTCAGACTTTCATATGATCATATATTCATATTCCTCATTGCACATTCCATTCCACAATATTACATATTACACACACACACACACACACACACACACACACACACACACACACACACACACACACACACACACACACACACACACACACACACACACACACCTTTTGATGTTAGATTCAACACTAAGGATCTTAGTAGAAAAGAGACATATCACTGTAGTCTGTAGGTTTTGAACATGAGATCCCCTGCAGCATACTGCTCCACATACCGTATTCAAAAGGAAACATCAAATAGGCTGACGCTTGGTTACCTCCGCTACCTAAAGTGGATGGAGGTTATGTTTTCACTCCTGTTTGTCTTTGAGTAGGATGTCTCAAAAATTATGAACAGATTCGGACGAAACCTGGTGGACAGGTTGAGTGTTTGATGAGGACGCCATTACTCGATTATGGAGAAGATCCTGATCTGGATCCGGATGCAATAATTCTTTCGGTGATTCTTCACCATTAATATCTCAAAAAGTCATGATATCTCAAAGATGAGTTGTGTAGATGTCAAGAACAATCCAATTAGATTCGGGTTGAGGTCCGGATCCAGATCTAGCCTATCAGTAGATACAAAGCATAAACTGTTCAGCCTAGCGGAGGTATGTGCTCTACCGAGTGCCATTCTCGTCGAATGTAGTTTGGGTCCAAAGAGTAAAAGTTTATACTTTTACCAAATCCATGCAAATACTTTCCAAAACCGTTGATTGTTCTTGTCCTACAGGATGGTGCAGATATAGTGCACTTACCTTACGAGCTATTCCGACTATTCCACGTTAAGATGGACATTGAGATGGGCAACCTGCCTGCCAACATTAGTAGGTGGATGTTAAAGAGGAGGAAGATCAGCACCCTTTGTAAATTCCAAATTCCTGCCCAAACAAGCTCCAGTTTAACATCGATCCTGAAATGTAATAGTGTACCACTCTCATTTTAACACTCCAAATCCATGAGTAATTCCCTCCAGAGTCATTATCAATGATCGTATCCCCATCAAACCTGCCTGAAGAAGGTTTCTGAGTTGTGTGGGGAACAAGGATCAAATGAGGTCCCACGACTCGTCGATAACCTCGTTGTTTCAGCATTTCTCTCTTCGGCCATTTGCAAACCCAAGTCACGGTTTAAACCTGCCATGGTCAGACCTGTAATGGCTGACACCTGCGAAATCTATCCGTTTCTTTATAAAAAAAAATACAGAATACAATGGCCCACACCATGCTCTACAGCTCATGAACACCAATTGGTTGTTTACGTCACTCCGTGCTGGGTTCCTGACAAACACACACGTGACTCATCAGACCACAGCATAACACAGACTTCACGCATTTCCTCCCTAAAGCAGACGTGTAATAAAATAAAAACACGAGAGGAAACCTGGGCTGAAAGGAGAGATTGGTGTCAGGCCTGAGGCCTAGCCACGACGCAGCTATAAACTGTCATCCCCAAAAAGGTGTGTGCCGTCCCTCGGATTAACATTACACTGGGCGTCGCATCTCCCGACATTAGTCGGTGGACGTTATAGATCCCATGATGTCCTTTGTGAAGAGTAGGCGGAGCTATCGCTAGAACCCGGAACAAATTCGTGTCCTAACTACTGCTGGGAGAGGGATGGCAAACCACCCAGCATGATCCTTGCCAAGAACCCGCTTCAGCAGCAACAACAAACACTCTATAACAGAGTATGTACGTTGGATCGGATATATAGAATGCAAATCCACTTTCACAACTGAAGGCAATGCCAACGAGCAGCGCTGCCCAGCAGGAAAGGCCAAGGTGATGATGAAAGTCTGACCATCTGCATTTTGTATCTATGCATCTATGCCATACCCCCCCCCCCTACCCCTCCACTCGAGAGGGGACTTAACCCATGGCACAGGATGTCTGCACAGTCCCCCATGAAGACCACTAGGAAGCTGTACGAATATTTGGTGCCATTGGCTTGGAATACCTCGAATGGTGCAGGACTCCAAAACACAAGATCTTTGGAGATTTTCATAATGTGAAGAACAGAAACGTTTGAGTAGTTAAAGCTGGAATGTACATACAAAGACCCTTAATTGGGCCTTCATTGTTCTGAGCAGAATATTGTTGACAGGTTATGATTATTATTATTATCTCAATCTTACTACAATTCACCAAATGTCTGTCTGTCTGTCTGCCTGTTCCCAGGTACCGCAAAAACGGCTGAACCGATCGCAACGAAACTTTGGGTGGGTAATCCTGGGAATAGGCTATAAACTGTAAAGGTTATTTATTTATTTATTTTAATTTTTAAATTTTTTAATTTTTTAATTTTAAAAATTAAAAAAATTAATTTTAATTAATTTTTCCAATTCTTTTCCAATTTTTCCAATTTTCCAGTTTTTCCAAACACGATGGAATAATATTTACCGATATGAACAGTGATGTGGCTTTTATTGAGATTCTACAAATACTGTTTAGATTTTGATGATTTGCGTGTGATATGATTTAACGGATGTTTATATAAATCGTTTAAAATAAAAAAGCCTTAAATTTCTGATATTTTACCTTTTCATTTGGGCCTCCAAATTGAAGGCCCGCCCATCGGGCGGGTACCGTTGCTTGTGTATATATATAATAGGCTATTGTTGTCTGCCTGTCTGTCCGTCCCACCGTGAAAGCGCTCCTTGGAGAAAAAAAAATAATTAAGTCAAAGTTGCTTCAAATTATTCCAAACATACATGAAAATTGTTTTTTCAATCAGACAAATAATTTTAACCCGGGTGGTGTATAGGCGACGGATTGCTGGCTTGATGACTCCCGAAAATAACTTTTTTTTTTTACTGTTAAGATATATATATATATATATATATATATATATATATATATATATATATATATATATATATATATATATATATATATATATATATATATATATATATATATATCTAAACATCCAATTTTGAACTCATTCAACAAACTCAAGAATGAAAAGCTTCCTTGTTTTTTTTTCCTCCTTTTTTGTCGTGATATTTTTACCGTGGCTTCTGCTAGTTCATAATATTGTCATGATACATACTGTCCAATATTATTGGATCGTAAAATAGTCTTCGTGCTCTTATGACATAATATGTTTGTTAAATATTTTCCCAAAATACTGTGTGCAATCAATTGCACATAATTCCATCGACCAGAGCAAGCACCAGGCTCAAGTAGATAAGATCAGCAAACCGGAAAAACCAGAGCAAAAAAATTGCCAAAATTTGTAGTTTCAGTTGGAGGAGCCACCCCTCCGCCTTCAGGCGGTTCACTGTGATAGTCATTTGTGTCGGACGCGTGGTCTGTGGTCTGTGGTGTGACGCGTGTCAGCAAACCAGGGTACAACTTGTGCTGGATGATCAGACGACCTGGAAGCAAGAATTTTGTGAGGATGTAATAAGGCCGCGATTGGGCTCGTCGATGGAATGGTAATGTTTACTATTTCTTCAGACAGGGCCTGTTAGGGCGTGTACACGCTGTGGTTTCTTCATTTAAGGGTTAGCAGAGGGTCAATGGAGAATTCACAAATGTGTCATAACAAATGGTTGCTTTCATGGACCTCAACCCTGGGGCCTTGGCGTACACGCATGGGCTGCTGTTCACAAGATAAGAACCTCTCAAAGAGTTTTCTATAGATATAAATGCACTCCACCCCATAGTAACTACATTTTATTCAGGCGTTATTGATCCCACACACATACTGTGTTCACTTGTCCATTTTCACCTACCAAGGTCTTGTTCATGTGCACTCTAACTTTCCTACTAGTTCTATTACAACTACTACCGGTACTGCACCACCACAACTTTTTTACGGCTCCAATTATTCCCACCTTCTTATGGGAGAGGCTAGGAATGTTTTTGGCCCAGGTCTTTGTCATTTATTCAGGTAGACAACTCACCTACTCTTCACCAAAAGACTGGCTTGTCAGAGCCACTCCATTTTTGATTTATCGGATCATTAACATTCACCAAGTATTGCTATAGGACAGGAAACATGGCTTAACTTCCATCTGAGGGTCAACACACTTTGTGATGTTGCCCTACCCACAAGGTGATGCGTTTTGTGATGTTGCCCTACCCACAAGGTGATGCGTTTTGTGATGTTGCCCTACCCGCAAGGTGATGCGTTTTGAGATGTTGCCCTTTGTGATGTTGCCCTACCCACAAGGTGATGCGTTTTGTGATGTTGCCCTACCCGCAAGGTGATGCGTTTTGTGATGTTGCCCTACCCACAAGGTGATGCGTTTTGTGATGTTGCCCTACCCACAAGGTGATGCGTTTTGTGATGTTGCCCTACCCGCAAGGTGATGCGTTTTGTGATGTTGCCCTACCCACAAGGCGATGCGTTTTGTGATGTTGCCCTACCCGCAAGGTGATGCGTTTTGTGATGTTGCCCGACCCTGCAAGGTGATGCGTTTTGTGATGTTGCCCTACCCTGCAAGGGGATGCGTTTTGTGATGTTGCCCTACCCGCAAGGTGATGCGTTTTGTGATGTTGCCCTACCCGCAAGGTGATGCGTTTTGTGATGTTGCCCTACCCGCAAGGCGATGCGTTTTGTGATGTTGCCCTACCCGCAAGTGATGCGTTTTGTGATGTTGCCCTACCCACAAGGTGCTGAACTTTGTGATGTTGCTCTACCCGGAAGGTGATGTACTTTGTGATGTTGCCCTACCCACAAGGTGATGCGTTTTGTGATGTTGCCCTACCCACAAGGTGATGCGTTTTGTGATGTTGCCCTACCCGCAAGTGATGCGTTTTGTGATGTTGCCCTACCCACAAGGTGATGCGTTTTGTGATGTTGCCCTACCCACAAGGCGATGCGTTTTGTGATGTTGCCCTACCCGCAAGTAATGCGTTTTGTGATGTTGCCCTACCCACAAGGTGCTGCACTTTGTGATGTTGCTCTACCCGGAAGGTGATGTACTTTGTGATGTTGCCCTACCCACAAGGCGATGCGTTTTGTGATGTTGCCCTACCCGCAAGGTGATGCGTTTTGTGATGTTGCCCGACCCTGCAAGGTGATGCGTTTTGTGATGTTGCCCTACCCGCAAGGTGATGCGTTTTGTGATGTTGCCCTACCCGCAAGGTGATGCGTTTTGTGATGTTGCCCGACCCTGCAAGGTGATGCGTTTTGTGATGTTGCCCGACCCACAAGGTGATGCGTTTTGTGATGTTGCCCTACCCTGCAAGGTGATGCGTTTTGTGATGTTGCCCTACCCGCAAGGTGATGCGTTTTGTGATGTTGCCCGACCCTGCAAGGTGATGCGTTTTGTGATGTTGCCCGACCCACAAGGTGATGCGTTTTGTGATGTTGCCCTACCCACAAGGTGATGCGTTTTGTGATGTTGCCCTACCCACAAGGTGATGCGTTTTGTGATGTTGCCCTACCCGCAAGGTGATGCGTTTTGTGATGTTGCCCTACCCGCAAGGTGATGCGTTTTGTGATGTTGCCCTACCCGCAAGGTGATGCGTTTTGTGATGTTGCCCTACCCGCAAGGTGATGCGTTTTGAGATGTTGCCCTTTGTGATGTTGCCCTACCCACAAGGCGATGCGTTTTGTGATGTTGCCCTACCCGCAAGGTGATGCGTTTTGTGATGTTGCCCTACCCACAAGGTGATGTGTTTTGTGATGTTGCCCGACCCTGCAAGGTGATGCGTTTTGTGATGTTGCCCGACCCACAAGGTGATGCGTTTTGTGATGTTGCCATACCCTACAAGGTGATGCACTTTGTGATGTTGCCCTACCCTGCAAGGCGATGCGTTTTGTGATGTTGCCCTACCCACAAGGTGATGCACTTTGTGATGTTGCCCTACCCGCAAGGTGATGCACTTTGTGATGTTGCCCTACCCAGAAGGTGATGCGTTTTGTGATGTTGCCCTTTCAACCCACTTTGCCCTGTCCGCTGACATTTTATAGTTGGGTGAAGGATGGAACTAGCCGGACTAGACGGTTCACAGGTAGGTGTGCTACCTCTGCACCATCCTGCCGGGCTATGCATGTCCTGCTTTAATCTCAGTATGAATTGCCTAAATCCTTCCAGAAAAGCAAAGCCAAATTAGAATGTCTAGTCCAACAGACCTGATGTCAAGAATAGCAGATGTACCACAGGAATTTGGTTATATGTTTACATTCCAGCAGTCAACCTAGTCAGATCCATTGTACAGTGCACAGTAATGATACATTTTCACCTGCGAGTCATGTCAACAGAGCTTTCAAAACTCCTGCGTTAGATCAGGGTTTCCACTTACAGAGTCTGCCATGAGTATAGGCATCTTTTGGCAGAAGAGATCAGTTGCTGCCATTGAGGCCTTTGTGATCCATCTCTCTAGATTTGTCCATCGACCTTGTTTTAGACAGTGCGTATGACAGTGTCATAAAGTAACATTTGTCATTCAATGTCTGCAGAGCAAGGAATACCTTTATGTGTTTGTTTAGAATTCTCATCTGAACCGATGGCTCATGATTCCGGGAACCCAGGTTCCAATCCCATATACACACTCTTCTTATATGTCCATGTCTACTAATGTTCTTCTGATTTATATTTAAGTACAGCGAGTGAGTCACGTGATGAAAAAGTAAAGTACCTCGTTTTGTGTTATTATTGTTATTGTAAATATGCAAAAACATATTTTTATGTACCGTGTCGAGACTGGTGGAGGAGCTATTACTTTGTTTCTTCACCTGTCTGTAGTTTTTGATTTGTAAGGGTGGTGGAGGAGTAAAATACGAGGGGAAAGGGACCTAGTCTGCAACTCCAATGTCCTGTGAGTAACGTCACTTTCTCATCAAGCAACACTCAAATCAAACTATTGATTATTTGGACCCATTTATATTGTGGAACTAATGACAGAATATTACTAAATAATAACATATCACAAAGTATGCTGTCCATCGGATGAACGTTAAGCTGGGTGTCCTGTCCCCAACCATAGCAGGTGGATGGGGGTCTTCTGAAACGAATAGGCTGTTGTGTGTCAGCACCCTGGCCAAGTTTCCAATTTCTGCTCCAATGTGTTGGTGAAACTACTAATTAGTGAAGATGCAATCAGCAGGTTGAATTCGTAATTAAATCCTGGTCCATTATCTGTCTCTCCTCACTTGACCTTAGTTACGCAATGTTATCAGGAAGTTTAAGGCCCATGGCACTGTTGCCAACCTTCCTGGATGTGGCCGCAAGAGAAAGCTTGATCGAAGATTGCAGTGAAGGTTTTTTTTTATTTTTTGTTTTATACAAGATTGTCAGAATGGTGGAGAAAGCATCTCAATCAACTGCCAAACAGATTCAAGCTGACCTTTAGACACCAGGTACCACAGTTTCAACTCACACCATCTGTCGTCAACTTAATGAAAGGGGTTTCTATGGTAGGAGACCCAGGAGGGCCCCACTGCTGAGAGAGAGACCTAAAACACACCTGAACAAGCCAAAAATCCTTCTGGGAGAATGTCCTGTGGACAATTCGAGTTTTTTTGGAAAGCACATCGTCTCTATGTTTACAGAAAACAAAATGAAGCCTTCCAAGAAAAGAACACCTTCCCCAGAGTCAAACATGGAGGAGGTTCAGTGATGTTTTGGGGTTGCTGTGCTGCCTCTGGTACTTTGTGCCTTGAATGTGTGCATGGCATCATGAAATCAGGAGATTACCAAGGCATTTTGGAGTGCAATGTTCAACCCAGTGTCAGAATGCTGGGTCTCCGTCGAAGATCATGGGTCTTGCAGCAGGACAATGACCCCAAATACACTTCAAAAAGCACCCAGGAATGGTTCAAGACAAAGCGCTGGAATGTTCTGAAGTCGCCAGCAATGGGTCCAGATATAAATCCCATTGAACACCTGTGGGGAGATCTGAAAACAGCAGTTGAGAGGAGGCATCCTTCAAATCTGGGAGAACTGGAGCAGGTTGCACAAGAAGAGTGGGACAAACTGCCAGTAGAGAGGTGTAGGAAGCTCGTTCATGGCTATAGGAAACGTTTGACTGCAGTTATTTTGTCCAAAGTCTGTGCTACCAAATATTAAGTCAAGGGTGTCAATAATTTTGTCAATCCCATTTCTTTTTATTTTCTGATTTAAAAGGATATATTAAGATGTGAATCAAAACAACGGTTCTGTAATATTAACAGTGAAATAAAGAATTGTGGAGACCAAATACTTTTGTCAGTTTCAACTTATTTTGAGAGAAAAGTGTGAGTTATTTGAAAAAAGTGCAAGGGTGCCAATATTTTTGGCCACAACTGTGTGTATATATACATATATATATATATATATATATATATATATATATATATATATATATATATATATATTGTTACGTTTGTGAGGGTAGAGATACTTTAGACCAGGTAGATTTGTGTTGGTGGCATGCTCCGACTGTCGTGAAGAAGAAGAACCACCACCATGTAATAAGTAGAGGACCTGTTTAGCCCGGATGTCGGATGAAGTTGTATATTTGTCCCCGTCACGAGGGGGCAGGGTATGTTATTTAGCTCAGGGATTAGGTTAAGTAATTCCCTGTTCGTCGTTCTCTATGGGATTTATCCTTTATCTCTTTTGGAACCGCACCATAGACACTAGCGCTGGAAGTGCCCATTAAATTGCACTAATAACAATAAAAACCAACCGGTTTTGAGCACTGCCAATGGGACACCACCAGCTACATCACCACGAAGGTCGAGCAGGCTGAATACTCGATTTTTGTTGAATGGTCGAATACACGAAGATCGAATACTCGATTTTTGCATCTGTTGGTGAAAGGAAAAGCGTCTGTTTGTCTGCTTGGCTTCATTATAATCCATCTTCTAATATGAGGTGCTGTTTATATATTACGTATGTAAAGAGGGTGGAGGGAGTTGATTTTATTTAAATTAATTTGGGGAAAAGGAAGGTAAGAATAAATGATACCGAAGAAAAAGGAGGGTGGTAGAAGAGAAGGGGAAGGATGACGGCAAAATGGAGCAATTCGATGTAAGAGAAGGGGAGAAGAGAGAATGTCAGGGGGATATGGGTTGGGAGAAAGGGATTCAATAATGCGTAGATAATATTGTGATGGTTGTGAAACCCCAGGTCAAGGACGACGCACCAACATTTAAAGTATAGACTTTGTTATTTCATCAAATTCTGTTTAGAATAGGCTGTATTCATGTGGATAGATATGCATTGCGACTGTTAATTAGGTAAGTGTGTTATTTCTTCTCTACATTCTGGACTTAATCCATTTCTCACACACCACACACGGACTCACCATGACAGCCCCAGGTACTGCTCTCATTTACGTGCACATGGCAGAAAGCAATTAATCCTCTCTCACACACAGACTTGCCACGACAACCCCAGGTGCTAAGTTTGCACATACGTAACAGAAAGCGGTTCAATCATCTCAAAGCAACAGGCACATAGGACCTCCCCTTTCCTGAAAGCTTCACGAGTTAGCCATTTCCAACACATCACAGAAGCATGGTGTGTGTGTTCGCTTTTTGCTATATTATCTTGCTCTTTTTCGCTTTTTCCTCTCTTGTTCTCAAGAGATTGATTATTCATTATTACCTCTCTTGTTCTCATTGTTATATCTCTCTTTCCTTTGGTCTGCTCGCTTTGCATCACCTCGCTCGCTCCTCCAGCGCCTTTCAATTACGTTTCACATCTTTCTCATCTCCACACGGCCACACACCTTTTGCATCTCACCCCGATGCATCTGCGCTTCAACCCGGTTGCCTCACCTCGTTATCCAGCCATATCACAGCTCCTCACATCGCTGCTAGCCATTCTTCCACCACGAACTGCCGCATACCATTGCATGCAGCCATTCGTACCACCGGGTGCTAGGAGGGAGCATAAACAGAGCAGAGGAAGGAATTTGAGAGGGAGCATGAGGAGGTCAACACAAGGACCATCAGGCCAGACTATTTGGTGGTAACAACTCAGTTGGGTTGTGAACTCAGGCAGCACAGGTGTGTTGGTCACACAACAGACCCCACCTATTTATTTATCTCCTTTCTCATTCTTCTTAACCCTCCCCCCATCTTTCACTTTTTGTGTCTCCAGCACCATATAAGTGTACTGGTGACAAGTGATTGGCTAAGGTTCCAAGGGTTGTGGTAATGTAATGTCATATGTGTTATAAATAGTTGCCTGTAAATACTTGCTTGCCTGCCATTGTATATACTTGCCCCGAATACAAGCTTGTAACTGTCTTGCTTTATCCTGTCATGATTGTGCCTGAGGGCGATTGGCCCCAGGCTAATTGGTCTCTGATAGACGATAGGGTGGGGCGCATAACATTGGTTCGCTCGGCCAATTAACATCCATTGCGTGGCCGTCCCCATCTGCTGCAGTCATCTAACAGGTATGGTAAACCGACACTGGGTGCGTGGATCGAGCCAGAGATGAGTGTTGCGGACGGCGTCCCTTGTCTTTTTATAAAAGCCTCGGACTCTCTGAGTTATCTGACAGCGACGAGGTCTGTCACAATATGTAAATGGCACTTGGGTTTTGCAGAAAGTCCTTGAAGCTTTATGATCGTTGAATCTGTAATGAGTGATCAAATCAGATGAGATGTTTGAGTGACATCAACTTACTTGGTGGACATCTCCATTACAGAGACGGAGCTGGAGTTCCATGCACAATGGAAGGGCCGGCAGATCATGGACGAAGTTGGTTGACACCGTTGGCTCCTCCACATTGCCTGGAGCCTTTACCATATGGCATGTATGGTGAAGGCAACTCACTGGCACCCTCAGAGGATATGGATGGATTTTTCAATCACATGGATAACCAGTGTAGCCCTGCATACCACCGTGCCAACATTCACAGCTATTCATGTTCAGGACATGGTGAGTTTTTTCAAAAATGTAACTGCCAATTAATTTAAATAAATTGGCAATATTGGTGTAAAATGCATATTTTGACAAGGGTTTGATTATGAATTAAATCCATTGGTTGCATCAATACTGAGGAGGAGTTGTGCTTTGATATGATGCTCTTGTGGATTAAAGCAGGAGTTTGGAATTTATCAATGGTGTAAGCACACTATGGCCTACTCTTTTTAAGTCATTGTGATCATGGGATCTTTAAAATCCTTCGTAACACCAGCATTACGGTTTATATTTGGGCTGGGAATCAAACACAGACTATACAACTTAAGGTTAGTATTCTGCCTCTGAGCCATAAGATAAGGACGCTCATCATCATCATCATCATCATCATCATCATCATCATCATCATCATCATCATCATCATGTACCATTCCCTATACAGAGTGTTGGTGCTGCCAAAGCAGTTACTAAAGACTACAATCCTGGTTGGCTGGTCACTCAGACTCAGGAAGTCAGGGAAGGAATTTGGAATTTGTTCAAGGTGCTGGAGATAAGTATAGCTCGTCTACTCCTTGCAAAGGACACCATGGGATCCTTAATGTCCACCATCAATGCTGGCAGACAGGGCGCCCAGTTTAACGTCCATCGGAGGGACGGCACACAGCTGTGTCTGGATTCAAACTCCATCTACGGAGCTTAGAGGCGAGTGTGCGTACGTGTCGGGCATCCTGCCAGCCCGATACGGACACGAGATAAGTTTAAAGTGAAATTGGATAGGTGACTTTAGTTAATAAGCAAAGGAAACTCCAGATGGCTTGGACGAGCGAGGAGATGGGAAAGCATTACAGGTCTCTTGTTTCCTCCGTACCTAGTTATGTTTATGTGCTCCATACAAATCTCCGATTACTGGATATCATATGGGAAGCTGATACATATTGTATCATGTTCACTTGGAGGCAAAATCATCGGATTAGCTACTGAATTGGAAAAGATCACGAATCAAATCAAACAGAGGGTGAGACATCAGCTGTTTGTTTGAAATCATTTTGTAAAGCTGGAAAGCAGAGCAGGATCTTGTGGATAAGTGATGAGAAACATAAGTTGCTAACATGTCTGAAATTAAGACATATCAACTGCAACTGAAAAACATGCAAGATAAATAATAATGGAAGCTATGCTAAACTTTCCATTCTCTTTCTTCACTAGGATCTACAATATGCCGGCCGCATTTGCTAGCGACGCCAATGGCACTGTCATGGCTGGATGGAGGGAAAGCATTGGCCGGAGGAGCAGGACCTTGGGGGTCCCACTTTGCGAAGCCACCTTTTCAGCAACATGTCTTACCTGGTCCCTATGACTTCATTAACCTGTCCACCACAGCTTCTGCTAAAGATATTGGGCTGAGATCAAGCATCGAGCTTGGGGCCGCATCGCCTATAATTCATGATCGCAAGACAACACCACATCCTGGATCTACCCAGAGGGTGGGGTCTGAGGGAGGCGAAGAGAAAGAGTTGATGGAGAAGGGAAGTTTTCATCTGAATTTTGGCTCTGCGCATGGAAAGAAGGTCGAAAGCAGCACTCGACATCCCATACCATTCTTCCCGACGTACGTTCAAGGAGAGTTTGACTACATCGGTCATGGAATTCTGGCTTCGCAATCACCATCCAACTTTATATTTAAGGGAAGAAGTAAAGGAAGCGATGAAATTGGTATGTTTTTCGAATTTGCACCTCTCATTCATTTTTCCTTTGGACATTTCATCTGGTTTACAAATCATGATCAAACTAAATTTGAGGTGTTCGATGCGAGACAGCGAGAGGATATGATGATGTTCATCAAAGGCTGCATCAAAAGTTTGACATTTTTAAGGGCAGTCAGAAAGTTATTTTTTCTTAATATACTGATTCATCAAAATATAAATTGCACTATTAGTGCTTCCTGTGAAATACTTTTGTCTATATGAAAGACAAACTTTATAGCTCTTCATACAATGTCGAAAGCTCCTATATGAGTTTCAATGTTACATTCATGTCATTGCCTTCTAGAGACATAATATTAACAATTTTTGTATTTACGAAGTCTGTGCTCGTGGAAGAGCTAGAACACATAATGGACCACAATATATATCAGAACAAGAAGAACATAGTAGAAAGATGGAAGAATGAGATTGGGCATGGGGAAGACTGGGCATGGTGAGGAATGAGACAAAGGGCAGGGGAGCAAGACAAGGGGCTATAAATCATTATCTCGATTAAGAAGGCTCTTATTCAAGTAGAACACAAAATACTGCATTGGAGTCATCAGAAGGAACCCGAATAAGTAAAGAGCAAAGATGGAGTCATCAGAAGGAACGCGAATAAGTAAAGAGCAAAGATGGAGTCATCAGAAGGAACCCGAATAAGTAAAGAGCAAAGATGGAGTCATCAGAAGGAACGCGAATAAGTAAAGAGTAAAGATGGAGTCATCAAAAGGAACCCGAATAAGTAAAGAGCAAAGATGGAGTCATCAGAAGGAACCCGAATAAGTAAAGAGTAAAGATGGAGTCATCAAAAGGAACCCGAATAAGTAAAGAGCAAAGATGGAGTCATCAGAAGGAACCCGAATAAGTAAAGAGCAAAGATGGAGTCATCAGAAGGAACGCGAATAAGTAAAGAGCAAAGATGGAGTCATCAGAAGGAACCCGAATAAGTAAAGAGCAAAGATGGAGTCATCAGAAGGAACCCGAATAAGTAAAGAGAAAAGATGGAGTCATCAGAAGGAACCCGAATAAGTAAAGAGCAAAGATGGAGTCATCAGAAGGAACGCGAATAAGTAAAGAGCAAAGATGGAGTCATCAGAAGGAACCCGAATAAATAAGAGCAAAGATAGAGTCATCAGAAGGAACCCGAATAAGTAAAGAGCAAAGATGGAGTCATCAGAAGGAACCCGAATAAGTAAAGAGCAAAGATGGAGTCATCAGAAGGAACCCGAATAAGTAAAGAGCAAAGATGGAGTCATCAGAAGGAACCCGAATAAGTAACGAGCAAAGATGGAGTCATCAGGAGGAATGTGGATAGGATTTGGATTTCAGCCATTACTCCTCTACCCTCAAACCCATCCAGGCGCAGCCAAGTGAACCTTCCAGAAAACTTCCTGCAATAATTCACTTCTCCGGGACAGATAGATAAAGAAAGAGAGAAACGAAGAAAAAGCAAAAATTTGAATGAATAAAGAGAAATGTGAAAAGGTATAAAGAAATGTGAAAGGAACAAAGATGTCGGAGGAGCCCGGATGGATAGATTTCAGCAGTTACTCCCCAGGCTCAAACTCAACAACAGGTACAAGCTACCAGAGGTCCATCAGCGGGGAAGCAAAGTCCACACAGCATCAGGAAATAGTACAAACATAATCAAACAGAAAACCAAATACTGCATTGGAGTCATCAGAAGGAACCCGAATAAATAAAGAGCAAAGATGGAGTCATCAGGAGGAACCTGGATAGGATTCGGGTTTCAGATGCTACTCCACTACCCTTAAACCCATCCAGGTGCAGCCAAGTGAAATTGGGGTTGTACTTCAAACTTGAAGGTGGAAACAACAAAATGTTGACAAATTCCATTATTCTGATACTAGTAATATCTATCTATAATTCCAGTAATCTCTGTGTGTTTGTTTGTTTGTACGTTTGTTTGTTTGTCTGTGACCGCTGTTTCTCGACAACCACGGGTCCGATATACTTGAAACTTGCCAGGTATATTGCTGGGGACCCGAGGATGTGCCTTTTCAAGGTTTCATATTAATCGGACAATTACTTACCGAGCTATGTCCAAAAAACGATTCAACCAATCAGAGAGCAGCGAGCTATCGCGTGTGCCGAACGTGGCGAACACACTCTGCCTCGGATGGCACATTTGAGAGCGTATTCATTTATTTCCCGTCGGCAAACTATGTTGGCGCTATGTTGGCGTTAAACGATGTTTTAAAACTAATTAAAACCCCGGGGGGATTGTCACTGTACTCGCAAGCCGTTCGCCGTTCGCTTTGGCGTTGCGAATGGACCAAAACATTTCATGAACCAAACCATTTCATGTAAAGCGTTCGCCGTTCGCTTTGGCGTTGCGAATGAACCAAAACATTTCATGAACCAAACCATTTCATGTAAATAGAGGGGGGGATATAATTTTAGATATAGATATAGTACGGGCATGCCCTAGTACTAGTAATAGGCATCCCCTACTATCCTTGACCATGTTGTGGAGCGTCGTCCGACGCCCTCGTGTGAATGAGATGAAAAAGGACTCCACTGAAAGTTCCGGTCACAACAAAGTTCTGGAGAATATTTTAGTGCTCATTATCTTCTATGTTGTCTCCACACAAGCATGGATACCACATAGCAGTAGGCCTTCGACATTTTCAAACAATTTTGAATTTCACATGCAAGTATTCTTGAACAAGCTAGTGTTTCTTCCCAGTAAATCATTTCATGGGAAGTCCTGGGAAATTAGATTTGGGATTTCTACCTTTTCCTGTTTTTTTTGGGTTCGGCTTCAGAAAAATTGGGCTCAAACCATCCGTAGTGGCAAATGCAGATGCACTTCCACTTGTGTGGCGTACTCTGCGCACCTCCTTTCCCAACACGAAGGAAAGATTCATCAACCTGGATTTTATGCCTTCAAGCCATCCCACAACTAGGTTCACTCAATAAAAAATGTGTGCAATTGTAAATGCTAGCTTCCTACAAAGTTACATGATGATTGGATGGGAAATAAGACAGGCGTTCCAACAATTCCATTTTCTGCAGGCATGGACATGGTGTTTGACATAGCAGGAAGAATTGGCCTCAACCTCACTTCGCTCGTCTTCGACCGAATGAATTACTCGACTCACTGCCTTCCTCTACTGGGAAAATATAATGGCATGGACACATGTTTTCCTGAAATTAGAGCTCATCAGCATGGGAAATGCACTCCCCCATCCCCACAACTGACGTTCATGTCTATGTATGAAAGAAAATCCTCATGGCTTCAGCAATTCTTAGCAGCAAATTTGTCAGGAACCAATGAAACCAAAAGCACTGATTTACTTTGTATTTACATGAATAGCAACAACATTATGGGACTATGGACAAATGGAGGTAGTACCGGTACTTCAGACTTGAGGTCAAAGCATTATGACGCAAGCACTCAGGTGGAAACACCAAAAGGCTGACAAATTCCGTTTGTCTGAACAATTAGGAACGACACAAAACTATGAATGAATGATCGTTTTAAAGGCCATTTTTCCCCGCGAGAGTGGGGGTTAGCCTTGTGGGCCCCATGACAATCATCGTTCCCTATTTGAGGCAATGCTTTTATGGCCGGATGCCCTTCCTGACGCCAACCGTTAGTCGCCTCTTACGATGCACGCAGGGATACAGTGTACCTATTCTAAATTGGGGTACACACCGGGATCATTCATCTCAGCAAGCTGGTACTCAATTTGCCGACCTCTGAGGGATGACAAGCTGAGTCAACTCCCCTGGTGTTAATTCAGCGATCCACTGGGATTCAAACTCAGGATTCTAAGATCCCAAGCCGGCACCCTAACCACTAAGCCAACACCAGGCAATAACGACACAAAACTATAAAGAAGGATAAACAAAATGGTGGTCTTCACCCCAAGTCTGACTGCACGGGTGATGTCGTTCTGCTGCAATGTTTTGTCTCATTGCTTTTCTCATGATGTTGGCGCACTGACAGACATGTGAAGTATGTTTTGGTTTACCATTAAGTGGAAGGATAGACCCTGGCTTGAAACAATTTATTTGCTATAACATACAGATCTTTTTAAATTGAAGACTCTATTTGTTGCTTCTCGATCTTTAGGTGAAAGCAGAGAATGTGTCAACTGTGGAGCGACGTCCACCCCTCTCTGGAGGCGTGATGGCACCGGTCACTACGTGTGCAACGCGTGCGGCCTTTACCATAAAATGAACGGACAGAACCGGCCGCTCATCAAACCCAAACGGCGTGTGGTACGTGGGACTTCCTGGGCCACAAGTTATTGCGTGATGGACCATAAGTGATAGCTAGGCTAGGCAGGCTGCCATGCGTTACACAAGGCCTAAATAACCTGACAATTGCATAATAAGAGAAGTTGGCAAGTCACTACTGTTGTGTTGCAGGCATCAGCACGACGGGCCGGAACGGTTTGTACCAACTGCCACACAACGATCACAACCCTATGGCGTCGGAACGCAGATGGAGACCCTGTTTGTAATGCTTGTGGCCTGTACTTCAAGCTACACAATGTACGTCCTACAGACTGCCCATTCATCTCCACATAGAGAACTCCATTATATCTGCAAGCACATATTGTTTTTTTGTTGTTGATTTTAATCTTTAATTTCATCATCTCATCGGTGTTCGAGTTTCCTTCCTCTCAACAGAGTTTTGATTTCTAAGGAAATGAAGAGTATCGATATTTACCTCTGCTCCCGAAGCTGGACGGAAGTTATCTTTTCACCCCTGTCAGTCTGTCTGTTTGTGAGCAGGATAATTCAAAAAGGTATGGACAGATTCGGACGAAACTTGGTGGACAGGTTTGGCGTGTGACGTGGAAGAGTTGATTCAATTTTGGTGAAGATCCAGATCCGGACACTAGATTTTTAAAGTGATTCTTCACCATTGAGTTATAGGGCCAAAAGCTATTGATAGCATGATATTTCGAACAGTTATGGATGGAAGTCAGACGAAACTTGGTGGATGAGTTGGGTCGGTGACAAGAACAAGCACATTCGACTTTGGTTATGATATGGATGCAGATACGGCCTATCAATGGCCTACAAAGCATAAATTGTTCAGCCTAGCGGAATTCTTCTACCAAGTGCCGTTCTAGTTCCATTGTGATATGATAGACCTGGGGGTTAATGAGCCTTTGCTACCCACACATTAGTCTGGGTTTTTGGTACCATTCAGGTCAACTACGGCAAACTTTGACCAAAAGAATGATGAAGCAGGCATTTGAAATGTTGCCAGGGTGTCAGCACATGTACTCGGCAACGGTTGCTAGAGTGAGATGTGAATGGAAGAAGTTTCAGGAACTGAGTGGTGCGCTGATGAGGAGGGGAGTGTCGTTGAAGCTGAAGGGAAAGGTGTACGCTGCATGTGTGAGAAGTGTTATGATTTATGGGAGCGAGACATGGGTAATTAATGTAGAGCAGCAACGAAGGTTGGAAAGGGTGGAAATGCGAATGGTTCGACGGATGTGCGGAGTATCGTTGAGAGAGAGGAAGACAAATGATGAATTGCGAAAGATGATGGGAATAGAGCCTGTGATTGATGCTGTGAAGAGGAACAGGTTGAGATGGTTTGGTCATGTGTTGAGGAAGGATGAAAGTGACCGGTTGAGAAGAGTGATGGAAATGAATGTAGAAGGAAGTAGAGGACGGGGAAGACCGAGAAAGACTTGGCTAAAGGTGGTAGAAGAAGAAATGCGGGCAAGTGGGCTAACAAGGGGAGATGCAGAAAATATGGCAAAATGGAGAAGATTGTCATGGGGCCCGCAAGGCTAACCCCCGCTCTAGCAGGGAAAATGACCTTAAAATGCCTGTTGTTGTTGTTGCTGGTGGTGTCAGCACATGTCCACTTATTTTTTAAGCAAGTGCCACGGCTCAGGGAAGAGCAGAGTCGGCAGGAATTTGGACAAAGTGGAGAAACAAGAGTGCAGGAATGCATGGATGTACCACGGTACGAGGAAAGGAGTTTCAAGTGAAGAGGGATTCAGTAGGTGAGGAAAAGCTTATGCAGTAACAAGAGATTGGATATACAATGAGGTGTCTGTGGGAAGCAGAATTGAGACCTGGACAGAAGAGCACAAGACCACAGGCTCACAATGATGCTTCCACATGCTGGAGAATGGGTGATGAATGAATGGGCATGAACATTAAGCCATGAATTAGGGACAGCAACTTGATAAGGTTTTCTAATGACTTGGGTGAGGGAGAGCGAGGATTAAGGTTAGGTTTGGGTGAGGAGAGATGGGGAAAGGAGAAAGACCAGAAAAGAATCATTAAAAGGCAATAAGGCCACCAACTTGCCTCCGGTGAGTGAGAAGGCCCTGAGACTCAGCCACTAGTTACAAGATGTTAATGATATGTAGAGCCTTCGACTCCAGAATCTCAAAGGAGACAAGGTAACAACTGTGTTCAAGGTCGTGAGTGCAGGTGTTTTTGAGACTCCTTCTCCCACATGCTGACAACAGAAATTGATCGGGGGACTTGCCAGATGGTCTTTATGGTAGCGAAATATTAAGTGCCACTTTCCTGCATTGAACGAAACGGCAGAGGATATCTGATAATCAGTTCAGGAGGGGAGCATAGGGGCGATACGGGGCATAGGGGCGAGGGGAGGGGGGCGATACGGGGCGAGGGGAGGGGGGCGATACGACGCCATCTTACGACGCCATCGTATTGGCGTCTGCTGGGCGAAGGCGAAACAAGCCGTCCGCTGATTGGACAGGCGAAGGCGAAAGCAAGCCGTCCACTGAGTGGACAATCCAGAGCATGCATTTGTACCGGTGTCGGCGATCGTTGTTCATATACGCACTCTTCATTCTCATCTTTCTTCCTAACTCTTACTCGGACAAGCAAATCCCCAATGCCATCCATAATGGTACACTCTATCCATACACCACATCCTCCCTTCCGTGGATGTTCCACGGGTTTCGGCTAGTAGATACTATTAGCTGAGAGTTTGGAAAGCAGTACAGGGTGTCGGACCATAATGAATGCATGGGAAACGTTCACGTTGATGGTGCTGCCTCTGAGGACATCCATTAATTGTTGACATTATAAGAAGTAGCACGTTCAGGGTGGACTGACCTCAGTGGAAGCCAAGCTGATGATAAGAGTTCAGAGAGTTGGAAAAGAGATGGATGTTGAGGTCTGCAGCAATGTTTTATTCCATTGTTTACGATGTTGAGCGACTGTCAGCTATTGAGAGAGTCGGTTTGTCGTCATTCTTATGGACCCCAGGTGGTAACATTGGCAAATTTCCATGGTGCTGGTAAGTGGCTTTCAAATATAGACCCGGAAACAAGCAGATAAAAAGGAATATGACAGCGCAGATAAACAAGTCTTCAGGATTAAAGGACTGACAGTCAGATCCAATAGTAGTGGAAGAGTTAAAAGTGGTGAGGAATTTCTTCAACTTGGTAAGAGGATGCTGACATGCTGGAGGGAATTTTCAGTAGGAGGATGGGAGGGATTGGGCGAGGAGTAATGATTGGTACGGGAAGAGAGGAATTTAGGATTTTTGCCTTTTCCATCCTTTATGAGTGAAGAAACACAAGGACCTTGGATGCAGGAGGAGATAATTTGGCCCAACAAACCTACACTACATCTACACCATATCAATTCAATCTAACAGTATCAAACTCAAACACATTAGGTTTTATCAGATGAATAAACGATGGACGTGACCAATTTCCAAACAGTTTTTTTTCCAGATGGTCAAATATCTGAAACATTTTGTGTGATTGTCACTGTCCACAAGCTAAATGCAATTAAAGGACATTTTGCTTTACGTTACATCTGAAGAACGGCATACTCCAACGACATGCACTGCATCAGAATGGCTGTTACAGTTGCATTTGACTCCATGGAGGAACAAATCCAGAACCAGATAGCTCACAGACGAATGCGTACTCGTTGAGCTGTTCTATTGACTCTCAAACGATAACACTCAATATGTATGTGTATATATATATATATATATATATATATATATATATATATATATATATATATATATATATATGTATATATATATACATACATATATATATATATATATATATATATATATATATATATATATATATATATATATATATATATTGTTGCGGATATGGCATTTGGCCTCCATATCCGCTTGTAAATATTCCCCTATTTCCCCAATACTCCCCAACTATCCCCAATCCCCCATTCCCTAGTCCCATTGCCTGTAAATAACACTCTGTAGAACCGACCTTCCCCTTTTTCCCCCATTAAATGTCGTGCCCAGGTCCACCGCATCTCACGTAGACAACTTTCGGACATCTTGCTAGTTATTCTTAGTCTATGTCAGTTAAGGACTCGTTTCCATTAATTCTGACTCTTCGTTGCACCAGAATGTGATTGTATGGCACCAGTAGTGAGTTTAGGACCTCCCCATACCTCCTCCCATCTTCCCCATGAAACAACAACAACAACAACAACAACAACTACAACAACAGAGGAGATTGGGGGCGGCGCGGCGCGGGGAGTGTGCGTCCTCACTCCGGCGTGGTTAGCCGCCATTGCCCATGCGCTCCACGGGGTTACCACGAAGGGGCTGGCTGTCAGCTCCTTGTCAGGGGCGGAGCCGGTAAGCCCCCCGCACCCAATAAGAAGGGCGGACCGATTCCATCTGGGGCGGAGCTAACTAGCCGAGGGCGTGTCACTCCCCGCCGGATATACGCAGTGACTTACCGGACGTGACGTCAGATGCGCCCCCAGCTTGGAAAGACAAGTCGCGACCTCCGAGCGCTGAGCGAGCTCCACGCATCGACCCGGTATTGCAGTACCTCCGAGAACGGTGCACCCCCTCCGAGAACGGTGCACCTTGAGCCATCGACTACCCGCCTTCCTTGCCATCAATCCCCGTGTGAGTCAGTTTTGTCCCGTTTATCTGTCGTCTGTCAGGGCTAATATAAGACCGTGTTTAAGTGCCCACCTTACTATGCTGTCCCTCTCATCCCTGTAATCTAACGTTCCGAACTAATATAACCTCCTCCGGAGGTCTTGAGAACCGTACCCCTGGTGTCGTATCATTTTTAACCCAGCCGTTGTGTCCTTTCCATCATTGATTTAGCATAGCGCGACTTCGTCAACGTTCGAGTATAATCGGGTAACTTGTGCGGACACGGCGGCCATTCCGCTCGGCCCACCATAACATCAAAGTCGTGTCTGTAACAATATATATATATTATATACATATATATATATATATATATATATATATATATATATATATATATATATATATATATATATATATATATATATATATACAGTGGTACCTCGGCTTACGAGTGCCCCAACGTACGAGTTTTTCGGGATACGAGCCGTCGCTCGGGCGGTTTGTTGCTTTGGGATACGAGCCGAGATCCGATGTACGAGCTCAAAAAATTTATTTTTTTGAATTTTCCGGTTGTGGCTTCCGGTTCCGGTCACGCGGTTATCTTGCCGTGAAAGCATCTCTGCTTGGATATAAAACACGCAATCGTCGAAATACATGAGCGAGGAATCTCCTTGCTCCAGCCGGTGACGTCATCGGCGGGGATCCCCGCCTCCAGAGTGGCTGGTCACGTGACCGCCAAAGCGTGTCGCGCGTGCGGGTATAATGAGCTACACCTGTGGATCACGTGACCACGGAAGCACGCCTCGCTTGAGAGGCATGGCTTTCGGTTTGCGTTTTGCTTTATAAGGCGCGATAAATGGGCTTTTGAGTGTTAGCGGTTCATGGCGTTGACGGTTCATGGCGGTTCATGGCGGTTGACGGTTCATGACGGTTCATGACGGTTCATGGCGTTGACGGTCAAAAACCCATTACATCAATTTTACCAGGCACTGTACAGTAAGTACAGTGGACACCAAATGCACGGTGGAAGGCTAGAAGTAGAAGATCGTCCAAGACAAGTGAGAATAAGCCATACTTTGGAGGAGATGACGTCATTCGCTGGTCCGATAACCAAAGATGTGGTATAAAAAACCAGGTGAGCTAACAATGCAGCAATGAAGGAATTCGGCCAAGGCACCGGCACACAACGACCTACCTACATCGAAAGACTCAATGCCAATGGTGACAGAAGCCAAGACGGCCGGCTTAAACACCGCCGAAAGACCACGGTGTACCAACTTACGATGCAGAACATCTTGCACTTAATATGATGACAACAGGTGCCATCCTCTGACGTACCATTACAGGTACAGGTACAGTACACGTGAGCACAGAGCAAAAGTTCACTGAAACCGAGATTAAGAAAAAAGAAAAAACACCTCGTGGTCCGTGCTCGATATCCGAGTTTCAATCTTTTCAAACACATGATGCTCTCGGTCACGGTATCTCCTGCGAGCTGCTTCTCCTTCAACCACACAAACAACAACTTCTCCATATCTTCATGGATAGAGGTCCGGAGCTTTGAAATAATCGTAACGCCCTTGGCTGGCGTTATAGCCTTTATGGACTCCTTCTGCTTCAAAATCGTACATATCGTAGAAGGAGTACGATCGTACTGCCTCGCCAAGTCGACAACACGCACACCTCACCTGGCATGCTCTTCTCCTCTGCTTAATAAAACCAGTTTATTTCTTTACATTCTCTTGTATTATGTACAGTATATACGAGGTCGTGCTTGTTTATACATTATTTGTTATTTATAAAGTACATTTTTGTTATTTAAAAGCACCTAACAAAAAAAATTGGTGTTTTTTTTTTGAGGCTGGAACGGATTAATAGCATTTCAATGCATTTGAATGGGAAAATTTGCTTTGACTTACGAGCGATTTGGCTTACGAGCTCCGTCACGGAACGGATTAAACTCGTAAGCCGAGGTACCACTGTATATGTATGTATATATATATATATATATATATATATGTATATATGTATGTATATATATATATATATAATATATATATATATATATATATACTGTATATATATATATATATATATATATATATATATATATACTGTATATATATATATATATATATATATATACTGTATATATATATATATATATATATATATATATATATATATATATATATATATATATATATATGTATGTATATATATATATATATATATGTATATATATATATATATATATATATATATATATATATATATGTATGTATGTATATATATATATATATATATATATATATATATATATATATATATATATATATATATATATTGTACCGGATTTGAGAATTGTGGTTGTTTTGTTGAGTAAATATCACCCTCCGTAGTGTAAAGAAAGGTCAAAGGTCGTCCGTAGTTAGGCCATCGCAACACGTAGCCAATCATAAGTTCCCTCGGTAGTTATGTCCTTATTCTATGTAGTTGAAGGCTCTGTTTCCCAATTAGTGACACTCCATTGCACCGAATTAAATAAGATAGATCCCTCCGACATGGCATCTTCCAAGTGCCAGGTTTATCCACTTTGCCGCATTTTGACTCCTTTAGCCACTTTGCTGCATTTTGACTCCTTTAGCCACTTTGCTGCATTTTCATCTCCCGTCCACTTTTTTGCTGCATTTGACTCCATTACGCACGAGGTAACCTTGGAGAAGAAAGGCGTGTCTCCACCTCGTCATAGAGGGGAGGAGTGAGTCAGCCCCGCTCAACCAACCAAGAACAAGGGGTTGGGCTTGGAGAGGGTGTGGAGAGAAACATCGAGGAGCTTCGCGAAGGTTGAAGGGAGGGGCATATATAACCCGCGGTGGCACGGCCCCCAAGAGAGATATACGTGCGACGATTGTGAGAGCAGCAGGTTGAAAGGAAGAGATACGTGCGACGATCGCGCAGGCAGGAGATTGAGGGAGAAAGATGCGTCAGACGATTTGGAGAGAAGGGGAGGACCAAAAGAGCCCGAGGCGTGCAGCGACAACCAGCCCCTGCCGCGTGCAACGAGATACGTGTGCCGACGTCGCCCTGCTCGCTCCCAGCCTGAAAAGGACCGGCTTGCTGTGCGCCCTGCCAAGCCTTCCAGCTTGTGGTTCGACCTTCTTCTCCCTCCAGCCAAACCAACCTGCAATTTCCCCATTCGTGTGAGTCTGTCTTTGTTTGTTCTGTCCTGGGTTAAGTAAGACTGTTTATAGATAAGTTAATATTGCACTGTGTCTCCTTGCTCCTGTCTGTTCAGTTATTTTCTTATCCTTCCCATTCTCCTTGGTTATTTTTGGTCTTGTAAATAATAGTAATAAATTATATTTGTTCTTCCTACCTTCGTCTTCTTCTTCACATTCGGTCGCTTTAGTGATTTCCTTCATTGAATACCTGTGGCACGATTTGGCCAATGTTCAGGATCGGGTTAGTCTCTGCTAATGGCTCAAACGTCGGGTTGCTAACACCGCTCGGCAATTATAACATCTAAAACCGGGGTTCGAGCGGTACTTGTCTCCCTAGTCTGCGGAGGGACGGATAAAGGTATTCGGGATAAACCCTGGACCCATAACCCTGATCCGTTCCATCCCGCGGGAGAGCGTTACAAGTACCAGGACCGGGGAGACGGCCAGCTTAACAGGACAAGGGGCTAATCACGCCTTGCTAATGGGAGAGCTGTCCCCCGTATCCGTAACAATATATATATGTATGTATGTATATATATATATATATATATATATATATATATATATATATATATTGTCGCAGACGCGGTTTTAGATGTTATTTTACCGAGCGGTTGGTATTACCACGTCCGAACAGTTACTCCCCGATTAGAACCCGATTCCACCCGACGTTGACCAGATCGCACCGCAGATATTCAATCGGGAAACCTCTAAAGCGACCGAAAGAGAATGAAAAGAGAAGAAGACAGAGTACGGAGGAAGAACAGATTTATTATACACACACAAGCAATGGATGGAAGAAGCAGTCACACAGCGAATCGTTAACTTAAACTATTCATTTTACTTAACCCCAAGACAACGAGTAGGACAGACGACGTTCACACTTACTCGGGGGATATTGCAGGCAGGTAGGGCTTGAGGTGGATTGCTGGAGAGGGAGGAGGGTCGGAGGCAGCAGCTCTCAATTCCTCGCGGTTTTTGGCGGGAAAACCCTTCGTCGCGTATCCGCTGCCGATGCTTTAGACATCACGTACTGGCTCGGGCACACCTGCTCCTCTCCTTCTGGTGGAGCCGTCTCCCTCCTTTCAGCGCGTCTCTCCAAAGCTGGTTTCCTTTCCGAGTACCTCTCCTCTTTGGCTTGGAGCGTTTCGCATCTCACCGCTCCTCTTGGTGCCGCCTCTTCGCTCCTCTCCCAGCTCATCTGGTGAAGCAGTCCCTTACAGTCGCTTTTATCACCTCGGGCGGAATCAAGCCGCCGGCTGCGAGGGCACGCCTACCGGGTCGCTCACCGCGGTGCTGATTGGCCATGCGACCCTCTGGCTCACTCCTCCCCTCTATGACGAGGTGGAGACACGCCTTTCTTCTCCGAGATTAGCACATGGGCAATGGCAGCTTGCGGGATTGAACACAACTCACACCCTTTTGAAAGGAACTTTGGAGATCGGAGATGTTTGGGGAAATTGCAAGGGCCTACGCTTATTTTGTTTGATACAATGCAAAGTCAATCTAGTGGGAAACACATATTTAGCCTACATGGAATAAGGAAATACACTATTTAAAAAGATATATCGTGACCTGCGTGTAAGTTTCATGGAATTAACTAGGAGGACGGCTGCGACCATTATTTACATTATGAGGGTGTTTACACATAACAAAACCATACTTTTTTTACATTAGTTACACTTCCTCCAAAATTGTTACACTTCTTAAAAACCGTTACACTTCTCAAATTCGTTACCCACTTCTCAAAACCGTTACACTGCACCCTCCTTTCTTCAGGCCCTGCCTCGGGCCTACAAAACTTTAACTTAGTGTGACACGTAGGTGTAATTCCCTCTACAATTAACCTGACCCTGAGTGTGACAATCTTAAAACACAAATAAGTATGTCCCCCTATTGCATTGCACCCTGTCTAACAGACTCAAGCCCACAGCTAACCAAATTACGGAATTATTCTCAAACTATACATTTACGGTGGGGAGCATTATTTACAATGACGTGATTTCTTATTTACAACGCAACCCAGGACCTGTGTTTTTTTTTTTTTCTCTTAGGGAACAAGAAAAAGAAATTCCTGTTGGGAGGGAGGAGACAGCACGCATTGCATCGATGCACCAGTACCAATACCACCAAAGCACCCAAAAGCACCCAAAAGCACCACAAAGCACCAAAAGCACCACTCGGTGCGCAGTCACCATGGTTCTTAATAAACACAACAAAACAACTGGTGGTGGTCTTCACTTTCTCTGCTGGGCCGATGTTCTTCCCGACGTCTTCTGGCTTCATGCGGCCTATTTGGACATAATAAAAAGCACAACTTGTGTTCGTTTTTATTTAGGGCCTCAGGGGCCAACTAAGGGTGGTCCACCTGTTTGGCATAGGTGCCACCTTACCGAGGTCCGCAAGCAAGATTCCCTGGCCACTATGGCCGGTCTCCCACAGAGGTGCCCTGCCCCAGAACCCGGGGTCCATCAAGTGGTACTTGGCCGCAGAACAGCGGTCCATAAAGTGGTACATCAACGCAATGCATGCTGGTTCTGGGAATCTCAGGCGCACAATGGCCACCTCACACACGCTCCCCTCGGCACCCAATGGCGCACAGGTCATGTGGGAGACAAAAGAAAGACAATTGAGCGAGGGGTAAGGTCACAAGGGTACACGTCAATAAGGCAATGCAAGGCGAAATGCGTACGGAGGGCGAAGTGAGAAAGCTCGTCCCTACCGTACGTCACCCCCCTGTCACCTACACTACCCTTGCCCTTACCCCATATGTACAAGATCTACACATTACCAATTCGTCACTACTGTCGCGTCTTCCCCATATTTCCCCTATACCAAATTCGTCTCCACAATCCCTCTACTTCAAAATTTGCCATCACCAAATTCATCATCAATCCTCATAAGGAGGCAGAGATGGAATTACGCACAATGTCACACCCACGTCATGATGCGTCTCACAATCCAAAACATTTGCACAGTAAAAAATAATCAAAACATGGCATGGTGTGGAGTACCTGTCACCTCAGGTGAGTGGATGCAGATGGTGCGAGGAGATCCTTCATCCTAACTATCCTCTAAATGATTTTAACACACTTTACACTACCCGGAGTCTCTCCCTGCCAATCCATTGGCCAACTTACACTATGGGTTCTAAAAACCAATTCCCATTGACCAAACTGTGGTGCTTCTCAATTTGGGGTCTCACTCCCCCGATTCATCTCCCGGTGCCTTCGCACAATTTCTGGGCTGCGACGTGTAGCTCTCCCAGCAGGTCTACCCACCTGCACACCTCCACCACTGCAGTTGCCACCCGAGCTTACCTAGCTCCTCACCCTAACCTAACTAACTGGGGAAGGCCCTCTCCTGGCTCTGTCACCCCTTGGTGCCCTCTGGCACTGGGCTACCCGGGTCCGTCCTCCGGATCCTCGGGCCCCATCCACAACAACTACTACCGGCTCCCAGAGCCCACCTGAGGCCTCACCTGGCCGACATCCTCACAGTGGTGGAGCGCCCAACCAACTACACACACTAACAGGCTACACGCCCAGCCATTTCCACAACACTAATGCACCCATCCAAAGACCATTCTTTCACCCGCACCACAGATGCCAATATCCAACCACAATTTACCTGTACCCTCTACCTAACACTTACACTACCCGCCCCGGGTATCCGTGATGGGGGTCCACTCTTCCCCCATTCACACCTTCGCACCATCCACTCCACTCCACAATTTCCACCATACTCACTCCACGACCATCCATTCCTATACTCCATACCATTTATTCCATACACCTGTCCTTCATTCACCTGTCGTTGCACACCTGTGCAATCCTACCTGGTGCCACCTGCACCCTCCTCCTCTTCCTGGACCATTTGGTCAGCACAACACGCAATCACCACTACTCCCTCATACACTGCTCCATTCACCTGTTCAGTTGCACACCTGTGCAATCACACCTGTTCAATCACACCTGTTCAATCTTCAAACACACGGCATCATCTCAGCTAACTACTCCCCTCTGAAACTTGCGCTTCCCAGTCGTCCCTTTAAACTATTGCGCTCCCTCGTCATTATCATCCACACTAAACTACCTGCGTCCCCACTACAGGTATCAGTCACTTACTAATCTTAACGTCACCTAATGTCATCTTCGCTAGATCCCTAACAATATAACCTAACCCACCCGGGCTAGTTTTCACTGCCATAAACCCATAAGCTAGTGCGCATTTGCCCCACGTCTGTGAGGGATGGTGGATTTGCCATCCCACCACATCAGGGGTCTCTCACTATAAATTTTGTTCGTCCAAATTCCAACCAATTCAAAAATTTTCCATTTACTGCCAATTCTACCCACTATTATAAATTTCGTATCAAATCACTACCATCATCATCACAGTCCACTATATCCTAGCCTCGGTGCGTCGTGACATCATTAAACTCGGTTCGTAAAGCCGAGCAATGAATTCGGGTGGTTTGGTCGCCTGCAGGTTGAATCCGTCCGGCTTTCGGTTCAAGGGAGGTGGTTTGGTTGGGCCGAGATTCCACGCACCGTCTCGGCGCGGCACCTTGCGGTCCCGGGCCCGATGGCTCAATCTCCCCCGGTCGGAACCCCGTACCCACGAGGGGGCACCGTTCCGCTTCCTCCCACTCGCCCTTGAACCGGACCGGTCGCCTCGCCCGACAAAGCCCGGACTCGACCGTGCGGGGCGGGGCCAAGCCCGAATCGGCAACGACGCTTCGAAGAGAAGCGACGCAGCATCGATCCGCGCCGGGCCTCGCACCCAACAAAGCACCCCACGCCCCGAGTGCTCGCATCGGCTATCCGTCGCCCTAACCACTAACCCGGTTACCGTCGATGCTTCACTTGCATGCTTACAAGCATACGCTACCCCTTTCACCCTCACAAAACCTGGCGTTCCAACGCCGTCCGTACATTCCACCAACGCTCTCCCTGTTACACACCACACTTCTCGCGCACACTCTTGCGCACACTTTGGTCCACACCTCTCCTCCGTTACGTCCTCCGTAACACTCACCATGGGCGTGCACTCTTGCATCCACCCACTAACGCGCTCGGATGGGCTCTCCCACACTCGCGCCATGACCAACTCAGGTGTGCTTCCTCGCACACGTTCCACCACCACCTTACTCTCCGTGTCACACTTCGTACACCCCGACGTGCATTCTCGCTCGCACTCGGTTTCACACTCGCGCTCCGATGTGCCCTCTCGCACCTGCGCCATCACCAACTCACTATTCGTGTCACACTCCGTACACCCCGACGTGCATTCTCGCTCGCACTCGGTTTCACACTCGCGCTCCGATGTGCCCTCTCGCACCTGCGCCATCACCAACTCACTATTCGTGTCACACTCCGTACACCCCGACGTGCATTCTCGCTCGCACTCGGTTTCACACTCGCGCTCCGATGTGCCCTCTCGCACCTGCGCCATCACCAACTCACTATTCGTGTCACACTCCGTACACCCCGACGTGCATTCTCGCTCGCACTCGGTTTCACTCCCACACTTTATAACACACCCACTCGCCGACGCACACTTTTTCCTCCCACGCGTGCCATTTCCACTCACACGGGACCCTTCACCAACGCCCGGATGCTTCCTCGATCCCAAGCGCGCGAAAATTCTTTTGTCGCCAAACATCCTCTTCCAAAATCTCCCCGCACAATACACAACAGCACGACTCACCTGGGGATCCTTTTCTCCACGCGAACCTGCAAACTTCCATTCGGGTTAAGCACAGCATCGTGATGTGAGCAGGGACTTTGTACATAATCCATTTCTCCCTGCAATTCCCGGGCTACCTCCGTCATCTCTTCAATTTTAATTCCCAGCACTGCTTTTTCTTTATTCACCTCGACGACCGCTGGCTTTAATAAAACACCTTCCTCTACCTCAGCGGTCGCCGGCTTTTCCAAACCCCGTGTCGCGATTTCTACCCCCGTCATTGTACCCGTGCTTTCCTCCGCTTCGCTCAACCAGCGCTTTTCGACCCGCTTTACCTCCTCATGCACCCCTGGGACCCTTTCGCCCAACTTGCGGTCTCTGTCCCTCTGCTCCCTTTCCTTCCTATCGGCCCTCATTCCGTTTATTGTTGCTTCAATTTGGTTCCCCATCTCTCCCATACTGCTTTTCAAACCTCTAATTTGGTCTCCCAATTGCTCACTATTCTTTTCCATAAGGGCCTTCATTTGCATCATAAAAAGGTTCAAATCCACCAGCGGCGCTGCTGCTGTCGCGGGCGCGGCAAAATTTGGTGCCGCTACACCCACGTGCGCGAGGACGCCATTTTGTGCACCTGATACCCCCTCAACCGCCTCCTCATTGCTCTCCTCCTCCCTTTCATCCACATACATTTCCCCTAGGTCCTGGGTCGATTCTACCCCGTCTATCTCTCCCACCGGCATCCCGTCGCCTTGACCAGCCATGGCGCGATTTCAAAATTCGGGTTTTGCTTTAAAACAAAACAAATTTCGTCCGCTCCAAATTTTGACCAAATTTTTTCTAGATGTTTTTTAAAAAATTTGGTTCGGGCCCCGAATCTCACTCCCAGACACCAATTGTTACTTAATAACACAATTGGTGTTCCAAAATTTGGGCCTAACAAATTTAGTCCCAGGTCCGAATCCAACTCCTGACAACCAATTGTTACAGACGCGGTTTTAGATGTTATATTGACCGAGCGGTGGTGTATTACCAGAGGTGGGCGGTCCGCTTCGAAAGTCCGCTTATCCGCTTATCCGCTGCAGCGGACTAACGTTTTCGAAGCGGATAAGCGAATCGGAACAACCCCCGGAAACCGAAGCGGATAAGCGTAAGCGGACTACCGAAAAATTAAAGCGCATCGCGATTCGCCAAATCAGCTGTTAGCCTGAGCCGTTACTCTAGAATTGTGAATATTTATTTAAGTGAATAATAAGTGAAACCCTAACAACTCGGCTCTTGCGACATAACGCATTATATCATAACGTTATGTTCACGTCATGGTTTACGACATGGTTGTAACATAACGCATTACATCATGACGTTATGTTCACGTCATGGTTTACGGCATGTTCACGACACCATGACGAATAAACGGCAGTCCGTTGGCCCGCCATCTTGTTGACTTGTTTGTGTCTGAATAACCAAACGTTACAGCTCTCGCCCAATCTCTTCCCGCTCGAGTTCCGTGATGCTTGGGTAACTCTATTTCTCAGGCATAACACGCCGCTCCCGAGCTCTGCCTCGGTCGAGGGCGTGTTCAGCTACGGGTCGGACATCCTCAGGCCTAAGAGGTCGGCCCTGGCTGCACCGAACTTCGAGGCCCTCGTCTTCATGAAGGGTAACCTCCAAATCCTCAAGAAGGCCCACGAGGTGGAGGAGGAAGACGAGGACTAGTCAACAGACTGCTAGTGCTAGTCTGTTGACTAGTAGACTCTCTTGTCAAAGAAAGGACGGGCAAATTGATTTTTCTTTAATGTAACTTGCATATATTAAAATTATATTTAAATTAACTGTAGAGTAGAGTAGAGTCGAGTGGAAAACTTTATTTCAATAAATTTTGAATAAATTTTATTTAAATAAAAATGTATATTTTTGATCTTAAAAGCTTTGTTTGTCTTTGTAGTCGTTAGAAATGGCTATTTAGGCTTAAAAAGCATTAAATTCCCTTTAGAAACGTCAAAAATCGCTTTAAAAACGTCGAAGCGCTTTAAAAAAATCGAATCGAAGCGGATAAGCGGATAAGCGGTAAGCGGACTAAGATTTTCGGCCGCTGAAGCGGATAAGCGAATCGGACTACACGGGCTGGCGGAGCGGATAAGCGGTAAGCGGACTTAAAATTTTCCGAATCGCGCCCACCTATGTGTATTACTGCGTCCGAACAGTTACTCCCCGATTAGAACCCGATTCCACCCGACGTTGACCAGATCGCACCGCAGATATTCAATCGGGAAACCTCTAAAGCGACCGAAAGAGAATGAAAAGAGAAGAAGACAGAGTACGGAGGAAGAACAGATTTATTATACACACACAAGCAATGGATGGAAGAAGCAGTCACACAGCGAATCGTTAACTTAAACTATTCATTTTACTTAACCCCAAGACAACGAGTAGGACAGACGACGTTCACACTTACTCGGGGGATATTGCAGGCAGGTAGGGCTTGAGGTGGAT
>NC_136264.1:197882513-198353316 GCF_964187855.1 Myxine glutinosa | reverse complement strand
ATATATATATATATATATATATATATATATATATTAATATATATAATATATATATTATATATATATATATATATATTATATATATATATATATATATATATATATATATATATATATAATTATATATATATATATATATATATATATATATATATATATATATATATATATATATATATATATATATATATATATTATATATATATATATATATATATATATATATATATATATATATATATATTATATATATAATATATATATATATATATATATATATATATATATATATATATATATAATATATATATAATATATATATATATTATATATATATATATATATATATATATATATATATATATATATATAATATATATATATATATATATATATATATATATATATATATATATATATTATATATAATATATATAGTATATATATATATATATATATATATATATATATATATATATATATATATATATATATATATATATATATATATATATATATATATATATATATATATATATATATATATATATTATATATATATATATATATATATATTATATATATATATATATATATATATATATATATATATATATATATATATATATATATATATATATATATATATATATTATATATATATATATATATATATATATATATATATATATATATATATATATATATATATATATATATATATATATATATATATATATATATATATATATATAATATATATATATCTGTGAGAAATAGTAGAAACTCCACAGTACGAGCAGGGCGTCTCATTTGCATTGAATAAATAATCGGGAGATTAAATCAGACGCGGACGTAGCTTCAGGACTTCGATCTTTAATTTGACAAGCCTTCGACCAACAAAGGTCTTCTTCTGAGTCGGCCCCAAGTCGGCCCTTCAGTTGAACTTGGGGCCGACTCAGAAGAAGACCTTTGTTGGTCGAAAGCTTGTCAAATTAAAGATCGAAGTCCTGAAGCTACGTCCGCGTCTGATTTAATCTCCCGATTATATATATATATATATATACATATATATATATATATATATATATATATATACATGCATGTTTTGACCACTCTCTCCGCATGTCTCCATAAATGCTTTTGTTTTCAACTCCGTTACTCCTACCTTCTGTAAAAAGTCTTGCCCTTCTCTCCCCACACTTTCCACCATCGTTACCTTTTCTTTTTCTTCTACATCATCCTCACTTCTCTTCCTTTTCTCAATTTAAATGTTATGAATGTAGATCCCATGTCCTCGACCCCAGTTCAGATGGATTTATACATAAAAAATACATTACCGCTTAATTTACTATTTCTGATGGTATCGGGCACAACCTGATCAGTGATCTTCATTTGCTCTCCTTCACAACCATCATGACCTTCTCAATTAATTACCATCCATCCTTCATGTGCTCTCCGCAGATTAACCGGCCTCTCACAATGAAGAAAGATGGAATTCAGACGAGAAACCGCAAAATATCCAACAAGTCAAAGCGAAATCGCAAGGTTTCGGAAAGCATCGAGGCCTCCGCCCTGCCTCTGGAGCCATCCAGCGCTTTCTGTCCGTCGTCATTCAACCAGACATCGTATCAACACCCCCCACACTGCGTACTCGGCCCGTACGGTGCTCATGTTCTTTCCTCACCCACAGCCATGCACCCAGCCTCCAGCCTTTCATTTTCCTCCACACATCACTCGAGCATGCTGACAGCCATGTGCTAGGGGAAAGTCAAGAGAAAAGTCAAATTTGCAACAAAACATGTAATTCCCAAAAAATATTTATTTGGGTAAAGTCACAGGAGGAAATTAATAATCAGTTTTGAGTGGGGATCATTTTTGAAACAGGAGAGTTTTGTGTACAGGTAAGAATCAACTTTTGGTGAACTTACAAACTTCATTGTGTTCGGTGTTTGTGCCAAACTGTTTGAAACTCCTTTTAGTCCTGTGGTTCATTTGTGTCTCACAATGAATGCTCAATTTTTTCATCAAAGTTATTGATACAGCACTATGGTGTCTAAAATAGTTATGGATTGTTGGTGAAACTACAAATAATTTGAAAGCTAATTACTGTACAAGCTTTCAGCGCTTTCCCGTTGCAAAATGCCTTTGAATGAAGAGTCCTCGTGGTTGTAAAACCTCACAATCCGTATATTTACATCCTCAGGTAAACCTTGAGCAATTCAACAATCAAACCAGCAACGTGCCAAAGGTGTATATCTATACACACAAACATATATATATATGTGTGTGTGTGTGTGTGTGTGTGTATATATATATATATATGTATATAATAATAATAATACGAAATAATTAATAAGAGTACTCGGCCATTGGCAAATAGACAAATAGATGGTGCTTGCCTTCACTTACAATTCGTGTTTGATACTCCAACTGTCGACCTTGAGTGACGTTATCAAGATAGTTGATATTTCGGGTGTTATTACATCGAGCCTTCATTTTATCTTTGTTGTTGACCATATGGAGGCTGTTTGTAACTGAAAGGTTGGCCTAGTCGTTTGATGGTTTCCCTATGCCACTTCTCACAGCTTCGGGTGCTCGTTTTGCTTACGGAGTTTGTTCACTGAAAGGTAAAACACCTGGTTAGTGATCATACCTACGTAGTGAATTGATGTACTTTTAGAGCTCCTTAAATTTATACCTCTTTATTTTTTTTTTAAAGCAAACAATGAAGATTGTATTTAAACATTGTTATTACTTACACCGTCTTGTGCACTGGAACATTCTATTGTCATTATCCATGTTGTTGTTGCTCAAAGCCACACCTTTTCCATGGCATGGATGTTTTCTTGGTAAGGAATACAATCATATTGGGTAGTTTTGCATTGCCTTCCCATGAGTGGTAGTCAGGGCAGGAAGTTGAAATTTCATCAGGCACACAATTGCCTACTCTTTGTGAATGACACCGTGGAGGGACCTTTCGTGTCCACCAGCATCCAATACTAACAGATGGGACAGCCGGCTCAACGTCCATGTGCAGGACGGCGTACTCATCGACGCATCACCATAACCTGCCAAGGAGACAATGTTAAAGTCGCATTCGGCTCAAAGACCACTGCACTACCCCCTGAACAATAAGTGATTATTTATTTCACTTTCTTTTTGCCTGCAGACAACTCTTTGTAGACTAAATGTTTTTTGCAGAATGCAGTGAAATGAAACTTCAAACTTGCTCACACATGCAAAAAATGATCCGCTCACTTCAGGATAGACCACCGTACCATTGATTTAAGAAAATGCCTTGTTTTTAAGACTTGCACTGGGGATAGCCACACACAGGGCGGAATAAATAGTGTTCACAATGTGCAGTTTTATTTACATCTGCCAGAAACGGCAAGATATGTATGAACGTGCATTTGGAACTGAGCCATAATATATTTGAAATGAAAAATGCTCATTTAAAGGATCTTCGTCGGTGTGTTGTGTATATGTATATGTAATTGCTCATGTCGTGTGTGCATCACACTTACACGTGTTGCATATTTTAATCCCGGTAGCATTTGGCTATTTTGTACTAACTTATAGATAGCTTGTTGCAGCATTGCTGCAGTGTAAAGTTTGGCATTACATCAAATGTACCATAACTCCTTTAACTTCTACTAAACCTATAACTTATGCACTTGTGACTTATATGATATAATGTCAGCAATTAATTTTTTTTTAAATTCATGGATGATAGTTTAAAGACTTTTTCCTTGTTTTTGTTTTGTTGTTGTGTTGCTCCTTCGATTTTGAATTTCCTTTCGTTACCATAAAGATAGGTTCTATGATGAGATTTATTGTTAATCTAAGTTTGTTACCTTTTTACATGACGATGCGTAGTCGGTTTTGTTAAGCGGCGATGATCGCAAGTAATTGCTGAATTGCATTGACGTTCTGGGATATTGAATTGATATTTTCCAAAATGCAATTCCTACCTGGGAGAGCACTTAGTATTGAAGAAGACTACAGCTCTAGGGAGCGGTACTTGTTTCATACCACAGTTGTTACGCACAGCGAAAAAACTAAAAAATAAAAATCACTTTTTCAGCATTTTTCAGCCTAATTTATTCGTCAAAAAATAGTTGCCTACACCACTTGTATTGTACATATAATGAGGCTTTTATGAGTTCAAGAATGGCGAATCAGGTATGAAGTTTTAAAAAAAACGAATGAAGACCATTTTTTTTCTGTCTATATATTGTCATGTTTTTATATACTTTTTGTATACAAGATCGAGTCTCGTTTAAGAGCTAATATCAATCACAAAAAACAACAACAAACGGACACACAGAACATACAATAAAGGGAGCGGGAGACAAGATGGGGAGAGAGAGGGAAGCACACGAGTACAACAGCAGAGAACAGGGACATCGGGAGATCTGTGGGAGGGAGGGGGCTTGGGCAGAGGAGGCATGGGGAGGTGGGAGAGGTATAAAACACATGGACACTGCTAGGACTTCCAAGAAAGAAATCGGTATTTCAAAAAAAAGTGGATCTGGGATGAATGAACTGTCCAATACTCACACATCTTCCGCCACCTGTTTCCTAACCCTAATTGTAGCCCTAACCTCGCAATCGCACAGGGTATCGGGAATCGGTGCAACAGTAATATGATAAATCGTTGTATGATTATTTGGAAATTTTGGTTCTCCTCTCGATTCCGTGTAACCTCTGTGAAGACGGCTCATCATCATCCGAGCGAAGCGGTACTCAATCGTTTTGTGTTGTCTTTTTTTTTTTAATGCAACTTTTATCAGTGCAATAGGCCTGCATCAATGGCATCTGGGAAGCAAGTGATAGCATTAAAGTTGAGTTGCATCATGCAATCATCGGAAAAGAAAGATTTTCTTTGAATCCTGATTAAAGCATATAAAACGACTTAAGGATCGTAACCTAGCTTCATTCAGATGAAGTTGATGAAGTTATTGAAAATGAAGAGTTTAATCCACTTTTCTTTCCTGAGATTTGGGTTTTTTGAGATCGTTTTGCCTTAAAGTATACACATTGTATTATTTATGCTAATTTTGCAATCGGAAAGTACCATTTTTATTAATATTAAAAACAAGAGCAAATAGAGCGAAAAGGGATGATGCAACATCCCCAGAAACTGCAAAGTACCTTTGGCTATATCTGTATTGTACATGACCGAATTGATATGGACAAAAACAAAAGAGCTCCCCTGGGAAGGGGTCTATGATCAAAAATGTCTCCGTGATCATGGGTTGTGAAAACAAAAGAGCTCCCCTGGGAAGGGGTCTATGATCAAAAATGTCTCCGTGATCATGGGTTGTGAAAACAAAAGAGCGGGAAACATGAATGCACAGCGTTGGTGATCATGGATCCTCCCATCGACAAAACAGGGGATGTTTACTTCTATTATTTTTGCAAAGGCATCAACATTACAAAGGAAAGGATAAGAGGAATAAATAAATCCGCAGAAAAAGTGTTGCACAGACGCATTTGAGAAAACCATCAAATTTATGAGCAAACTCCTAAAACAAGTGTCAAGGCGTTACTTTTGTGCATCTGAAAAGTCCCATGTTGACATCAAAGTAGAAAAATAAATATTCCATTTCCAGTTCAAGGATAGAATGGAAAAAAAAAATTGTACGAAGGAGCTGTAGTAATAATAAGAATTTTTTAATGATAATTATGACGTCATAGGTCACGCAGTTTGGCCGCCATCTTGGAAAAACCGAAAAACTTTGCACCTCTATATCTCCGAAAGCGCCAAATTGAAAAAATTGACATGGCTCATTGCAAAGAACTCTCCATGGGGAATAAAATATGTTAATTATGACGTCATAGGTGCCTCCATTATGACGTCATAATTCGACAAGTACAAAACTTCATCCAGTCAAGATGAAATTTCTTGAGCATAATCTAGGAATAAATTAGTTAATGATGACGTCATCGGTCACGTGGTTCCGCCGCCATATTTGTTTTAACACAAAAGCCTTAAAAACCACTGAAAATACATCCTTGATTGCTCTTTCTTGATTGGTTGATTGATTTCTTGAATCTCTGATTACTTTTTTCTGCATTCAGGACGGCTTTGACTGTACATCATCAAATGTTTCACTTAAGTAGCAAAATAATGCAATTCCTACAATATAAAATCACAGGCAATTGTAATGAAGCCACTTATCTTACCTTGAAGCTTTCCACCTGCCCCACAAATATTGCCATGTCAAAAGTGTCAAAAGTATGTATTTTATTTGTTTTTTGCCGGGAAATTTTGACATGGCAATATTTGTGGGGCAGGTGGAAAGCTTCAAGGTAAGATAAGTGGCTTCATTACAATTGCCTGTGATTTTATATTGTAGGAATTGCATTATTTTGCTACTTAAGTGAAACATTTGATGATGTACAGTCAAAGCCGTCCTGAATGCAGAAAAAAGTGCAGATGTCGGTGTCGTCACATCCACGGCCTACTTGGGCATGTCTGCATCGATTGGTGACCTCGCCTTTTCTCTCCCATTATCCTTCGGGAAGCGGTAAAAGCCACTTAAAGTGCAATAGTAATATTCATCCTTGTGTTGTGTTCGTTTAGGGTCAAGGTTATTAACCTTTGACATCTCTGTAAATCCTCGCACCCCCATCCTCATTATCGCACGGCCTAACGAAACAACCGTGAAATCAATTTCTATGGCAAGAAGTCTTTTGGACTCAAAAGTTAAAGGTATAACGGGTAAGTATAGGGGAAAAGCCATTTTGTTTGTTTTAGGCCTATTTTCACGCTTGAAACATTTATGTACAGTATTTGGCTTTTACTTACACACTGGGAATTCAAGTGAGAAAGAATGTTTGTGCTACCGATGCAAACTTGTTTCAACCATATGATTGGTCTAAGCTCATGTTATTTGTATTTTTATCCCTCTCTTTGTGATATTCACCTTGTGCGTATCGGCTCTAGTCGAGGGCCCAAAGGATGGCCAGGAAAACAAATATTATAGTGCAATGTAATCGGTGATTATGCATCGGAGTGCAATGTATCAGACAATGTAGTCCCTGGTGTTGGGCTAGCGGCTAGGGTGCCGGCTTAGGATTCTACGATCCTGGTCGTTCGAATCCCGGTCGTTCGAATCCCGGTCGTTCGAATCCCGGTCGATCGCTGAATTAACGCCAGGGGGATTGACTCAGCCTGATACATACCTTCCGAGGTCGGCTAATTGAGCACCAGTTCACTGGCAATTCCCTGTTTGTCGTTAAAGGCGGCAAAAAGGGTTGGCGTCAGGAAGGGCATCTGGCTGTAAAACATTGCTTCAAAAAGAGGACCGAAAAACAACAACAACCACGGTTCCTGAAAAAGGCCAACCCCCACTTTGCGGAATGGCCTCTAAAGGTAGTTTTTTAAATATAATGTAATCGGTGATTAGAGAACTAGGAAATCTCCGAAATTGCTACAAACACGTTTTGCATGGCACAAAAATGATCCTTTTCACACATTGATCTCCTGGAAGTTAAGTAGTGCAAGCGTATTGATTTTGAAGGAAGCTGCAGTGAAGAATAAGCCGTCATTGTTATTCGTCTCCAATAATAAGAACTTTTGGAAGGTGTCCAGAAGGGAAATAAAAATAGGATTATTCATAAGAACACATGAAACAAAGGATTGCAGAAAGCTTCATATTTAACAACCACTTAGTTTAAGTTTAACCGCCTAGTTTAACCGCCTAGTTTAAGTGGTTGTTAGACAATTTAACAATTAATGTTTTTCATTTCGTAGAGAATGACACAACTGTTGTCTTTTTAAATTATACTAGCAGAGTATCTTAAGGGTCTTCGGGGTATTAAGGAACTTGAGGGTCTTAATGGTCTTTGGAGTTTTAGAGGGTCTTGGGGGTCTTGGGAGTATTAGGGGACTTGGTGGTCTTAAGGTTCAAAACGGTCTTTGGGTCCTTGGCATGTCAAGGGGTCTAAAGGTATCGAGGGGTTTGGAACTCGCACACAGGTACACTCGAACGGCTCCTTTTATATACAGCATAGATTCTTGTGCCTTTTGTCGAGCCACGTTAACTTATTGTTTTGTTTCCTGCGTTGTTGGTTGTTTGTACATTTAACTGCATTGCCTTTGAATATCGCTTCTCTGTGTTGAAACGTTTTCAATAACTAATAAAGTTTGAAGTAAACTTTATTTTTTTTTAATAGTTTTCTTTGTTGAGTATGATTTGAAGTGAGTTCCGGGAATCACACGAGTGCGTTGTCGTACTCCAAGCAAAAGAAGGAACTTGTTCCAGGCCTACAACTCCTCCTCAATATCCCGAAAGAAAACCTTTCTTATGGTTTCCTGAGAATCAATAATGGCTGTGCTTTGGATCCAATGGAATCCCTGGTGTTGGGCTAGCGGCTAGGGTGCCGGCTTAGGATAACCTAGGATCCTGGGTTCGTAATCCCGGTTAATCGCTGAATTAACACCAGGGGGGTTGACTCAGCCTGTCATACCTTCCGAGGTCGGCAAATTGAGTACCAGTTCACTGGTAATTCCCTGCTTGTCGTTAAAGGCGGCAAAAAGGGTTGGCGTCAGGAAGGGCATCCGGCCGTAAAACATTGCTTCAAAAAGGGGACCGAAAAACAACAACAACCACAGTTCCCGAAAAAGGCCAACCCCTGCTTGCGGGGAAAGGGGAAAAATGGCCTCTAAAGGTGGTTTTTTTTTTGGATCCAATGGACTCAATTGTTGACAGATGCTCCAGTTGTCCAGTCCAGGTCAGTTGACCAGAGCTCCACTTCAAGGAGGGGAAGCATATTCCATTGAACTATGAATATACCATCTAGGTAAGAAAAGCTGATGAGGAATTTAAAAAAAAAGTACTTTATACAAGTACAGATACATTCAAAGTACACCGCCCCCATGCCAAATAATTAAATATGCTACAGCGCGGCATTGCCGGGGCGCCTTCGGCGCCCGGCAATACCGCAGTGCAGCTCATAGAGGCTGCATTGGGAAGGAGAGGTGTACACTAATTGATTGATTAATTGTATAATTAAAATCAATAAAAGATTATCACAAAATATTTTCTTAATCAATATTGGCTAATAGCATAACTAAACCACTCGTGCTTCATCCGAAGATGTATCTTTTAGAAATGTAATTAAATAAGTCATTAATAAAAAATTAAATAATTAATTGATTCACCAATAAATAATTAATCGATTAAATGATTAATCAATAAATCAAAAATATCCTTGATAGCCACATCACTTGGTCACTGTCATGTCCAAATATTAGCTTCCCAGCTCAAAAGGTGCCTGAGATATTGGCCAAATGAGAAAGAAAATAAATAAATGATTAATAATGAAAATAAATAAATAATAATCATTAAAAATTTTATTTATTAATCAATTCGGTCAGAGAACACATAAACCACCACCATTTCATCAGAATCTGTAACTTTAAAAAAAAAAAACTTTTTGTCATTAATCAAATAATTAAATAATTAATCGATTAATTGATTAATTAATAAATCAAAAATAGCCTTTGCAGCCAAATCACCTGGTCATTGGCATGTCCAAATATCAGCTTCCTAACTCAAAAGGTGCCTGAGTTAATGGTCAGAAGAGAAATGAAATTTGATTAAATAAATAAGTACTTAATTAATCGCTAATAATTAAATAACTCCTCAATTAATTGATTAATCAAAAAACAAAAAAATACTGTTTTTGACAAAGGACTTGCTCACTACTGTGCCGAAATTTCAGCTTCCTAGCTCAAAGGATGGCTGAGATATCGCCCGGACAACCAAGAAAACAAGAAAACAAGAAAACAAACAAACAACCAGAGTGAAAACTGAGTACTCTCTTTCAGCGTGCGTCACTGCCGAGCCCCCTTCGGTGCCCAGCAATGACGATTTGCAATGCCTGGAGATGGCATAGGAAAGGTGCGGTGTACAATTATGAAGAACCAAAAATGAACCTCAGAAAAGTTAATAGAAAATATGAGACAAAATAATATGAGAGAACTCGTCTCTAAATCTTAGTAAAAAAAATAAAGAGTGTGGCTTTAGCTCCTTATACAAGTAAATGGTTAGTAATTTACATTTATTTATGACTACTATCAACGATAAGATAATATATTTATTATGTAGTTTCCCTCAATAACTCCAAAAACCATGAAACCGAGCGGCTCCAAACTTTGCATGCATCCTTATCGAACTCCAAAACCATGAAACCTTGCGGCTCCAAACTTTGCATGCATCCTTATCAAACTCCAAAACCATGAAACCTAGCGCCTCCAAACTTTGCATGCATCCTTATCGAACTCCAAAACCATGAAACCTAGCGGCTCCAAACTTTGCATTCATCCTTATCGAACTCCAAAACCATGAAACCTAGCGGCTCCAAACATTGCATGCATCCTTATCGAACTCCCAAACCATGAAACCTAGCGGCTCCAAACTTTGCATGCATCCTTATCGAACTCCAAAACCATGAAACCTAGCGGCTCCAAACTTTGCATGCATCCTTATCGAACTCCAAAACCATGAAACCTAGTGGCTCCAAACTTTGCATGCATCCTTATCGAACTCCAAAACCATGAAACCAAGCGGCTCCAAACTTTGCATGCATCCTTATCGAACTCCAAAACCATGAAACCTAGCGGCTCCAAACTTTGCATGCATCCTTATCGAATTCCAAAACCATGAAACCTAGCGGCTCCAAACTTTGCATGCATCCTTATCGAACTCCAAAACCATGAAACCTAGCGGCTCCAAACTTTGCATGCATCCTTATCGAACTCCAAAACCATGAAACCTAGCGGCTCCAAACTTTGCATGCATCCTTATCGAACTCCAAAACCATAAAACCTAGCGGCTCCAAACTTTGCATGCATCCTTATTGAACTCCAAAACGATGAAACCTAGCGGCTCCAAACTTTGTATGCATCCTTATCGAAGTCCAAAACCATGAAACCTAGCGGCTCCAAACTTTGCATGCATCCTTATCGAACTCCAAAACCATGAAACCTAGAGGCTCCAAACTTTGCATGCATCCTTATCGAACTCCAAAACCATGAAACTGAGCGGCTCCAAACTTTGCATGCATCCTTATCGAACTCCAAAACCATGAAACATAGCGGCTCCAAACTTTGCATGCATCCTTATCGAACTCTAAAACGATGAAACCAATCGGCTCCAAACTTTGCATGCATCCTTATCGAACTCTAAAACGATGAAACCAATCGGCTCCAAACTTTGCATGCATCCTTATCGAACTCCAAAACCATAAAACCTAGCGGCTCCAAACTTTGTATGCATCCTTATTGAACTCTAAAACGATGAAACCTAGTGGCTCCAAACTTTGCATGCATCCTTATCGAACTCCAAAACCATGAAACCTAGCAACTCCAAACTTTGCATGCATCCTTATCGAACTCCAAAACCATGAAACCAATCGGCTCCAAACTTTGCATGCATCCTTATCGAACTCCAAAACCATGAAACCGTGCGGCTCCAAACTTTGCATGCATCCTTATCAAACTCCAAAACCATGAAACCGAGCGGCTCCAAACTTTGCATGCATCCTTATCGAACTCCAAAACCATGAAACCTAGCGGCTTCAAACTTTGCATGTATCCTTATCGAACTCCAAAACCATGAAACCTAGTGGCTCCAAACTTTGCATGCATCCTTATCGAACTCCAAAACCATGAAACCTTGCGGCTCCAAACTTTGCATGCATCCTTATCGAACTCCAAAACCATGAAACCTAGCGGCTTCAAACTTTGCATGTATCCTTATCGAACTCCAAAACCATGAAACATAGTGGCTCCAAACTTTGCATGCATCCTTATCGAACTCCAAAACCATGAAACCTAGCGGCTTCAAACTTTGCATGTATCCTTATCGAACTCCAAAACCATGAAACCTAGTGGCTCCAATCTTTGCATGCATCCTTATTGAACTCCAAAACCATGAAACCTAGCGGCTCCAAACTTTGCATGCATCCTTATCGAACTCCAAAACCATGAAACCTAGCGGCTCCAACCTTTGCATGCATCCTTATCAAACTCCAAAACCATGAAACCTAGCGGCTCCAAGCTTTGCATGTATCCTTATCGAACTCCAAAACCATAAAACCTAGCGGCTCCAAACTTTGTATGCATCCTTATTGAACTCCAAAACGATGAAACCTAGTGGCTCCAAACTTTGCATGCATCCTTATCGAACTCCAAAACCATGAAACCTAGCGGCTCCAAACTTTGCATGCATCCTTATCGAACTCCAAAACCATGAAACCTAGCGGCTCCAAACTTTGCATGCATCCTTATCGAACTCCAAAACCATGAAACCTAGCGGCTCCAAACTTTGCATGTATCCTTATCGAACTCCAAAACCATGAAACCTAGCGGCTCCAAACTTTGCATGCATCCTTATCAAACTCCAAAACCATGAAACCTAGTGGCTCCAAACTTTGCATGCATCCTTATCGAACTCCAAAACCATGAAACCTAGCGGCTCCAAACTTTGCATGTATCCTTATCGAACTCCAAAACCATGAAACCTAGCGGCTCCAAACTTTGCATGCATCCTTATCAAACTCCAAAACCATGAAACCTAGCGGCTCCAAACTTTGTATGCATCCTTATCGAACTCCAAAACCATGAAACCTGGCGGCTCCAAACTTTGTATGTATCCTTATCAAACTCCAAAACCATGAAACCTAGTGGCTCCAAGCTTTGCATGTATCCTTATCGAACTTCAAAACCATAAAGCCTAGCGGCTCCAAACTTTGTATGCATCCCTATTGAACTCCAAAACCATGAAACCTAGCGGCTCCAAACTTTGCATGAATCATCAAACTCCAAAACCATGAAACCTAGCGGCTCCAAACTTTGCATGCATCCTTATCAAACTCCAAAACCATGAAACCTAGCGGCTCCAAACTTTGCATGTGTCCTTATCGAACTCCAAAACCATGAAACCTAGCGGCTCCAAACTTTGCATGCATCCTTATCAAACTCCAAAACCATGAAACCTAGCAGCTCCAAACTTTGCTTGCATCCTTATCGAACTCAAAAACCATGAAACCTAGCGGCTCCAAACTTTGCATGCATCCTTATCGAACTCCAAAACCATGAAACCTAGTGGCTCCAAACTTTGCATGTATGCTTATCGAACTCCAAAACCATGAAACTTGCGGCTCTAAACTTTGCATGCATCCTTATTGAACTCCAAAGGAGCGCACGAATGAAAAATGGGTGTTTGGGTGTGTTTAAGCACCCCTTTTGAAGATCATTAACTGGATTATTTAATTAAAACAAAAACAGGCGTTTATCCTTGGTCAGCCCGCCGTCATTCGCAGTGGTCTTCAGCTTTTTCAGCCTGCTAAAAATGCATTGCCATGGAACAGGCTGCAACGGGTTCCTGCACGATTAAGTGCTCAACATTAATTTTTTCATTTCTTCGCTCATATCATCGAATGTTTGATGTTCGTACCTACAAAACGCTGCACACATCGCTTTTGGAGAAATCGCGTTGGATGACTTTGTGGAGAATTCCCCCCGTGAAAACGTAGTTTGTCTTCCTGATGACCTCACACCCTCACTTCAACTCTGACCCAATCTCCGCCCCCACTTGTGGCAGTTGTAAAGGTAGACCGAGACTCGGTGAAAACAAATTCTGTGAAATCCTTCCAGCTCTGATTAATTTACGGTGTGGAGTGATCTTACATGGTGCATGTTGTGGGCCTTGCCTACTGTTAGGCCGTGCCATCTTCTGCCCATAAAGTTGTCTAAATGAATCTTTTGTCCAAAGTTTTGCACATCATCACATGCCCGAAGTCATAAGCCACTGGAGTCACCATACCATATAAGGATTGTAGCTGCATGGCCCAGAAATTGCATTTCATGACCCTGTCAAGGATTGCCTTTGGTGAAAGCGTTGTTTTTCCTTTAAACGGCCTCACACCCTCACCCCAACTCCGATTTGACTTCCGCCATCACTTGCAGTGGCTGCCAATATAGACAAAGACTCGGTGAAAACAAACGGTGTGAAAATCTGTTCACTCCAGTTTGATTTAACACGTCGATTGACTTTACATGGTGCATTGCTTAAAAGTTCCTCGTGCTCTTCGAATAGGCCTTGCCTCCTACCCTTCCCCCTACCCCTCCCCTCCTCCATACTTTTTCCCCTTCCTCCTTCTTTCCCCTCCTCCACCCTCCACCCCATCCCCCTCACCCTGTCTCCATCCCCTCCTCTCACTCCTCTCCCTCCACTCCCCCTCCTCTTTTACCTACAAACTCTTAATATTCCCATCACAAAAATGGGGGTAGAGGCATTGCTGTCTCGAAGCAGACTAGTTAAACCCTCCCAGCCATTTTTGTTCTGTGAAGACAACTTTTTACATTTGTCTTGTTTCAATCCAAGGGGTTGGTTGTTCTGCTTTTGTTTTCTTTGTGTAGCCCCCACCTCGAGTGGCCTTCATGCTTTGTGGTGGGCAATATCCCATAAAAAAAAATACACATAAAAATAAAACAAAGCAACTCTGTGTTGCCCAGCAATTCTGGGTACCTTTGCTAGTTTTAAATAAAACACCAAAGTATTTTTTCCCCCTGAAAGGACATTTATTGTTGTTTTAATGACATCGCATTTCAACATAATCTCGTGCATTCTCAGCACATTCTCTTCAGTCGTTCCACAACATTTTTGTTCAACAATCTTTTCTGATGACATCGCTGTGGGATGTCTTCCTGATCTTGTTACATACTTGACTGAAGCAGTTATAAGCAGATCTTGTTATAAGCTTTTGGTGACAGTTTTTAATTATTTTTGGATCCAAAGTGGCTTGTCGTCCCATGTTTTGCCGCCACCATCTTTGAACTGCAATGACAGATGGCCAAACTTCATACCATGCAGCAAGTCACACTCTTTGAGCAACAGTGAATCTCTCGGCCATAATCGAATAATGGATCAATCTTAAAGCAAAGAAAAGAAAATATTAATGGCAACTAGAACGCCACTCAGTAGAGCGCATACTCCCGCTGTGGGTCAACTTGGAATAGTACGATTTCACAAAAGTTTGAGGGAGTAGTTCAGTGACAACACAAGACAAGACAACACAAGACAGACACTGCACAGATATATATTTAGAATATACAGAAGATAATGTTTAAAAAAAAACAAGGCAATTCCACTTACATTTTCGGATTCAGCGTTCAATTCTATATAAGTGAGTGTATTTTGAGGCATGTGTGACTTCAAATAAAATTGTAAACCAGGAAAAACGTTCGTTTCATTCCTTAGGGGTACAACATGTAAAACTGGCCCAAACGTCAAAACAAAATTCGCTCATTTTAAGTCGTACAAGCTAATGCGACCACTCATTCTTCTGGGAAGAATCCCGTGCACATGCTGGTCACACTTATGTCACCTAAGTCTTTATAAGTTCATCAAATACTGACACCGCGATTGACATTCGCTGAGGTAAATGTTATCTCTTCTGAGGTTTAAAAAACAACAAAAAAAAACAGTTTTAAAGCATTATACGTATCAAACGACACATTTTATGAAACGGGGAAACCTAATACACACTTTGGTGGTTTTAAAATGACAGAATATGTCTTTAATAGAAAAAAAAAGAACCTTGAAGACGACGCTGCTAACAAAATACACCGCTCTAACGCATAACCATGAGTTTAAACTACATTTACAACAAATATGAAAACTATTTTCATATCACAATGTTAAATATAGAATATATAGAAGATAATGTTAAAAAAAAAATGAGCCCTATTTCCAATGGTAAACAATCCTTCAAAAAATTCCTGGATCCAGAATAATATCCTGAGCTTCACCAAAAACTAATCAATTCTTCCTTATCCCAAGGGCAATCATCCCACCAACTTTCATCCAAATCCGTTCAGAACTTTTCCAGATATCTTGTTCACAAACACACGAACACACACACACACGGACACGATCGAATGCATTACCCCCTGGCGGGAGTAATAAAAAAGCTTTCAAACAACAAAAACAATTTAATGTCCTACCTATAATAACAACAGAGCACACATGGTCGCCCAATGCTCTGTTAAGTGACTTTACATTGATGCTTACATTTTTGTCAAATATCTGTATGTGTGTGTATGTATATAGTATATATATAAATAAATAATAAAAATAAAAGAGAATGTGTGTGTGTCTCTTCCATAACTCCAAAACCATGAAACCTAGTGGCCCAAAAAATTATAGGCATATGGGGGGAACTCCAAAGGGGCGAAGGAATGAAAACTGGAAGTTTGCGTTGTAAACACCCCTTTTTTGAAGATATTTAACGGGGGTGCTCTCTACAGGCTGCTTTTGCAAGCCATGACGATACAATACACAGTGCGCCTTTTTATACGACACAGTTTTTTATAACACGAGATTGCATTGTTACACATTTTTGTGAGGTATACTCTCGTTATATTAATATAGTCATATCAGTGTCATATAAAGCCATATTGTGGCGGACACAAAAACCCACTGGCGTGGTGACATCATTCCGCGCACCAAGTGGGCGGTGGCCACGCCCGAGGGGTAGGCGTGGCCTCATGATATACACCGGGCACCCAGCCCGGAGCGGTTGAGTTGAGTGTTACAGTGAGCTCTTACAATAAAGACGTTTATATGTTACCGCTTGGCCGCTTCCTCCTTGCTCACAAGCAGCGCGCGTAACGCCGCGCTTTAATATAATATAGTCATATAAATTTATATAGTCATATAAATATGGTCATATTAATATACCTATAAAAATATACCTATTAAAAAAACCAACATCGAATCGAACATCGTCGTAAGGATTTCCTTTGGTGAAAACGTGGTTTTTGCTTCAAACGGCTTCACGCCCTCATTTCAACTCCGATTCGATTTCTGATCTAATTTCTGGTAGTCGCTAAGAAAGATAACGACTCAGTGCTTTACCGCGTCGAGTGACTTTACATGGTGTAATGCTTAAATGTTTATTGTGTTCTTCATATAGGCATTACTGGCTTACCTTCATGAAAGATTGTATCCTTGGTCAGCCTAACTTCAGCTCACAGGGCTCTTAGTCGCCATTTTATTTTGGCCTATTCAAACGTGCCTTGCTTTGGAAAGATGATCTACTCCACAATAAACTTGGTAACTGAACACAACCCAGATTCAATACATGGCAATGAGGGTAAACATCTACACAATGACTTCTCTTGACCATATCGATGAATTTATCCCTCAGGGGGACAGATTTCCACACGTGGCAACGCCAAAATGCGGGTTGGTCGGAATGGAAATTATGGAAATCCCGTTTTATTTTAATTATTTATTTTTCCCAAACGTGCTTAAAGGGGAACCCTTGCTCAGACCACCTCGACGCTAATCTATCCCTTGATACCATACAAAATAGATATCATGCGTCTTGTTCAGACTTGTGGTTTATTCAGACTTGTGGTTTATGAAGCGGGTAATTTATGTAATGGTTTATGAAGAAGTAATTATGCGATTTAAAAGTCAAAATCTTTAACCACTCAGAAGTCGACCGCCACATCCACATTGTCTACAGGTTACATATCTGTACAAATTGTTAATAATTTTCGATTTTCCACAAATATGCCTTGTCGATATGTCCTTGGTGGTTGTATTAGTACAAACCGAGATGGTTTCATGCTACACCAATTGCTGAAAACACTCTAAGTTTGCTAGATATTGGATGGGGTTTGTCCGAAACACCCGAGTGTTTATCTGACCCACAAAATGTTTGCTTTTGTACTCGGAACATTTTACAGAGCAATGTATCGATATATCTTGTGGTTATCCGACACGATTGAGAGAGGATGCCATCCCCACAGTTAAATGTTAAACGGAAGAAACAGCCGTTGCTCGAAATGGTAACACCATCGCTACCGAGCTACCAGCACATGTACATGGGCAATTTGAGCGTGAATTGAATACCTGTGTTGGCTTGTCGGTGACCGATCTTGCCGGACACAGCATGGACATCTTGCCTTGTCAGGAAATGGACACAACATGGACATGGCATGACAGAGCAAGACCATAGACACAAATGGCTTCCCAGGAAAGTATTAAACGGGATGATCCTGTAACATACAAGTCGCCGGGTCAGCCTGCGACAACGGGAGAAAACATTTGTCGCCCATTTTTGATGGCTGTGCCCGAGTGTGCCTGGGCAGTGTCCATGCTGTGTCCTGTCCATGCTGCATCATGCCGTGTCCATGCTGCGTCATGCCGTGTCCATGCTGTGTTGCGTTTGTCTCCGTGCTGTGTCATGTCCATGCTGCATCATGCCGTGCCCATGATGTGTCATGCCATGTCCATGTTGCGTCATGCCGTGTCCATGCTGTGTCATGTCCATGAGGCATCATGCCATGTCCATGCTGTATCATGTCCATGCTGCATCATGCCGTGTCCATGCTGTGTCATGCCATGTCCATGTTGTGTCATGCCGTGCCCATGCTGTGTCATGTCCATGTTGCATCATGCCATGTCCATGCTGTGTCATGTCCATGCTGCATCATGCCATGTCCATGCTGTGTCATGCCGTGTCCATGTTGCGTCACGCCGTGCCCATGCTGTCATGTCCATGTTGCGTCATGCCATGTCCATGCTGTGTCATGTCCATGCTGCATCATGCCGTGTCCATGCTGTGCCATTCCGTGTCCATGTTTTGTCATGCCGTGTCCATGCTGTGTCATGTCCATGTTGTGTCATGCCATTTCCATGCTGTGTCATGTCCATGTTTTGTCATGCCGTGTCCATGCTGTGGCATGTCCATGTTTTGTCATGCCGTGTCCGTGCTGTGCCGTGTCCGTGCTGTGTTGTGTCGTATTTCTTCTGGAGTAAAATAACTGATCAAGTAATACAAAATCCCTGATCAATTGTCAATTGAACGGAAAAACAAAACCGACAAATTTGTAGTCAACATGCGACCGGCATTTTCGTCTTCACGAACACCTCCACTGTCACCATGTTTGTCTGAATCGCTCGCATAAGGCTTAAAACGAGAAGGCTCCATAATTCCCCCGAAAGTGTTTCCATCACTAATTTTGTCTCCAATAGTTTCTTCAAAATATATTCCTTGCCCTTTTTACGAGGGTGTTCACCGAGTGTGTTGTGGATGATTGCTGGAAACAGGCCGCCGACAAGTTGAATGTTGATGACGCATGTGACCTCCTCAGCACGTCTTTCTTCCACCTATTTCGTCTTTGACAGCACATTTTACAAACAGGTGTTCGGCACTGCGATGGGCTCCCCGGTGTCTGCGGTGGTTGCCAACATGGTGAGGAAGAGCTGGGTTTGACGTCATAATTCGACAAATACAACGCTTGATCTGATCAGTATGAAAAAAAAAAAATCCTCTGCAACTTAGTCCGATGAACACGAAATTTTCAGAACATGTGCGGCTCCTCCTGTAGAATTTTTAAATGATCATTATAACGTCATCTGTAAACATGTAGTTGATGTGCTTTACCAAAAGCTCTAATTTGGTCTCATCTGTCCACAGAAGGATTTTGGTTTGTTCAGGTGTGTTTTGGCAACTCCAGTCGGGCTTTCTGAGCAGTGGGGTCCTCCTGTGTCTCCTACCATAGAATCCCCTTTCATTGAGTTACCGACGGATGGTGCGAGTTGAAACTGTGGTACGTGGTGTCTGAAGGTAAGTTCGAATCTGTTTGGCAGTTGATTGAGATGCTTTCTCCACCATTCGGACAATCCTTCACTGCAATCTTCGATCAAGTTTTCTCTTACGGCCACGTCCAGGGAGGTTGGCTACAGTGCCATGGGTCTTAAACTTCCTGATAACATTGCGTACGGTGGACACAGGAACATCAAGGTCTCTGGAGATGGAGTTGTAGCCTTGAGATTGTCCATGCTTGGCTACAATCTTGTGTCTGACCTCCTCAGACAATTCTCTGGTTTTCTTTCTTTTCGCCATGCTCATTGCGGTACACACAGTGACACAAAACAGCAGAATGACTCCTTTTCTCTGTTCAAATTGGTTGAATGAGGGATTTTTATATTGCAGGCACCTGCAACTCGCCACAGGTGAGTTCAATTCCTAAGCAAAGGAGAATCACCTGCTTGAAATCTAATTATTTCTAACAACTTCTAAAAGGTGCCAATAATATTGTTCGGGCCATTTCAAGATTTCTGTGTGGAATAAGCGAAGATTTTGTCATTTTTTCACCTTTTTTTGTTTTTTTTTCCTCTGCAAACCAAATAAATACAAATGTGGATACAAAAATATTATTTTATTTCAACAATTTTCTGGAAGAAATGCTGCATTATTGGAAAAAAGTGCAAGGGTGCCAATATTTTTGGCCACGACTGTACACACACACACACACACACACACACACACACACACACACACACACACACACACACACACACACACACACGTACTGTACTGTATATGAAGTCATTATTCCTTCGCTCCTATCCTTACAATACATGGTGTTCCAGCGTCATGGCGCGGGCGTCCTTAACTGCGTAATCGTGTAATTCAAAGCACGAAAGAGCGTCGCTGAACATCAGAGCCTGGGTGAAAGAAGATCCATCGGAGCCCCACACAAGAGTGCAAGCTTTTAGTGAAATTAATTGTTTGTTTTGCTTCGCAAGCGGCCGAAGAGCAGACCCTGAAATTCAAGTTGAGGCGGTTAATGAAATGGTTCTTCGCGTCGCGACCCATTAACACGAGGACTCCAACATTCACGAAGACCTGCCGGGGTTGGACCCATTCCATATAGTAGACCACGATAACTATCGTTATCCGATTTAGTTGTTTTGAGCAATTAACGTGAAAGGCAAAAGTTGACGGGAGGAGCGAAGGGCTTGTGGAAAGTGAATTCGGACACACAAAGAGTGGTGCGCAAGCTGCGGAGAGTGTGCAGGTAGGAGGTAGGTTGTTACCCTGTGCTCGCGAAGCGAAAACAGGGTCAGGCATTCGGCTGCGTACGTGTGCCGTATGTGAACCGTGTCTGCATTAAAAAAATTCATTTTCTCGGCAACCGTTGGTCCGATTGACATGAAATTTTACCGTAGGAGCGCGTCTGCCTGTATAATTTTTTGCTGATTTATAATTATGACGTCATAGGTCACGTGGTACGGACGCCATCTTGCAAAAACATTACACCTCGATATTTGCCAAACCACTTAATGGAAAAAATTTAAACATGGCTAGTTGTCAAGAACATGCCATGGGGAATAAGATATGTTAATGATGATGTCATAGGTGCCTCCATTATGACGTCATAATTCGACAAGTACAACGCTTGATCTGATCAGCATGAAAAAAAAATTCATCTGCAACTGTTAGTCCGATAAACACGAAATTTTCAGAATATGAGCGGCTCCTCCTGTAGAATTGTTCTAATGATAATTATGACGTCATTGGTCACGTGGTACAGGCGCCACCTTGGAAAAATCGAAAAACGTTTCATTTTTATATCTCAAAAACCACTCCATGGAAAAAACATTGAAATATTTTTTGTATACTGAATCGAGGCTCGTGAAAGAGCTGACATTTACTTCACAAACAAATCAACCAGACAAACAAAATGTATAAAAAGAGGGAGCGGAAGACAAGAGAAGGGGTCAATGTCAATATGGCTCAATGTCAAGCACTCCCCTTGGGGAATAAGATATGTTCATGATGACGTCATCAGTACCGTAATAATGGCGTCATAATTTGGCAAGTACAACGCTTGATTTCATCAGTATGAATTTTTTTCTCTGCAATTCTTGGACCGATTGACATGAAATTTTCACCATATGAGTGCCTCCTCCTGTTGATTTTTAATGATTATTATGATGTCATAGGTTACGTGGTACAGGCGCCATCTTGGAAAAAAACGAAAAATGTTGCACCTCGATATTTCCAAAACCGCTGCATGGGAAAAATTGAAACGTGGCTCATTGTAAAGAACTCCATATGGGGAATAGGTATTTTTAACGATGATGTCATTGGTGCCATAATTATGATGTCATAATTCGACAGGGACAACGCTTAGTCTGATCAGTTTGAAATGTATTGAGTGTGATCTATGCAACAATTATTTAGAGAATATAAATTTATGATGTCATCGCTCACGTGGTCTGGCAGCCATATTGAATCAAAGGAAAAAAATGTTCAAAAACAGAAGAGTTGGCTCGCAATAAGTTGACTGCGCAGGGTAAGTATTCTATGAATACCATCTAGTTGTTTGATGTAATTATTTCCCGAACTGTTGGTTCTCCCAATTATTTTAATCCATTCCTTTAATCTTATTTCATTTCGAATCATAATCTCAAAACACTTTATTAACTCCGCCACCGAAGGGGCATGGAGGTTATGTTTTCAACCCTGTCTGTCTGTCTTTCTGTCTGTTTGTTTGTCTGTCGGTTTGTGAACAAAACATTTCAAAATGTTGTGGACGGATTCGGACAAAATTTGGCAGAGATGTAGCGTATGTGACAAGGACGAAATTATTAGATTTTGGTGAATATCCGGATTCGGATCCGGCTACTAGAATTTTTAAAGTAATTGTTCACCATTGGGAGATCGGGCCAAAAACCGATACATAGCAAGATATCTCAAAAAGTTGTGGACAGATTTGGACGAAACTTGGTGGAGAGGTTGTGTGTGTGACACGGACTAATCGATTCGATTTTGGTGAAGTTCTGAATATGGATTCAGATACGAGAATTATTTATTTTTAAAGTAATTTTTCACCATTGAGTTATCGGGCTAAACCAACATATAGCAGGATATCTCAAAACGTTATGGATGGATTTGGATGAAACTTGGTGGACAGGTTGTATAGGTAACAATGACAAAGCGATTTGATTTTGGTTCATGTTCGAATCCAGATCCGGCCTACCGGTGGGATACAAAATGTAACCTGTTCAGCCTGGTGGAGATATGCGCTCTCCCGAGTGCCCGTTATCGTTTGCACCTGTATTCTGTAAATGACGTGAGGTGTTCAGGCAGGTATCGGAGCGACCGACATACATAGGCATGGTGGGCCAAATGGTCCCCTGCTTTTTCTTGTACCACGGTGGCCTTTGTATCGATCTTTAAATTCGAAGAATGGGAGCGATGTAAAAGGACAACTTTTGCAAAGGCCTTATCAGGACTACATATTGAAGAGCAGCCATTTTGTGTCTACCAAGACAATCGTAATATGTAGACGAATGTGCTGTCGGAGTGCGCACTAACGCTCTTGTTCATTGTCGAGGGCAGTAGTTAATCAGCGTCGAACAATTAATTTACTTAACATGTCAAATATAAGGTATAAAGTGCACCTTATGTGCTCGGGACACATGATATAATAGCCAAAGTATTCGATAGCTCCACGTGTGTTACTTAAGAGCGGCTCCGACCGTAGTCTAACAGAAGGCAGCGCGACAGCACAATTAATGGAACGTAATGAAATATATTCGCACGTTCTCCATTTCATATACTTCTTCTGCATCGAAAAATGATTCATGAGTCCATGAGAGAAGGAGAGAGAGAGAAAAGTTTATCTCAATTAATTTATGAAGCATTTCGACCTTGTTTTTGTGAATCTCGTGACGACACTACAGGATTGTTTCAAAAGGTGTGTCAAATCAGTGTGAACCTTTGTGACCCACAAACGCCTCTCCAAAGGTTACAGTTCTGGGTAATGATGTCAAAGGTGACCAAAACTGAAATCGAATGAAAACAGGAATCTCACACCATCATTGTGCTTTAAGTACTTATAAGACTTGTGCAATCTTTAAGGTCAGACTTTACACTTTACACTTTTAAAAAGACTTTGCACTCATTGATAAATAACCAAACCCTCGGTTATTAGTTGTATATTTGAGGGACGAGGTTAATCAGGATTATCTATTGATTACATTCCACTTATTGATTAGGTACGCATGGGGGAGGGGGTGGTGAAGGGAATGGTCGAGGGGAGGAGGGGCATTTCAGGAGTGGCATCAATTGGTGGACGTGAAAGATCTCACGGTGTCCTACACAAAGAATAGGTGAGCTGTCACCGGCACATGAACAAATTTTTAATTTCTGCTCTGACTTCCTGTGTCGGAGTGACGACCCAACAGGATTGTGCCCTAGTAACTGCTTCGACATCATCAATGCTCTGTATGGGGCATATTACATGATGATGATGATTTATATATACTGTATACAACAATATACATATATGTATATGTATTGTTGTGGCCATGGGTTTTGAGTCCACTACGAGGGGGGTTGCCTTGATCCATCCCAAACTACCGGACCTGAAGCTGCTCGGTGCGGATAACTCCAGACCTGAGTGAGTTGCGAGGCAACCACAAACACCAATTAGTTGACTACATGGTCCAGGGTCATCCATCTAATTACCATTTACCTTGGAGGTCACATGGTCTCCCAACCGGGGGACGCACCCACGGTTGTGCACTAAGTTTATCTTAATTCAATCTAACTTGGGGAGGCCGAGCAACTGCTCTTGACTTGGACGAAAGCCAATTGATTGAGGAATGATAATCTCCCAGACTAATACGAGGTATGGATGGTGCTGAACCAATGTAGGAAAGGATGGACACAGACAGATCGGAAAGAGAGTTAAACAATGGGGGAATTTATTTCTTATAATATATGATGTACAGAATATATATTTACTGGGAAGAGTTTGAAACAGCAAAGGGCTTACCTTGTGTCACCTTTCATGGTTGCAGTTATGCAGCTTTCTTCAGCTAGAAGAGCATGGGAGGAGTCGATATATTTATATAATCCGAGCCACCTGGAGTAATTGATTAGGTGAGAGCTGATTGATTTTTCCCTCCACACACATGTGAGAGATGTGGGTGGGTCTTTGTTTTTCATCCATTACATGTATGTATGTATATATATATATATATTGTGGAGTAAGTGTGGCTTTGTCTTAGATTGACCCAAGCTGGGTTCATCCTGTGTTGGAGGATTGGAGGAGTGTGGAGGAGGAGGACCAAGGGCATCCCTAGGAGGTCTTGCTTAAAAGACAATGGGCCCACGAGGCCTGGTGGAGGAGGTGGATCATCGTTGGCATTCCACATCAAATACCATCTTCACTGTGCTCGTTTTGGCTCCTGGGAACTATTGGCCTGCACCTGGATCCCGAAGTGATCTATTTTTAGCCTGGCATCCACCTTGTCCATCAGAGAAAGGGAAGCCTCACCGACAATTGTTTTGTTGTATAAGTGTGATCTGTGGTGCCTAGTGGGTTAGGAATTGTTTCTTTTCAATCATTCTACATATAAGTTTGAATATTCCCATTTACCTCTATGTGTCCATTTTCCTCACTTGGTTCGTTCCATTTTTTGTTTATAGTGCCTTGTTACCCTCTTCTCCATTGACTTTACAAATAAATCCTTTAAAAGTTAAGAAAACCTGTTTCAGCTATCTGTTTATGTATCCTTGAGCCGCCATCATTATTATTATTATTGTTATATTTAATTTTTTTTGTATACAAGGTCGAGGCTCATGAAAGAGCAACTGTAAGAGCAACGCAGCTAACATTAATAACAAAAAAATTAAAAAACGGACACATAAAACATCATAAAGGGAGCAGGAGACAAGATGGGGAGAGAGAGAGAGAGGGAAGCACACAAGTACAACAGTAGAGAACAGGGACATCGGGAGATCTGTGAGAGGGAGAGGGCTTGGGGGGGAGGTGGGAGAGGCATAAAACATATGGACACTGCAAGGACTTCCAGGAAAGAGGGTGGAATTTCGAAAAAGTGTATCTGGGGTGAATTTGCGGGGGTAGAAAAGATCAAGGTATTGGATGGGGGAAGATAAGAGATGGTGGTGAACAGCTGTTTTTAAGACTTGGATCGAGGAGTGGGATTGAAGGGAGTGGGGGAGTTTGTTCCAGAGGCGGGAGAAAAAGGGAACGAAAGAGTGAAGGTGAGCAGAGAGTCTTGATTTTGGCAGTTTAACCATAAGAGGGTTGCTGGCAGATCTTGTGCGACCTGTAGGAATATGTGTGGAACATAGCACAGAGAAAGCTGGGGGAGCAAGGCCGGAGAGGAGTCGGTAGAAGACAGAAAGACCACCAACCTGCCTGCGGTGAGTGAGTGAAAGGCCCTCGGAATTAGCTTCATTGCAGGAGATTCCAATGATTCTGAAAACTTTGGCTTCAACAGCATGAAGCTGAGCTAGGTGTGAGGCAGGAGCACCGGCCCAGAGGGGTGAACAGTATTCCATTGAGCAGCGGATGAAAGCCTTGTATGTGGCGAGGAGCTCAGGTGTGCCAAGGAAGGACTTCGCACGACGAAGGATGCCCAGTCGGCGACTGGCTTTGGAGGCCAGCTTGGAAATGTGGTTTTCCCAAGAAAGATCATGGCAGATAGTGAGACCCAAAAGCTTGAGTGACAGAACTTCTTGGAGAGGATTGTTGAGAAAGTAGATGGGAGGGTTTTCCAGTCGGTCTTTTCGGAGAGACATAGTAAGAGTGGGAGATTTGTCAGGATTGAAAGACATGTTCCACTTGTATGACCAGTCTGTGATTTTGTCATGGTCTGCAGAGAGTGAGGAGGCTGTAGGCTGCCGATCTGAGGGATGAGGAATGGAGCGGCAGAGAGTGGCGTCATCAGCAAAGAGATTGAGAGGATTTTCCAGAGAGTCGGAGAGATCATTGATGAAGACCAGAAAAAGCACAGGGCGCAGAACACTACCTTGGGGAACTCCAGCCAGAACAGGAAGGGGCGATGAGAGAAATCCATTCAGGGCCACACGTTGACTACGACCAGAGAGGAAGTCCGCAAGCCAAGCGTGGAGATTTCCATGGATACCATAGGAGGAGAGTTTGGTGAGCAGAGCTGGGTGCCAGACCATATCGAAGGCACGTGATATGTCAAGGGAGACAGCTCTGATTTCCTGTTTGGCATTGAGGACCTCCATCCATTGTTGAGACAGCAGAAGCAACATGTCCAGAGTAGAATGACCTGGTCTGAATCCAAATTGATGATCGGAGATCAATCCTGCTATTGGAGAAGAGGAAGGATATTGATATCTGAAGCAATGATGGACTCCATGACTTAGCTGATAATTGGGAGCAGGCTGATTGGTCTCTATTTGCAAGGATCTGTTTTTGCACCTTTTGTGTAAAGCGGTAATGTTTGCTGATTTCCAAGATGCTGGCAGGTGACCTTAAGCAAAAGAGAGGGTGAAAAGAACAGAGAGAGGGTGAGATAGAGCGGCAGAGCAGGATTTTAGGACCCGTGGGCTGCTGCCGTCTGGTCCAGTTGCAGAATCAGAGTCGAGGTTTCACAAAAACTTCTCCACCTTGTCAGGAGAGAAGGACACAGAGTCCAGTAGCAGTTGAGTTCGACTGGGAAAGGTGGGAACAGAGAGAGATAGGTGTGGGACACAAGATTTTGAGGCAAACACAGAGTTTAGGCATTCGGCTTTGTCACGTGCGGCGTCAACTGTGTAGCCATTTGAGGTGAGGGAGGGGATGGAGGGGGAACAAACACCAGAAACGGATTTGACCAGACGCCACCAGGATTTGGAGGAAGGAGACAGGTTTGAGAGTTCCTTCTTGAGTGTGGAGAGATAGTGCTTCCTGGCACTCCTGAGTGTGGACTCACACTTGTTCCGAACTTGGTGGAAGGAACTGAGATTACCTTCAGTTGGATTTGCCTTCCAAGAGGCAAAGGCAAGTTGTTTCAGAGCAACTGCCTCACCACAAGATTCAGTGTACCATGGACGGGAGGAAGGGTAAGACAACTGAAGACGAGATGGGATAAATCTGTGCATGAGAGAGAGAGAGCAGTTTGCTTTGGAAGAATTCCCAGGAAGAATTGATGTCAGAGGCAGTTGAGATGGGAGTCCAGTCCAGATGATTGATGGCTACTTGCAGCCCATGCCAGTCAGCCTGAGTGAAATGCCAGACTCGTCGACGCTGAGGAGGCTCTCTGAGAATGACCAGAGAGATGTCCACTTTAACAAGCAGATGATCAGAAGAACTGATTGGAGCAGAAGAAGAGCAGCAAACATTTGCTGGGAAGTTTGTCATAATCAAGTCTAGAAGAGAAGATACTCCATTGACTGAGATCCGGGTCGGGAAATTGACAGATTGTGTCAGTCTCAATGAGTCACAGAAGTCCTTTGCTGAGGTGCCATGGCTGGTGAGAGAGGTACCCACACCCAGCCAGCTGGCATGATGACAGTTGAAGTCGCCACATATGAGGAAGAGAGAGTTGGGATGAGTTGATAGAAGTTGGTCCATGTTGTCAGACAGGTAAATGTAAATGGAGTCATCACTGTTCGGAGGACGGTACAGAACACAAATGAACAAAAGGTGGGAGCGGGGAGGAAGCCGCAGCCAGAGGTACTCCTGGGGGTGAGGTGGAGAGAGGGCAGTGCAAGGAGAGTGAGGAAGAGAGTTTTTGATAAAGATAGCAACCCCACCACCAGGATGAGGCTGAGGTCTATCATACCGGAGGAGGGAGTAACCAGGAAGAGATATTAAGGAATCAGAGACATCTTGAAGGGGGAAAGTTTTTGTTAAGCAGATCAAGTCTGGATTGTCAGAAGCAACCTGAATGGAGAGATCAATCAGGTTTGAGCGAAGGCCCCAGATGTTTGAGGTCCATATCGTCAATGAGGAGAGAGGGGGAGCATCGGGTGCAGGAGAGGGGAGGGGTGGGGTAGGGGCAGATGAAGGATGGGCGGGGGAGGTAGGAAGAGCAGTTAATCGCGTGTCAGAGATTACAGAAGAGTTACAAGAAAGGGAAGGATGAGGAAGAATGGTTTGATGGTGATGGGATGAGGCACAGTGAGGAGTTCTTTGAGGAGTGGCAGAGGAAAGTAGAGGGTTGGGGGAGGTAGAGGTATGAGATAGAAGGGAGATGAAGTCGGGAGGAGGCAGCTTTGAGAAAGGGTGAGAGGGGGGAGAATTGGAGAGGGATGGTAGGGGGTGAGATTTGAAGGGGAGGGGTTGGGGGGGCGTTTTGAAGGGGGAGGGGTTAGGGGGGAGTTTATGAGGGGAGGGACAAAGGGGGAGTTTAGGAGGGGAGGGGCAAGGGGGGAGATTTTGAGGGGAGGGGAAAGGGGAGAGTTTAGAAAGTGGCTGATTAATGAAAGACGAACATTTATAACAAATTGGGTTTGTTGTGATTTTCAAGTTAGCGATCCGTTTAAGAACGATAGAGGAGGGGTGGAATGAATATGAATTTAGAGCATGTAGTGATTTAGAATTATATGATTGAATATTTTTTGAAGTAGAATGAGTTGGAGAGGAAATTGAAAAAAGCCTTTTAAATATGAAGAAAAACAGCGTGTTGTAATAAACCACTGAATAAAACACTGCAAGGGAAAGTTTAAACATATTTAAACAGAACCGTGAAGAACAATCTAATATTCACAAAAATACCAACGGGGAGAGGGAGCCCAGAGGGACAACTACGAGTCACGTGAACAGTGAAATGGGGGTGAAACACGTGGTCGAAGAACAAACGAACGAAAAGAACAAAGAAGGAAATGTTTTTGGTTTTTTGGGGTTTTTTTGGTTAAGATTTTAAACAAGGAAGTATGGGGTGAAAAGACTGGGAAAAACTGAGAGAACGAGAGTAGCAGGACCACAATCGACCGCTGAAAGAAAGCAAAGCCTCCAGGTAGGAAGCTTAAAGAACAACAACAGCGCCGCAATATATCGCGGCACGAAATACTCGACCACTCTATACAGGTATGAAAGATTAACAACGATAATCTTCCAAGGGACGCACTATAGGTACACACACGTAAGATAAATACAGTTTCGACAAAAATACAATTGTGAACAATGACTTAACTTCGAGCGTGCGTGAAGGTCGGAACAGCTTCGAAAAACCGTGACTTCCCCCGCAAGATCTCGCGAGACTTTGCTGATAATTGGGATCAGGCTGATTGGTCTGTAGTTGCAAGGATCTGTTTTTGCACCTTGAATTTTTTTTTTTGGCCAATTGAAGCTCCTTAGAGAACAGTAAAGTTCGAATTATTTAAATAGTGCAATAACTAATAAAAGATCGTTCAGCCCATCCATTGAATCTAACTCGGCGCTGAAGTTCCTGTTTTAATGGGAGCTTCATACGTGGCAATATATATTCACTCCCAACCTATAAATATATATATATATATATATATATATATATATATATATATATATATATATATATATATATACATACACAGGGGGCTGCAAAAGTAGGTATACAGTAAGGATTATACCAGTATTACCAGTATTATAATAGTGGTGCTAGGATTCATTTAATACTAGAATTCATTTAATTCATTAAAATCATTATTACCATTTTAAATATTTTTATTTTCGTAATTTTGTCTATAATACATCTATTATTTGCAGGTGAAGTGGAAATTTAACGATGGCTACTTGGGTGCGTGCACTACTTGACAAAGAATTTCCCAACAGGTGGATTGGACGTCGGGGAGCCGTTGACTGGCCACCACGTTCGCCGGATCTCACCCCTATGGACTTCTTTTTCTGGGGATGTGTAAAAGACAGGGTTTTCGCATGCAAGCCACGTTCTCTTGATGCCATGATTCAGTTCATACGGGAGGCTTGCCAGGAAATTGATGCTGATAAAGACCTTTGTGCCAGATTGTGCATGGGTGTCCACACTCGACTAGTGGAGTGTGTGAATGCCGGGGGCAAACAGTTTGAACATTTGAGGGATTAATATGTTTATTATTGATATGTTTATTATTGATATGTTATTATTGATATGCTTGTATAATCAATAAAATACGTTTTGTGCGCACGTTTTGTTTTTCATGACTGTATACCGACTTTTGCAGCCTCCTGTATATATATATATATATATATATATATGTATGTATGTCTGTATGTATATATATATATATATATATATATATATATATATATATATATATATATATATATATATATATATATATATACATATATATATATATATATATATATATAATATATATATATAATATAATATATATATATATATTGTTGTGGATCTCGACGCTGGCCTTCTCCCTTTACCAAGGGGGGATATTAGTCCCCTTGTCTTTGACTGGCCGACGGGACCCGGGACCTATGACGTCCTTCCCGGACAGCGTGAAATAGGGTCTTAGGACTAGAATCACTATTACCTAATTACTCACGCTGCCCTGAAACGAGGAAATAAGTTCCGCATGAATCATGCATGCTGAGACACCGAGCAATGCGTACACGCGATCTGTGCCGTTTATATGGTGACCCCGGTTCTAGCGATCTTGTTCGTACCACGCTTAGCCAATGGAGAAATCACAAAGGCGATCGAATTGGGAAGAAAGGAATGACAAGATTTATTTACACTATACAGGGATTCCAGAAAAAGGGGACACAGTGCAGCCTTAAAACAGTCTTAACTTAATCCCCAGGACAAACGGGCCCGTCTCACACACAGACACACTCACACGGGGCTTGCAGCTGCAGGATGATGTTCACCACGTCCAGGGATGGCTCTCGTGCAGCTCCCTCCGGTCTCCGGTTCATCCCATGCAGATGGTAAGTAGAGGGGCAGGAGCTCTCCCCGTGTCGTTTGGCGCACAAGGGTTAATACGGGGCGAATAGTAGGATCTGGGCTCTGGCGGTTGGCAGTTATCAATGGTGGCTATTGCCGCGTTCACTTGCATGGCTGAAGTAAGCGCTCTTTGCCACCGGCGTGTCTGGCTGCCTTTCCTCTGGCGCGTACGGTATACTCGGGATATAGTGTAATGCCTCCAAAGCGAGTGATGCGAATCAAGTTCTTCACAGTCCTCTTGATTAACAAGTCCTCTCGCATGCGCTCTCCCCTTGCGAGTCCTCTTCTCCGCAAAAGCTCTGCAGTCCTTTTAAGGGCAGTCCTGTGCAAGGGCTTTGTGCAAATACTTTTATAGCCACGCCCCGCGAACCTTCTAGCACTTACCAGACGCGCCTCTCCACGCCCCCCTCATGCCATGCCGTTAGAGCCCTGGTTGGCTGGTGGCTCTTACCGTCATCGCCTCTGACGCTCCGCCTTGACGCCACCCCACCCCGACCCTGCGCTCCTCCTCCTTCTCAGACCTACCTCGTGTTACTCGACTAGTGAGCGAGCAAAGGGCAGCAAATGCTGTGGGCAGCCAAAGCGTAACAAATGCTGCGGGCAGCCAAATGAGGCGCGGGATCACTTATGCCCATAGAGGTGGAATTGGAGGGTGCCGCAAAAATGAAGGAGGACCTAAACTCATGTCTTTACACAACGCAGATATTACTAGGGGAAATGGCCTATACTTACACATACTATGACATAACTAATACTACAAGGTGGCCTATGAGTTGCTCGTGGACTAACTATGGGGGGCAACCCTTTAACCTTTAATGACCAATATGTGCAATTCTCAAAACCAAAAGCACTGCCCCCCTCCCTTGCCAGACTCGTTCCCGAGTCGAACCCACACAGGTGAGAACGACCGGTTTTGAGAAAGGTTCGGGACGACTCTTTAAATTACGTTTGACACTGAGATGTGGTTTCCCTCTACATTTAATCTAACACCCTGTATGTGACGGTTTTACAACACTAGATATGTCCCAACTACTGCGTTGTGTACTAACTAACAGACTCACACCCACAGCTAACCGAATTGCGGAATGAATTCTCAAACTAAACACAAAGCCGGTGGGGAGTGTAGTGAAATCGTATTCGTATTAATGCTGATCCCAGGTGATGCTCGTTGCTCGCTGACACCGCTAGGGGCGCGGCTATAAGACCCGCTGCGGCCGGTGCTCAGGGGACTTCTCCTGTGACATGTTACACCTCGTAGACTCGCTAACGGTACGCCTGCATAGAATATTAAGCTTGCTTGCATTGAATGTTATGGATTGACCTATGTGATGCCAAACCTTATTCCTATTGCATTTCCTGTATTTACAGAATGATGTCAAAGGTCTTAATGGAATTAAACCAACAGATGGACTAATGTTGTGGACTCGATTGGTTTTCCACAACACTTAATTCCATTAACGATCTACGGACATGGCTGGCAACAAGACGCTGTTGGTCACACAATTCTGCGCGGACCCGCAAGCCTCGGATGGTGGATTGCAACTGAAGCACTGGCTGAAAACGTTGGAGAACCATTTCGCTGAGCCTGAGACCGAGCCGGCGGCTGCCTCGAAGCTAGCAATGCTGCACTCCAAAGTCGACGACAAGGTGTACAACAGTATTGCACAATGTGCGATGTACGACCTCGCTATTGCGGAGCTCAAACGATTGTACATAAAGGAAAAGAGCCCGGTGTACGCTCGGCATTTGCTCTTATCACGACGCCAGCAACCCAACGAGCCGATGGATCACTATGCCCAGGAGCTCCGGCAACTACTGCTGGACAGCACCCGGGAGCCACGGACTCACGAGCAGGCTCAGGATGACCTTCTCCTTGACGCTTTCGTCGCCGGGGTCTCCTCTCAGGACCTAAGGCTCAAACTCCTGGAGAAGACCGACCTGACCTTCACGGCGGCACTCGAGCAAGGAAAGGTACACACTGAAGCATGGTTGCAGTCGAACGCCTATGATCGCACGCGCCTCTTGGCGGGAACCTCGCTACACGCACGGCCAGAGAGTGCTACCGCCGAGGGAGCGGAACTGCTCGGGAACTCCAGGATGCTCCGGAGGAGGATCCGGTCCTGATGGCTGCCGCTACGACCAGACCCAAGGCCTTACGTGGAGCCACATGCTACTTCTGTGGGGGACAACGACATCTCCGGACCGTGTGTCCGGCTCGGGACGCCATATGCCATTTGTGCTCGCAAAAGGGGCACTACGCAAAAGTGTGCCGGAAAACCGCACGCGGCTGGCGGCCGCGCGCGACCTTGAATGGGCTCATTGCAGAGCCTACGAGCCGAGCTCGGAACACGGCACCTTACCCGGCTTTGATGAACAGGGTCCCTCCTCGCGGGCCCCTGGTCGCTCAATCGACCTTGGCGAGAGACACCGAACAGCCACAACAGTCTCATCCTCAATCGGGGATGGCACATGCATCCTTGACCAGACTCCGGGCCACGCGAGGGGCTTTGGAGCCTCACCAAGCCCCAGCGGTACATTCTCGTCGTGTCTCTCAAGAGCGTACAGCGTCCACTGGCGGCGACACGAGTTCGGTACCAACTACGGTGGCCCACACTCGTCAAACGGCGATTTCGAATACTACGGAGGCCCATACTCGTCAAACGGCGATTTCGAATACTACGGCGGCCCATACTCATCAAACGGCGATTTTGAATCGTCAAACGGCGATTTCGAATACTACGGCGGCCCATACTCATCAAACGGCGATTTTGAATCATCAAACGGCGATTTCGAATACTACGGAGGCCCATACTCATCAAACGGCGATTTTGAATCGCAAAGCAACGGAATGCATGGGAAAGCTCTCTGATGGCTTTAACGGATTCCCCATGAACAACGAATACTCCGGCAACGACCGCAAAACTGCAGATTGCATGGGAACACACCCTGACAACTTATACGAGACTCCACGGGCACCCTCTGATGCCCGGACAACTGCCGCTGGCATAGGATCCACCCGCGAGGCGAGGCCGACCCACTCGGGAGGTTTGGTCCCACTCCCAGCAGGCTCGTCCGGCCTGGCTCAAGCCCTTATTCCCCTCATGGTCGAGGGTCATTGTGTGCGTGCCTTGGTGGATACAGGGTCTACGGATAGTTTTATCGACCAGCGACTAGTGCACAGGCATGGTTGGCAGGTCTTGAGGTCTACGAGACGGATCTTCATGGCTTCCCAGGGACTTCGACTCAGCACGAAGGGGGAATGCCGATTGAAACTCGTGATAAAGGGACGGGTTTTCCCAGATGTACACCTTATGGTCTTACCTGCTTTATGTGCTGATATTCTGTTAGGACACGATTTTCTTAAGCGACATGGACATCTGGAAATGGAGTTTGGTGGGCCTGACATGCTTGTTGTGGGGGCTGACGCGCTTGCTGTGTGTGCCCTAGCGAAAATGGAAATCCAGCCGCTTTCGCTGTTCCCCAATCTAACCTCCGACTGTACCCCTGTAGCGGTAAAATCACGGCGCTACTCTCAAGCAGACATGCAATTCATTGCGGACGAAACGGCACAGCTCTTGAAAGACGGTATCATAGAACCTAGCCGGTCACCGTGGCGAGCCCAGGTCTTGGTGGTGCGAAGCGATGCACACCGCAGACGCATGGTAATTGACTATTCCCAAACGATTAACCGCTTTACACAGCTGGATGCCTACCCCCCTTCTGGGGATGGACGCGCTGGTGCAACAGGTGGCCCAGTACTCGGTCTACAGCACTCTCGATCTCCGTAGTGCGTACCATCAGATCCCCATCTCTAGGGCAGATCGTATCTATACCGCGTTTGAGTCAGAGCAACGGTTGTACCAGTTTACTCGCTTGCCTTTTGGGGTGACGAACGGGGTCCTCCTGTTTCCAGAGGGCCATGGATGACCTCATTGCAAGGGAGAACTTAACCGATGTTTTCGTCTACCTAGACAATCTTACGGTTTGTGGGTATGACCAAGGGCACCATGATGCTAATCTGGAGCGCTTCCTCGAGGTCGCGCAGAGGTATCACTTAACCATGAACGAGGCTAAGTGTCAATACTCTCTACGCAAGATAGATCTTCTGGGGTACACCGTGACCCATGGCTCTGTCGCTCCGGATAAGGAGCGTCTGCGACCTTTGCTCGACATGGCCCCTCCCAGCGATCGGGCGTCCCTGAAGCGCGGCCTCGGGCTATTCGCCCATTACTCAAAATGGGTCCAAAATTTCTCCGCGAAACGTCGCCCCCTTGTGGCCTGCGACACATTCCCTCTGCGTCCGGCCGCATTGGCGGCCTTTGGAGGCCTTAAGGCCGACATCGCCAGTGCTGCTGTGGCAACGATCGACGAGAGCGGATCTTTCGTCCTCGAAAGTGATGCCTCGGATCAGGCCATCGCGGCGACCCTCTCCCAAGGAGGGCGTCCGGTGGCTTTCTTTTCACGGACTCTTACCTCCGCTGAGCGGAGACATTCGTCTGTCGAAAAGGAAGCGTATGCGATCGTCGAGTCTATTCGGCGATGGCGCCCGTACTTACTTGGGCGATGTTTCCAAATCATCACGGACCAGCAAAGTGTTGCGTTCATGTATGACACATTACACGCCCAGCGCATTAAGAATGAGAAAATCACTCGCTGGTGTATAGAGCTTGCCGACTTCTGCTACACTATCAAATACCGCCCGGGGAAGGATAACCAGGCCACCGACGCCTTATCGAGACCGGTTACGTGCGCGGGTATCGCTGCTTTGGAGGGCCTACGCGCGCTGCATGCCACTGCGGGGCATCCAGGCGTAACGCGTTTCGCTCATTTTGTGCGGCGCGGCAATCTACCATACTCGATTGACAATATCCGCGGTATCTGTCGCGACTGCGCTATATGCGCGGAAATCAAACCGCGTTTCTATAACCCACCCATGGGGACTCTGGTTAGGGCTATGAGGCCGTGGGAACGCTTGGCGATGGATTTCAAGGGCCCATTGCCGGTGTCGAGTAACTCTCGCTATCTGCTCACTATCGTCGATGAGTACTCGCGATTTCCCTTCGCTTATACGTGCGTGGACATGACTGCTGCCACGGTAATGCGATGCTTACAGAATTTGTTCTCTATGTTCGGGTACCCGGCCTATGTGCATACTGATCGGGGTGCGGTCTTCTTGTCTCAGGAAGTGCAAGGCTATCTGCTCCAAAATAACATTGCTTCTAGTTACACCACGCCGTACAGACCCCAGGCAAATGGGCAGATCGAACGCTTCAACGGGATTATATGGAGGGCCGTCATGCTCAACCTCCGGACCCTCGGCCGGGGCCTCGATAAATGGGCTTGGTCGCTACCTGCAGCATTGAACTCGATCAGGGCTCTACTGTGTACGGCCACCAACCAGACTCCCCACGAGAGACTTTTCCACCACCCAAGGAGCACGGGGTGTATACGGTCTTTACCCAGTTGGCTCGCTGAGCCCGGGCCGGCCTACCTCAAACGGGCGGTTCGCACGAGCAAGTATGACCCCTTAGTGGACAAAGTGCATATACTCCAGGCTAATCCTGAGCATGCTCGTGTGATGACGGCTGATGGACGTGAGACCACTGTCTCCGTACGTCATCTTGCCCCATGTGGGGTCGCCGACCCTTGTAGGGAATCGGACGCACCGATCGAACCAATCTATGAGACTATGGACTCTTCCGACGCTTCCGTCGCTGACAGTCTGCCGACCCTCCCTTCGCCACATCTACCAGTGTCCAAAGGCTTGGCGGTACCCCCTTCGTCCCCTGACTCCGGTAGCTCCTCCGACGCCGGGGTCTCTGGGATACGTGATACCGTACCCGGGGAATTTCGGACGCGTACTGGCAGAGAAATTCGCCGCCCGGACCGGTACGGTTGGGTCAACTGATACCATATTCCACACCCTGTTAATGCTGATGCTCGCTCGATTCTAGCCGCTCTGCAGTGTAATTCTAACGGTGGGGAGAATGTAGTGAAATCGTATTCGTATTAATGCTGATCCCAGGTGATGCTCGTTGCTCGCTGACACCGCTAGAGGTGCGGCTATAAGACCCGCTGCGGCCGGTGCTCAGGGGACTTCTCCTGTGACATGTTACACCTCTTAGACTCGCTAACGGTACGCCTGCATAGAATATTAAGCTTGCTTGCATTGAATGTTATGGATTGACCTATGTGATGCCAAACCTTATTCCTATTGCATTTCCTGTATTTACAGAATGATGTCAAAGGTCTTAATGGAATTAAACCAACAGATGGACTGATGTTGTGGACTCGATTGGTTTTCCACAACAGGGAGCATGTTATTTACAACACTAAACGAATTATTTACATCTCTATAACCCAGGACCTGTTCTTTTGTGGAAATAAATTTGAAGGAGAGAAACAACAATGCACCAATGCACCAATACACCAATACACAAAAATGCACAGTTCACCATTTCAAATGTCATATTTAAAATGTTACATTATGCTGCTTGGCTGCTGCTTGGCTGCATCTTCTTGCTTCCTGCTTCGTCTTCGGTGTGCCATAATAAAAACTTACAGGTCTTCTTTCCTGACACACCAGAAGATAATGTACAAATCGTGTTCGTTTTTAGCTTTAGTTTTAGCAGGGCCAATCTTAGGTGGTCCGACTGCGTGACATCGACGCCACTTAGAACCAGTGGTCCGCAGGTGCAAGGTAATGTTTGCAGCAAATGTCTGCTCAGCAAAGATGCCAGGCCACAGAACGTGTGGTCCATAAGGTGTATTGGTGCAGCAAAAGGTAGCAGGCGTGCCGCACAGGTGTAGCAACGTGCTGCAGCACAGTTCAGGGTTCCTGCACACTCCCCTCCAAAAATGGGTCCATGTGTGGGGAGGAAGACAAAGCACAGTTAGCCAAGGAAAGGACGCAAAGGTCGCCGCCAGTGATAACAACCAACCGCCAGAGCCCAGACCCTACCGTTCGCCCCGTATTAACCTTTGTGCACCAAACGACATGCGGAGAGCTCCTGCCCCTCTACTTACCATCTACATGGGACGAGCCGGAGACCGGAGGGAGCTGCACGAGAGCCATCCTTGGATGTGGTGAACATCATCTCGCAGCTGCAAGCCCCGTGTGAGTGTGTCTGTGTGTGAGATGGGCCCGTTTGTCCTGGGGAGTAAGTTAAGACTGATTTAAGGCTGCACTGTGTCCCCTTTTTCTGGAATCCCTGTATAGTGTAAATAAATCTTGTTATTCCTTTCTTCCCAATTTGATCGCCTTTGTGATTTCTCCATTGGCTAAGCGTGGTACGAACGAGATCGCTAGAACCGGGGTCACCATATAAACGGCACGGATCGCGTGTATGCACCACTCAGCGTCTCAGCACGCGTGATTCGTGCGGGGCTTATTTCCTCGTTTCAGGGCAGCGCGAGTAATTAGGTAATAGTGATTCTAGTCCTAAGACCCTATTTCGCGCTGTCTGGGAAGGATGTCATAGGTCCCGGGTCCCGTCGGCCAGTCAAAGACAAGGGGACTAATCCCCCCTTGGTAAGGGGAGAAGGCTGGCGCCGAGATCCGCAACAATATATATATATATATATATATATATATATATATATATATATATATATATATATATATATATATTCACCCACTATGCATATATTAGTCAGGTTCACTATGTTAACAAATATAATTTCGTTCAAAATTTTGGGAGATTAGCAAACCTGTACATTTTTGGAATCATCAGAGCATGGAGAATCTGAAAATCAATGTTGGCATTTGCACAGACACCTGCATGGCCGCCATTTTGGATTTTCAAAATGGCCGCCATAAAATAGTGTTGCGGTTTTGAGAACCCACACTCTTGTAAATAAATATGACATTAAAGGGTTAAAGGTTGCACCCCATAGTTAGACCACAAGCAACACGTAGGTCATCATAGGAATTCAGTTATTTCATTAGTATGTGTATAGGTAAGGCCGTGTTTCCAATAGTTGAATCTGCTTTGTGTCAATCAAATAAGAATTAGGCCCATTCCGTTCATTTTTACAGCTTCCCTCTCCAAGCAACGCCATTACGCGCCCTCCAGTCTGCCCATGGCCCCTCCAAATTGTTACGCGCCTCTGCCAGCAGCGTTCGCTGCCTCGCTGGGCTTCCGTCCAAACGCCGCCATAAGCCATGAGGTAAAACCGGAAAAAGGGGGCGGAGCACCAGGAAAAGGGTGTGGCCACGTCACCCAGCCTTCAAAGGTGGAGCCGGTGAGCCCTAACCAGCCAACCAGGGCTGAAGTGACATCACCGACAGGCGTGGCTTTGGGGCCCGCGGAGTGATCACTTGGTCGAGTTATATAAGCGCGAACGCAAAGCCCTTTCACAGGACTTGCCAGCGAGCACATTTACCGACAGGACTTACTTACCAGAGCGCGCGTTGCATTGAAAGAACTTACTGATCGGGAGAGCGCACCTTTTTAAAGACTTACTGCATGAGAGAGCTCGCCTTCACTGCCTTACTGGGAGAACGCGTGTTGCATTGACGGGACTGATGCAGTGGCGCTTATGAAAGGAGGACCTTATCAAAGGAGTACATTGGAGAGGGGGCATTTGGCGCCTTTGTATAGTGCACATATTACGTACGCAGCGTACCAGCTTCCCCCCATTATATAAATTGTCCGGTCACGTTCAACTACATGCGGAGCTGCCTGCCGGGTTTCGCCGCTGGACCGGAGCCTGGATTGGAGCCGACTGGAGTCTGGACGCGCCGGTGACCATCCACCATCTACAATCCCCGTGTGAGTGTGTACGTTTGTCCTGGATACTAAGAGTAAGACTGTCTAAGACTGCCTTGTGTGCTGCTTCCTCCTCTTCCTATCCTGTACATTCTTTCGTTTCCTCTTCTCCTTCGTGTAAATAATTAATAAACCAATCTTTGTTCTTCCTATTTTCTGGGTTTCCTCTTTATCCAATCGCATTCGTCTTTTCTCTAATTGGGTAAACGTGGCACGATTAGAAACCGCTCAGAATTGGGTTTAGTCACATTGTTAACGGCTCGGATCGCGGATCGCTATCCGCTCGGCGTTTCCACCAATATCCGTGGTTCGATCGGGAGTTATCTCCTTGATTTACGGCCGGTGGTAGTACTTAGGTAATTGGACTAAGACTCGACCAACAACCCTACTTACCACCGACCGGAAGGAACGTTATAACCCCCAGGACTCGGGTCGGCCAGATAACAAGACTAGGGGATTAACCCCCCCTTGATAAGGGGAGAGCCGACGTTCGAGATCCGTAACAATTGGCTTCTCGTCAACCTCGAAACTTAATTAAATATGCTAATCCTATGTTTTCTGGGTCAAGGAATCCAATAAAGGATTCAAAATAGTGCTCAGGATGATAGAAAAGCAACAAACAAAGGTAATTGAAAGCCATTGTCTTTATATTTGTGATATAACTGTATTACACAATACATGATATTGCACGTCCTTTGAAGTTATAGGTATGGGTTTATAAAGCAAGAAAGCAGCCTTGTTAATATCAGATTGAACTCTAAGTCCTATACACAAGATCTACTAGGTCTATACCGTTCAGGAATATGCTTTTAGAGATCTTCATCACTGTCCTAATTGTCATTTTCGCAAAGGTGTCTACGCAAATGTAAACATTAATTTTTGGATTCCTCATGCTCTGAATATTCCAAAAATGTATAGTTTTGCTAACCTTCAAAAATTTTGAACGAAAAAACATAGTGAACCTGACTATATTGTAATCAGTTGCAGTCTGTGAAAAAAAGAACCGCTCACGGCATAAAGCAGTGTCAGCTGTTGCACTGCTAACCGCAGCATCAGTTTGCCTGCATAGGCTTTAGAAGCCTAATCTGTTGAACTATCACCAGCCCACCCCTTGGGGAAATTGGGAATAAATCCACAGACGCGTTTCCGGCTCCCTGACCATCACCTCTGTTGAGATACACCTTCTTAAAAAAAGAAAATTGGAGGGAAGTGAGGGAGGGATAAACATTACAACAAAGCTAAGTTCGCAACCTTCAGCACCAAGATGGTCAAACAAGTCTTGTCAAACAAATAAACATGACCTTCCGGCGGGATCTCGTCTTCACGCTGTTGAAACCAAAGCGTTCAGAATCATTGGAATCTCCCGCGATGACGCCATCTCCGAGGGCCTTTCACTTAATCACCGCAGGCAGGTTGATGGTCTTTCCGTCTTCTACCAACTCCTCTCCGGCCTTGCTCCCCCAGCTCTCTCTGGGCTCCGTCCCCCAAATATTCCTGCAGGTCGCACAAGATCTGCCTGCAACCCTCTTATGGTTAAACTGCCAAAATCAAGACTCTCTGCTCACCTTCACTCCTTCATTCCTCTTTTCTCCCGCCTCTGGAACAAACTCCCTCACTCTCTTCAATCCCACTCCTCCCTCCAGGTCTTTAAAACAGCTGTTCACCACCATCTCTTATCTTCCCCCATCCAAAACCTTGATCTTTTCTACCCCCGCTAATTTCACCCCAAATCCACTTTTTTGAGGTGACTTTTGACTTCTTTCCTGGAAGTCCTTGATGTCCTTGCGTTTTATACCTATCCTGCCTCCCCCAGGCCCTCTCCCTCCCACACATCTCCCGATGTCCCTGCTCTCAAATGTTGTGTTTGTGTGCTTCGTCCCCTTCTCTCCCCATCTTGTCGACCACTCCCCTTTTTATATACTTTGTTTGCTTGTTTGTTTGATTTGTTTGTTTGATAAATGTTAGCTCTTTCACGAGCCTCGACTCTGTATACAAAAAAAATAAAAAAAATCCCAAAGCTACTGTAATGGTCATACAAATATGCATAAATCATAGCACACAGGCCTAAAATGTATTGTCATACTCAAACTTTTTCTGTTTTGGAACCACTGACCTTTTTTTGTCATTGACAGATGTCTTTTTTATAGAAAAAAAATGCAAAAATAAATCACATGGGTTCTTCACCATTCAATTTAAGAGGTGATAATTGTATGATCATGAACACTTGTGACGCACGCACAGGGGTCCTGTCACTGCCCATCATGGTGAAAAACTTCTGTATTTAATTGGTCGACATCCTTCATTATCTTAAACATCTCAATCAGATCCCCTCATAATCTCCTCCTTTGTAATGTATAACGTGTTGTCTCCTCCTCATCGCTTCGTCTGATAGCCTAAGCTACAAGGAGCAGCTGAAGAACACAGCACTTTAAACTCAATGTCATCGCTCCACACGGAATCCTCTCTGTGACTGCCATGTCCTCCCTCAGATGCATATACCTCACTCGATTCATATACATTGTTAACCCCATCTTTTTAGGTTTATAATTTACCCTCCCTGGAATACAACGAAAACCATATTATCTTTGCATAGACCTGTCTGGCATTGTGGGGTTTACTTAACCCATCCCAGCCCTTATCTATTACCACCACCAGCATCTGAACTTCACTGAGTACCTTACCTCCAATCATTGTGTCATCTGAAAATTTCGAATGATGATACTTAACACAAAAATAATGTCAATTAATAATAACTAGAACGCCACTCAGTAGAGCGCATACTCCCGCCGTGGGTTTAGTTGGAATAATACGTTTTGTTTAACATCCCCTCTCCCCAAAACAATAAATGAAAAAGAAAGTAAGCCCGAACTGTCAGGGAATTTATTTTGATATATCTCGGAATTAGAGGAGAAAAACATAATTTAAGAATAAGAATAAAAGCTTTAATGCAGTAAAACAGAAAAAATCTTCCCCAAAAAAATTCCCCAAAAAAATTTACAAATAAAATTCCTGGATCCGGAATAATATCCTGAGCTTCACCAAAAACTAAACAATTCTTCCTTATCCCAAGGGCAATCATCCCACCAACTTTCATCCAAATCCGTTCAGAACTTTTCCAGATATCTTGATTTTTTGGGGGTTTTTTTTGTTTTGTTTTTGTATACTGAATCGAGGCTCGTGATAGAGCTAACATTTATTTCACAAACAAATCAACCAGACAAACAAAATAGATAAAAAGAGGGAGCGGAAGACGATGGGGAGAGAAGGGGAAGCACACAAACATAACATTTGAGAGCAGGGAGATGTGTGGGAGGGAGAGGGCTTGGGGGAGGAGGCGTGGGAAGGGGGGGAGGGGGCGGGGGGAAGCATAAAACACAAGGACACCAAGGACTTCCCGGACAGAAGTTGGTATTTCAAAAAAGTGGATTTGGGGTGAAATTAGCGGGGGTAGAAAAGGTCAAGGTTTTGGAGGGGGGAAGATAAGAGATGGTGGTGAACAGCTGTTTTAAAGACCTGGAGGGTGGAGTGGGATTGAAGAGAGTGAGGGAGTTTGTTCCAGAGGCGGGAGAAAAGAGGAATGAAGGAGTGAAGGTGAGCAGCGAGTCTTGATTTTGGCAGTTTAACCATAAGAGGGTTGCAGGCAGATCTTGTGCGACCTGCAGGAATATTTGGGGGACAGAGCCCAGAGAGAGCTGGGGGGGCAAGGCCAGAGAGGAGTCGGTAGAAGACGGAAAGACCACCAACCTGCCTGCGGTGAGTGAGTGAAAGGCCTTTGGAGTTGACTTCATCGTGGAAGATTCTGAACGCTTTGGTTTCAACAGCGTGAGGACGAGCTACGTGTGAGGCAGTAGCACCAGCCCAGAGGGGAGAGCAGTATTCCATTGAGTTGCGGATGAAAGCCTTGTATGTGGTGAGGAGCTCAGGTGTGCCAAGGAAGGACTTCGCACGACTGAGGATGCCCAGTCGGCGACTGGCTTTGGAGGCCAGATTTGAAATGTGGTTTTCCCAGGAAAGATCATGGCAGATAGTGAGATCCAAAAGCTTGAGTGACAGAACTTCTTGGAGAGGATTATTCAGAAAGTGGATGGGAGGGTTGTCCAGTCGGTCTTTTCGGAGAGACATCGTAAAAGTGTGAGATTTGTCAGGATTGAAAGACATGTTCCACTTGTTTACCCAGTCTGTGATTTTGTCCAGGTCTGCAGAGAGTGAGGAGGCTGCAGACTGCCGATCTGAGGGATGAGGAATGGAGCGACAGAAAGTAGAGTCATCAGTAAAGGTGGGCGCGATTCGGAAAATTTTAAGTCCGCTTACCGCTTATCCGCTCCGCCAGCCCGTGTAGTCCGATTCGCTTATCCGCTTCAGCGGCCGAAAATCTTAGTCCGCTTACCGCTTATCCGCTTCGATTCGATTTTTTTAAAGCGCTTCGACGTTTTTAAAGCGATTTTTGACGTTTCTAAAGGGAATTTAATGCTTTTTAAGCCTAAATAGCCATTTCTAACGACTACAAAGACAAACAAAGCTTTTAAGATCAAAAATATACATTTTTATTTAAATAAAATTTATTCAAAATTTATTGAAATAAAGTTTTCCACTCGACTCTACTCTACTCTACAGTTAATTTAAATATAATTTTAATATATGCAAGTTACATTAAAGAAAAATCAATTTGCCCGTCCTTTCTTTGACAAGAGAGTCTACTAGTCAACAGACTAGCAGTCTGTTGACTAGTCCTCGTCTTCCTCCTCCACCTCGTGGGCCTTCTTGAGGATTTGGAGGTTGCCCTTCATGAAGACGAGGGCCTCGAAGTTCGGTGCAGCCAGGGCCGACCTCTTAGGCCTGAGGATGTCCGACCCGTAGCTGAACACGCGCTCGACCGAGGCAGAGCTCGGGAGCGGCGTGTTATGCCTGAGAAATAGAGTTACCCAAGCATCACGGAACTCGAGCGGGAAGAGATTGGGCGAGAGCCGAGTTGTTAGGGTTTCACTTATTATTCACTTAAATAAATATTCACAATTCTAGAGTAACGGCTCAGGCTAACAGCTGATTTGGCGAATCGCGATGCGCTTTAATTTTTCGGTAGTCCGCGTACGCTTATCCGCTTCGGTTTCCGGGGGTTGTTCCGATTCGCTTATCCGCTTCGAAAACGTTAGTCCGCTGCAGCGGATAAGCGGATAAGCGGACTTTCGAAGCGGACCGCCCACCTTTGGTCATCAGCAAAGAGATAGAGAGGATTTTCAAGAGAGTCAGAGAGATCATTGATGAAGACCAGAAAAAGCACAGGGCCTAGAACACTGCCTTGGGGAACTCCAGCCTGAACAGGAAGAGGAGATGAGAGAAACCCATTCAGCGCCACACGTTGACTACGACTAGAGAGGAAGTCCACCAGCCATGCGTGGAGATTTCCATGGATACCAAAGGAGGAGAGTTTGGTGAGCAGAGCGGGGTGCCAGACCGTATAGAAGGCACGTGATATGTCAAGGGAGACAGCTCTAATTTCCTGTTTGGCATTGAGGACCTCCATCCATTGATGAGAAAGCAAAAGCAGCATGTCCAGAGTAGAGTGACCAGGTCTGAAATCAAATTGATGATCAGAGATCAAGCCATTGGAGAAGAGGAAAGATTTCATATCTGAAGCAATGATGGAATTCCATGACTTTGCTGATAATTGGGAGAAGGCTGATTGGTCTGTAGTTGCTAGGATCTGTTTTTGCACCTTTTTTGTGCAAAGCGGTGAAGTTGGCTGATTTCCAAGCAGATGACAGATGACCTTGAGCAAAAGAGAGGGTGAAGAGAACAGAGAGAGGGAGTGAAAGAGCGGAAGAACAAGATTTTAGGACCCGTGGGCTGATGCCATCAGGTCCAGTTGCAGAATCAGAGGCGAGGGTTGACAGAAACTTTTCCAACTTGTCAGGAGGAAAGGACACAGAGTCCAGGAGCATCTGGGTATGACTGGGTACGGTGGGTACAGAGAGGGATGGGTTTGGGACACAAGATTTAGAGGCAAACACAGAGTTGAGGCATTCAGCTTTTTCATGTGCGGAGTCAGCCGTGTAGCCGTTTGAAGTGAGGGAGGGGATGGAGGGGGAACAAACACCAGAAACAGATTTGACCAGATGCCACCAGGATTTGGTAGAGGGAGACAGATAAGAGAGTTCGGTCTTGAGAACGGAGAGATATTGTTTCCTGGCTCTCCTGAGGGTGGACACACACTTGTTTCGGGCTTTGTGAAAGGAAATAAGATTTCCTTCCGTTGGATTTTTTTTTTTTTTTTTGGATACAAGATCGAGGCTCGTGAAAGAGCTAACATTAATCACACAAAAAGTCAAACCAATACACAAGACACAAAAAACAAGGGGAGTGGCAGACAAGATGGGGAGAGAGGGGGAAGGACACAAACACAACATTTGAGAACAGGGACATCAGGAGGACTTGGGGGGAGGTGGGAGAGGTATAAAACATATGAACACTGCAAGGACTCTGGGGTGAATTACTGGGGTTAGAAAAGATCAAGGTTTTGGATGGGGGAAGATAAGAGGTGGTGGTGATCAGCTGTTTTAAAGACCTGGAGGGAGGAGTGGGATTGAAGGGAGTGGGGGAGTTTGTTCCAGAGGCGGGAGAAAAGGGGAATGAAAGAGTGAAGGTGAGCAGAGAGCCTAGATTTTGGCAGTTTAACCATAAGAGGGTTGCAGGCAGATCTTGTGCGACCTGAAGGAATATTGGGGGAAAAGAGCACAGAGAGAACTGGGGGAGCAAGGCCAGAGAGGAGTCGGTAGAAGACAGAAAGACCACCTACCTGCCTGCGGTGAGTGAGTGAAAGGCCCTCGGAGTTGACTTCATCGCAGGAGATTCCAATGATTCTGAAAGCTTTAGCCTCAACAGCGTGAAGCCGAGCTAGGTGTGAGGCAGGAGCTCCAGCCCAGAGGGGGGAACAGTATTCCATTGAGCTGCGGATGAAAGCCTTGTCTGTGGTGAGGAGCTCAGGTGTGCCATGGAAGGACTTCGCACGGCGGAGGATGCCCATTTGGCGACTGGCTTTGGAGGCCAGCTTGGAAATGTGGTTTTCTCAAGAAAGACCATGGCAGATAGTGAGACCCAAAAGCTTGAGTGACAGAACTTATTGGAGAGGATTGTTGAGAAAGTAGATGGGAGGGTTTTCCAGTCGGTCCTTTCGGAGAGACATTGTAAGAGTGTGAGATTTGTCAGGATTGAAAGACATGTTCCACTTGTTTGACCAGTCTGTGATTTTGTCCAGGTCTGCAGAGAGTGAGGAGGCTGCAGACCGCCGATTTGAGGGATGAGGAATGGAGCGGCAGAGAGTGGAGTCATCAGAAAAGAGATAGAGAGGATTTTCCAGAGAGTCGGAGAGATCATTGATGAAGACCAGAAATAGGACAGGGCCCAGAACACTACCTTGGGGAACTCCAGCCAGAACAGGAAGGGGAGATGAGAGAAATCCATTCAGGGCCACACGTTGCCTACGACCAGAGAGGACGTCCGCAAGCCATGCATGGAGATTTCCATGAATACCATAGGAGGAGAGTTTGGTGAGCAGAGCTGGGTGCCAGACCGTATCGAAGGCACGTGATATGTCAAGTGAGACAGATTCCTGTTTCCTGTTTGGCATTGAGGACCTCCATCCATTGTTGAGACAGCAGAAGCAACATGTCCAGAGTAGAATGACCTGGTCTGAATCCAAATTGATGATCAGAGATCAAGCCATTGGAGAAGAGGAAGGATTTGATATCCGAAGCAATGATGGATTCCATGACTTTGCTGATAATTGGAAGCAGGCTGATTGGTCTGTAGTTGCAAGGATCTGTTTATGCACATTTTTTGTGTAAAGCGGGAATGTTTGCTGATTTCCAAGATGCTGGCAGATGACCTTGAGCAAAAGAGAGGGTGAAAAGAACAGCAAGAGGGTGAGATAGAGCGGCAGAGCAGGATTTTAGGACCCGTGGGCTGATGCCATCTGGTCCAGTTGCAGAATCAGAGTCGAGGTTTGATAAAAACTTCTCCACCTTGTCAGGATAGAAGGACACAGAGTCCAGGAGCAGTTGGGTTCGACTGGGAAAGGTGAGAACAGAGAGAGATGGGTTTGGGACACAAGATTTTGAGGCAAACACAGAGTTGAGGCATTCGGCTTTGTCACGTGCGGTGTCAACTGTGTAGCCATTTGAGGTAAGGGAGGGGATGGAGGGGGAACAAACACCAGAAACGGATTTGACCAGATGCCACCAGGATTTGGAGGAAGGAGACAGGTTTGAGAGTGAGTGTTGAGTGTGGAGTGTGGAGAGATAGTGCTTCATGGCACTCCTGTGGGTAGACACACACTTGTTTCGAGCTTGGTGGAAGGAACTGAGATTCCCTTCAGTTGGATTTGCCTTCCAAGAGGCAAAGGCAAGTTGTTTCAGGGCAACTGCCTCACCACAAGATTCAGTGTACCATGGACGGGAGGAAGGGTACAACTGAAGACGAGATGGGATAAATCTGTGCATGAGAGAGAGCAGTTTGCTTTGGAAGAATTCCCAGGAAGAATTGATGTCAGAGGCATTAGAGATGGGAGACCAGTCCAGATGATTGATGGCTGCTTGCAGACCGTGCCAGTCAGCCTGAGTGAAATGCCAGACTCGTCGGCGCTGAGGAGTCTCTCTGAGAATGGCCAGAGAGATGTCCACTTTAACAAGCACTTGATCAGAAGAACCGATTGGAGCAGAAGAAGAGCAGCAGACATTTGCAGGGAAGTTAGTCATAACAAGTCCAGAAGAGAAGATACTCCATTGACTAAGATCCGGGTCGGGAAATTGACAGATTGTGTCAGTCCCAATGAGTCGCAGAAGTCCTTTGCTGAGGTGCCATGGCTGGTGAGGGATGAACCCACACCCAGCCAGCTGGCATGATGACAGTTGAAGTGGCCACATATGAGGAAGAGAGAGTTTGGATGAGTTGATAGAAGTTGGTCCATGTTGTCCGACAGCGAAATGTAAATGGAGTCATCACGGTTTGGAGGACGGTACAGAACACATATGAACAAAAGGTGGGAGCGGAGAGGAAGCCGTAGCCAGAGGTACTCCGGGGGGTGGGGTGGAGGGAGGGCAGTGCAGGGAGAGTGAGGAAGAGAGTTTTTGATAAAGATGGCCACCCCACCACCAGGACGAGGCTCAGGTCTATCGTACCGGAGGAGGGAGTAACGAGGAAGAGATATTAAGGAATCAGAGACATCGTGAAGGAGGAAAGTTTCTGTTATGCAGATCAAGTGTAGATTGTCAGAAGCAACCTGAATGGAGAGATCAATCAGGTTTGAGCGAAGGCCCCGGATGTTTGAGGTCCATACCGTTAATGAGGAGAGAGGGGGAGCATCGGGTGCAGGACAGGGGAGGGGAGGGGTAGGGTCAGATGAAGGGTGAGAGGGAGATGTAGGAAGAGCAGTTGATAGTGTGTCAGAGATTACAGAAGAGTTACAAGAAAGGGAAGGATGAGGAGGACAAAAGGTTTGATGGTGATGGAATGAGGCACAGTGAGGGGTTGTTTGAGGGGGGGGCAGAGGAAAGTAGAACGTTGGGGGAGGTGGAGGTATGACATAGAAGGGAGACGAAGTGGGGAGGAGGCAGCTTTGAGAAGGAGGTGGGAGGAGGGAGAATTTGGGTGGGATGGTTGGGGGGGAGATTTAAAGGGGAGGGGTTGGGGGAGAGTTTTGAATGGGAGGGGCAAGGGGGGAGTTTAGGAGGGGAAGGGCAAGGGGGGAGTTTAGGAGGGAAGGGGCAAGGGGGGAGTTTAGGAGGGGAGGGGCAAGGGGGGAGATTGGGAGGGGAGGGGCAAGGGGGGACATTTGGAGGGGAGGGGCAAGGGGGGAGTTTAGGAGGGGAGGGGCAAGGGGGAGTTTAGGAGGGGAGGGGCAAGGGGGGAGATTCGGAGGGGAGGGGCAAGGGGGGAGTTTAGAAAGTGGATGATTAATGAAAGATGAACATATATAACAAATTGGGTTTGTTGTGATTTTCAAGTTAGCGATTCGTTTAAGAACGATGGAGGAGGGATGGAATGAATCAGAATTTAGAGCATGGAGTGATTTGGAATCATAAGAGATTGAATATTTTTTTGAAACGGGATGAGTTGAAGAGGAAATTGAAAGGAGCCTTTTAAATAAGAAGAAAAACAGCGTGTTGTAATAAACCACTGAATAAAACACTGAAGGGGAAAGTTTAAACATATTTAAACAGAACTGTGAAGAACAATCTTATATTCACAAAAATATCAATGGGGAGAGGAAGCCTAGAGTGACGACCACGAGTCACTTGAACAGGGCAAAAGGTGGAAGGCAAGGGGAAAATGGGGGCGGGGCGAGACAGCGCACGTGGGCAGAGGCAAAAGCACACGAGGAGAAAGGGAAATGAAAGTTGTTGTTTTTTTTGTTTTTTTTTGGGGGGGGGGGGTGGTGGGGGTTACAACGTTAGACAAATAGTAGCTGTTCGGTGAAAGTTTGGGGGAGAAGGGAAAATCAAAAAACCTAGCAAAACCAGCGAGGGAAGAAACTAACTTCGACGGGGGAAGCCTGAGGCTGCAAGGCCTCACACCCCGCGTGGCAAACAAACGATTAATTTATTAAAGATAAATACCGAGAAACATCCAAGGGACTCACTATAAGTTCACACGCCGAAAGATAAAATACAGTTACGACAAAATACAATTGTGAACAGACTTAACTTTGAAAGCGTGGAGGTTCGAAAAATTTGTGACGTCGTCTCATTTGCTTTCCAGGAGACGAAAGCAAGTTGCTTCTGGGCAACAGCCTGACCACAAGATTCCGTGTACCATGGACGGGAGGAAGGGTATGACAACTGAAGACGAAATGGGATAAATCTGTGCATGAGAGAGAGCAATTTACTTTGGAAGAATTCCCAGGATGAGTTGATGTCAGAGTGACGTGTTGTGGGACGTGGAGATGGGAGACCAGTCCCCAATTCCACTTTTTTGAAATACCAACTTCTGTCCTGGAAATCCTTGGTGTCCTTGTGTTTTATACTTCTCCCACCCCCCCCCCTTCCCACGCCTCCTCCCCCCAAGCCCTCTCCCTCCCACACTTCTCCCTGCTCTCAAATGTTGTGTTTGTGTGCTTCCCCTTCTCTCCCCATCTTGTCTTCCGCTCCCTCTTTTTATATATTTTGTTTGTCTGGTTGATTTGTTTGTGAAATAAATGTTAGCTCTTTCACGAGCCTCGATTCAGTATATAAAAAAAAAAGATGATTGATGGCTGCTTGAAGACCATGCCAGTTGGCCTGAGTGAAATGCCAGACTCGTCGACGCTGAGGAGGCTCTCTGAGAATGGTCAGAGAGATGTCCACTTTAACAAGCACACGATCAGATGAACCGATTGGAGCAGAAGAAGAGCAGCAGACATTTGCAGGGAAGTTAGTCATAACCAAGTCCAGAAGAGAAGATGCTCCGTTGACTGAGATCCGGGTCGGGAAATTGACAGATTGTGTCAGTCCCAGTGAGTCGCAAAAGTCCTTTGCTGAAGAGCCATGGCTGGTGAGAGAGGTACCCACACCCAGCCAACTGGCATGGTGACAATTGAAATCACCACATATGAGGAAGAGAGAGTTGGGATGGGTAGATAGAAGTTGGTCAATATTATCAGACAGCGAGATGTAGATGGAGTCTTCACTGTTTGGTGGACGGTACAACACACATATGAACAAAAGGTGGGAGCGAAGGGGCAGCCGTAGCCAAAGATATTCCTGGGGGTGAGGTGGAGAGAAGGCAGGGCGAGTGAGGAAGAGAGTTTTTTTTAATCAAGATAGCGACCCCACCTTCAGGACGAGGCTCAGGTCTATCATACCAGAGGAGGGAGTAACCTGGGAGAGATACCAAGGAATCAGAGACATCATGAAGGAGGAAAGTTTCTGTTAAGCAGATCACGTCTGGTTTGTCAGAAGCAACCTGTATGGAGAGATCAGTCACGTTTGAGCGAAGGCCCCGGATGTTTGAGGTCCATACCGTTAATGAAGAGGAAGGGGGAGAATCGGATACAGAACAGGGGGTGGGAGGGGTAGGGTAAGATGTGGAAGAGGAGGAAGAGGTAGGGAGAGCTGTTGAAGGTGTGTCAGAGATTTCAGAATAGCTTGGAGAAAGGGAAGAATTGGGTGGACAAAAGGTTTGATGGTGATTGGGTGAGGCACAGTGAGGTGTTATTTGAGGAGGGGGAAGAGCGAGGCAGAAGGTTGGGGGAGATGAAGGTGAAAGTTGGAAGGGGGAAGAAGCGGGGAGGACGCTTTGAGGAGGAGGGGTGAGAGGGGAGTCCAGGAGGGGAGGAGCGAGGGAGAGTCTCGGAGGGGAGGTGTGTGGGGGCAGTTTAGGAGGGAAGGGGCAAGGGGGGAGATTTGAAAGGGATGGGTGCTGGGGAGATTTGGAGGCGAAGGGCAAGGGGAAAGATTTGAAAGAGATGGGTGATGGGGAAGATTTGGAGGGGAGGGGCAAGGGAGTAGATTTGGAGGGGAGGGGTGATGGGGAAGTTTTGGAGGGGAGGGGTGATGGGGAAGTTTTGGAGGGAAGGGGTGATGGGGAAGATTTGGGGGGGAGGGGCAAGGGGGAAGATTTGAAAGGGATAGGTGATGGGGAAGATTCGGAAGGGAGGGGCAAGGGGGAATATTTGAAAGAGATGGGGGATGGGGAAGATTTGGAGGGGAGGGGCAAGGGGGTAGATTTGGAGGGGAGGGGTGATGGGGAGGTTTTGGAGGGGAGGGGTGATGGGGAAGTTTTGGAGGGAAGGGGTGATGGGGAAGATTTGGAGGGGAGGGGCAAGGGGGAAGATTTGAAAGGGATGGGTGATGGGGACGATTTGGAGGGGAGGGGCAAGGGGGAATATTTGAAAGAGATGGGTGATGGGGAAGATTTGGAGAGATGGGGCAAGGGGGTAGATTTGGAGGGGAGGGGTGATGGGGAAGTTTTGGAGGGGAGGGGTGATGGGGAAGTTTTGGAGGGAAGGGGCGATGGGGAAGATTTGGAGGGGAGGGGTGAGATTGGATTTTGAAAAGTGTACGATTAATGGTAAACGAACATTTATTGCAAAATGAGTTTCTTGAGACCTTCGAGTCAAAAATACGTTTGAGGAAGCTGAAGGAGGGGTGGAGTGCAGGAGAGTTTCGGGAATGTAGAAAAGAGGAACTGTAAGAGATGGAATTTTTTTTTGGAATGAATAGATTTGGTGAGCAAGTCGAAAGCATCCTTTTATATAAGAAGAAGAAAAAGGTGTTATAATATACGACAGAATACAGTTCTTCAGGGGAAAGTTTAAACATTTTTAACAACGTGATCACGTGATCACAAACAACGTGTTCGAAGAACGAACGAACAAATATGAACAACGAATCAACGAATAAGAGCAGAGAAGGAAATATTTTTTTTGTTTTTTTTTCTGAGTTGAGAATTTAAACAAGGAAGTATGGGGTGAAAGACTGGGACAAAAAACAGGGAACGAAAGTAGTTGCAGCGCAATTGACGAACCGCTGAGAGAAAAACAAAGCCTCAAGGTTGGACACAGAAGCCTTCTAAGCCTCAGAATACGCGACACGAATTAACCGACGATTTTGTATGCAGGTATGAAAAATTAACACCGAGAATCTTACTAAAGACACACTACAAGTATACACACCGAAAGATAGATACAGTTATGACAAAAACACAATTGTGAAAAAATTACTTAACTTCGAAAGCGTGAGCGCATGGACAGCTTCGAAAGAGCTTGACCTCCAATCTCGACCTCCAATTTGACCTTGACCTCCAATCTTGTTCACAAACACACGAACACACACACACACACACACACACGGACATGATCGAATGCATTACTCCCTGGCGGGAGTAATAATGATCTTATTACTGATACTTGTGGTACCCTACTACTTACAACCTTCCGGCCAGACATCCTGCCACTCACAGCCAATCATTACTTTCTACCAGTAATTAGCCAGTGTTCAATCCAATTAGCTAGCAGCCATCCCACAAGCCATAATCTATGCCAACAGCCTTCCATCTACTTGGTATGTTATGATTTATGAAATGCCTTCTGAAAGTCTAGATTTACAACATCCATTTCCTGGACTTATCCTCCAATCGGAAACTGGTTGATGTAAAACTGCATTTAGCAATTCCTGCACCTGCAATTCCTGCACCTGGTCCTGCAATTGAAGCACCAGGGTGGCAGTTCGAATTTGAACCCAGGCTCGAAGCCTGGTTGAGATTTGAACCAAGGCTAGATCCCTCCATATCCTAGCAGCCAGGATTTGTTACTTTAACAACTCATGAAGGACACATGGAGTCGAACCTGTACCTTTTGGGAAATTCAAACTCTTTGGAAATACTTGGGATTGTGATGCGGTGGGTGGACCATTCCATTGTGCAAAATGGTCGTGATCATATCGATTATATGCACATTTATTTTTCAAGAACAAATTGCTAACACGATTGTGTGTCACGCCGAGGTACAGCTAGTTTATCTTTATAAGACCGAAGGCTTGAATGGCCTCCTTAACGCAGACCATTTGGCTTATCGAGGACGCCCTGGGCCCATGGCTCGGTTGAGGCTGCACGAGAAATTCCAGATGTGATTTAAGCGCGATATAAGATTTTCCTGTTAAAAGATTTCCTAGATTCGAATAGCAATATAACAGGTTGTGTTGGTCTGTTAGCATTCCTAGCTGCACCCTTGACTCATAGTGCAAGGAACCCATGTTAAAACCCCACATACCATATGTGCGTTTGTCCAATGTCTAATGATGTCCTTTCAATTCAAGTAAAGGTACATTGATGACAACAAATGTCAATGTCCTGTATATAATTTGTATACAAGCTTCCTTTTCTAAATTTTATACAAGGCTTTCCCCCTTTTTGTTGAAATGCTATTTAAAAATGAAACTAGAACGACACTCGGTAGAGTGCATGCCTCCGCCAGGCTGAACAGTTTACGCTTTGTATCCCACCGATAGGCCGGATCTGGATTTTGACCTGAACCAAAATCGAATCGGCTTGCTCTTATCATCCAACCAACTCATCCACCAAGTGTTGTCATAATCCGTCCACAACTTTTTGAGATATTGTGCTACATATCATTTTTGGCTCTATCTTTCAATGGTGAAGAATCACTGAAAAAATTATCAGATCCAGATCCGGTTTCAGATCTTCACCAAAATCGAATCAATACATCCTTGTCACATTCCCAAAGTCATCCACCAAATTTAGTCCGAATCCGTCCACAACCTTTTGAGATATCGTGCTCACAAACAGACAAACAAACAAGAAATATGTCGTGCATGGCATGATACTTGCAAATTCCCCAAAATAAGTTGTTGACCTTTGGCCTATGTTGACCTCAAAAATAAAGAGTGGTTGAATTCAGTGATCTGACATGCAAATCCTGTACAAATTTAAGGTCAATCGGATGAAAATTAACAATTTTAGAAATTCGGCCTATGTTGAACTTTTGGCCTATGTTGATCTCAAAAATAGTTGGTGGTTGAATGCAGTTAGCAGATATGCAAATCCTATTCAAATTTTAAGTCAATCGAATGAAAATTGAGTTTCGAAAAAAGTGGTTGACATTTAGCCTATGTTGACCTTTTGACCTCAAAAATAAATAGTATCTGTCAGACCACTAACGTTACCATTTGGTGAGGTTTCGTGAAGATCGGTTTAAAATTGTGACCTGTAGGCATGCATAAGTGAGCAGACAGACAAACACACAAACAAACACACAAAACACAGAAACACACACATAAACACACACACAAACCGGAATGATCAACAGACTTGTAAAAACATTTTTTGGCCAAGTAACAAACAAACAGACAGAATGAAAAATCGGTCAGAGACCGACGACTTGCTGGAATTTACTTTTTATCGGCCATTTAGGACAAATATGGCGGCCGAACCACGTGACCGATGACGTCATCATTAACATATTTTATTCTCCATGGAGAGTTCTTTACAATGAGCCATGTCACAATTTTTTCTATTCAGCGCTTTCGGAGATATAGCGGTGCAAAGTTTTTCGGTTTTTCCAAGATGGCGGCCGAACCATGTGACCGATGACGTCATCATTAACATATTTTATTCCCCATGGAGAGTTCTTTACAATGAGCCATGTCTCAATTTTTTCTATTCAGAACTTTTGGAGATATGGAGGTACTAAGCTTTTCGGTTTTTCCAGGATGGCGGCCGAACCACGTGACCTATGACGTCATCATTAACACATTTTATTTCCCATGGAGAGTTCTTTACAATGAGCCATATCTCAATTTTTTCTATTCAGTACTTTCGGAGATATGAAGGTGCAAAGTTTTTCGGTTTTTCCAAGATGGCGGCCGAACCACGTGACCTATGACGTCATAATTAACATATTTTATTCCACATGGAGAGTTCTTTACAATGAGCCATGTCTCTATTTTTTCTATTCAGCGCTTCCGGAGATATAGCGGTGCAAAGTTTTTCGGTTTTTCCAAGATGGCGGCCGAACCATGTGACCGATGACGTCATCATTAATATATTTTATTCCCCATGGAAAGTTCTTTACAATGAGCCATGTCTCAATTTTTTCTATTCAGAACTTTTGGAGATATGGAGGTGCTAAGCTTTTCGGTTTTTCCAAGATGGCGGCCGAACCACGTGACCTATGACGTCATCATTAACATATTTTATTTCCCATGGAGAGTTCTTTAAAATGAGCCATGTCTCAATTTTTTCTATTCAGTACTTTCGGAGATATGGAGGTGCAAATTTTTTCGGTTTTTCCAAGATGGCGGCCGAACCACGTGACCTATGACGTCATCATTAACATATTTTTTTCCACATGGAGAGTTCTTTACAATGAGCCATCTCTCAATTTTTTCTGTTCAGCACTTTCGGAGATATAGCGGTGCAAACTTTTGCGGTTTTTCCAAGATGGCGGCCGAACCACGTGACCGATGACATCAGCATTAACATATTTTATTTCCCATGGAGAGTTCTTTACAATGAGCTAGGTCTCAATTTTTCTGTTCAGTACTTTCGGAGATATGGAGGTGCAAAGTTTTTTGGTTTTTCCAAGATGGCGGCCGAACCACGTGACCGATGACGTCATCAATTGGGCGCAGTCTATTCCAGGGCAAGACCAATATGTGTGCAAAGTTTGGCGATTCTATGTGCAACGGTGTAGACGTAGTGCTGCAAACAGACAGACAAACTGACAGACAGACAGACAGACAGATGAAAAATCGGTCAGAGACCGAGGACCTGCTGGAATGTACTTTTTTATTGGCCATTTAGGAAAAATATGGCGGCCAAACCACGTGACCGATGACGTCATCATTAACATATTTTATTCCCCACTAGCAGAAGTACCCGGCATTGCCGGGCGGGGGAGGGGAGGGAAGGGGCAAGGGGAGGGGAACAGGGGGGAGGGGAGGGCAGAAAGGAAGGGGTAGGGGGGAAAGGGAGGAGCATGGGGGAAAGGGAGGGGGAGGGGAGGGTGGAGGGGGATGGGGAAGGGGTAGGGCAGAAAGGAAGGGGTAGGGGGGAAAGGGGGGCATGGGGGAAAGGGAGGGGGAGGGGAGGGGAAGGGTAGAGGAGGGGAAAGGGGAGTGGGGAAGGGGAGAGGGTAGGGTGGAGGGAGAAGGGAGTGGGAAGGGTAGGGGGAGGGGGAGGGGGGAAAGGGAGGGGGAGCGGGAGGGAGGGGGAGGAGGGAAGGGGAGAGGGAGGGGAGGGGGAGGGGGAGGGGGAGGGCAGGGGAGGGGAGGGAGTGGAGAGTTCTTTGGGAGAGGAGGGAGTGGAGAGACCCATGGAGAGATCTTTCCAATGAGCCATGTCAATTTTTTCTATTCAGCACTTTTGGAGATATGGAGGTGCTAAGTTTTTCTGTTTTTCAAAGATGGCGGCCGAACCACGTTACCTATGACGTCATCATTAACATATTCTATTCCCCATGGAGAGTTCTTTACAATGAGCCATGTCTCAATTTTTTCTATTCAGCACCTTCAGAGATATGGAGGTGCAATTTTTTTCGGTTTTTCCAAGATGGCGGCCGAACCACGTGACCGATGACGTCATCATGAAAATTTTTTATTCCCCATGGAGAGTTCTTCACAATGAGCCACGTCTCAATTTTTTCTCTTCAGCACTTTCGGAGATACAGAGGTGCAAAGTTTTTCGGTTTTACCAAGATGGCGGCCGAACCACGTGACTGATGACGTCATCATTAACATATTTTATTCCCCATGGAGAGTTCTTTACAATGAGCCATGCCTCAATTTTTTCTATTCAGGACTTTCAGAGATACAGAGGTGCAAAGTTTTTCGGTTTTACCAAGATGGCGGCCGAACCACGTGACCGATGACGTCATCATTAACATATTTTATTCCCCATGGAGAGTTCTTTACAATGAGCCATGCCTCAATTTTTTCTATTCAGGACTTTTGGAGATGTGGAGGTGCTAGGTTTTTCGGTTTTTCCAAGATGGCGGCCGAACCACGTGACTGATGACGTCATCATTTGGGCACAGTATATTAGAGGGCAAGACCAATATGTGTGCCAAGTTTGGCGATTCTACGTGCAACGGTGTAGACGTTGTGCTGCAAACAGACAAACAGACAAACAGACAAACGAACAGATCAACATACTTGCCGGAATCTTTTCCGGCAAGTAACGAACAGATCAACATACTTGCCGGAATTTTTTCCGGCAAGTAACGAACAGATCAACATACTTGCCGGAATCTTTTCCGGCAAGTAACAAACTAACAGATCAACATACTTGCCGGAATCTCTTCTGGCAAGTAATAATGCACAAGGCCAACCAATATACTTGAAAAATCTTCGATTTTCACAAGTAACAAACTTACAGGGGTAAATACATCACCTCCGTCCACCTTCAGTGGCAGAGGTAATTTATTGAAACACTTCCAAAACGTTTGGTCGGTTGTGGATTGCAGTTCGGAGAGGTTCTGCACACAAAGGGTTGAAAACTTTATCATGGATGGTTCCCAGTTGTTGAGACAAATGGTCATTAAGAAATATTTGAATTATAAAAATACATTCCTTCAATATAAATCAGAAATAAAGTCAACTTGCTCTGTTAATAAATACTCTGATAAACAACAAAAGAAAGATCAACTCTAAAATTAGAATGAATATGATGAATATGTCCAAAAACTAGCTGATGAACTCAATGGTTTACTTTTATCGGAATAGGTCTGTCATTACATAACCGGATTCCAACCAGTCAAATTGACATTGGTTATTGTCTTCATGACCCTCATCAAAAAATTTTGTAATTATACCCCACAAAAAGGTTGAAATTTGTGATATTGTTAATTTTTTTATATAATTTTAATAAAATGTTAATTTTTATTTATAAAACAACAATAACCCTTGGCTTGGATGGATTTCGCCCGAAGTATAATGAACCGTTTAGCCTAATAATGCACAGAAATTCCAAGGAAATTAGTAAACAATGGACAAACACCGATAAATAAATGGGATATGAACCTGGGTTCCGCACATCATGTTCCAGGCATTCAAATGTTCCTGTTGTCATAGAATAATAAAAAGTAGGGTAAAAGCCCATGAAAATGATGGGTGGACAAAATTCAACATAACACAGAGGATTACAACACATACAAAGTTATAGATTACGACCAATGAATTATTTGCAATAAGAGAATGGGAAACAGGAACGGGTCGAAGCAGGAGTCTAAACATGAACGGGTCAAAGCGTCAGGCGGGGTTTCTTTGATGTGCTTCAGGCATTAACGTGAAATGCACAAACATGACCGTGTATAATCACAGCCGCAATTGCTACCGAAATAAAAAATAACGTGTGTGGTGTATAAGCACAGCCTCTTTGCTTCTGAAATAAATAAAAAATGTGGGCGGTATAGTGGTAGAGTCACAAATGTGGTATAGGCACAAAACGCTGGCTTGATTGCTCTGTGTCTTGTAAAAAAACATTTAATGAAGTTATTTAATGAAGCCAAAACATGGCTATTGCTTATGGACAAATATAATACATCGTGTTCCTATAGCTTAGATAGATTCCAATTCCACTTGACCATGAAGGAATGATCTTAAAGGCCGGAAGGCTTGAAGCTCGGAGCCTACATAAACGGTGTACCTCAGAATGCCTGTGATGCCGATGGCTACAATCCAACGACATTTGGCTGCAACCTATGCTTTTAACAGTCGCTTTTGGTCTTTTTTCACACTGAGGAGAAAACTTATAGGGAAGGCATGGCAATTGTAAATATAACAATTCTGAATATGTCTTGGGCCTAATGGAGCAGAAAAATGGTGGACATATGATTAATTTTTTCATGGAGTCAGGCCAGCTGTCCAACAAATGGTTTTAATGAAACATACATACACATTTTGACGTTTGGCTAATTACATAGTACCTGTAGTGACTCGTTAATTTTTCTTTACGTTTTGCTAATAGCGGTAAGAAAGCAAGTGTGTGAACATTATTAGCCAATCGCTGAAGCCCCTTCAGAGAGCCAATTGGCATGGTGGATACGGAGGGTTACATTCACCGAGAGCTCGTCCATGACACGTTCGTTACTCGAAGTGCGCTTTTCCGTGCAAGGCTTTCTCATTTTTATTCAAGAGTCACTCAACACATCAATATTCAATAGCAACTTTTATTCTACACCACCAAGACCATGGAGTGAAGTGGATTTCGTTTGTTTAGCTGAGTGTCTTCACTATCAACCAGCAATTTGAAAGGAATCATTACCATAGTAAGGTTGGAAAGATAAATAATCGATTTACTTGGTTGGAAACCTGATAATTAATTTACTTGAAACAACAATTCATGTTCGTTTAATCAAAAAAGACACTGACTTTGTACCATGATTCATTGCCTCTGTTTATGACATCAGTCCTTGCACGATTGTGTGTAATATTGCGTCTTTGTCACGACAGTCGCAATCAATCTCAGGGATCACGTGGCATCAGCTTTCTGTTACTTGTTTTCACTCATTGCACAGTATTGAATTAGAAAAAAGAAATAAATGTTATCGCATAAGAATTTTATCATAATGTTTGTAGTTTCAAATAAATATCTTCTTTTTAAACTCGCATTTCTGACAATGCAGCTTGAATTTATGCTTAGGCCTCAGCACAAATATAATGCCTTTTTCCAGCAGCAGTTGAAGAACTCCATGTCACTTCTCCTGGAAAGGCAGTGCTTGGGAGGGAATGGGTGGTGCTGCTCCGTGGCACGTGCTCTTCCTCTGAAAACCAAATGAAATATCAGAATTCTTCCACCCAACTTTCTGCTTTAGTTGCTGATCCTTATTTAACCGGTTTAAATGGAATTATTTATATGGATAAATATGATATTAACCAACAGAAACTGTGATTAGATGTTTGTCCTCAGACCCTCCCACAATGACGAACAATGAAAAAATTAATTTGATTCAAATCCCAAAAAGGTTTGTGAAAATGGCAAATGTGGTCTCTCAGGTTTGTGCATCAGGTTTACAGAAGTTTTAACTTGTAAGTTGAACTTTGTTGACGATGAGTTTTACAGTAAATTTAAAAGATTTAGATTTTCTGACAGCTTTCGATAAGAATCAGCCAAGAGATAGTTAACCTCGTTAACTACTTGAATGGTAATAGAGATTGCTTGAAGAATGACAGCAATAAGGGCATTTAGGAAATATTTGCTGAACTTACCGGATGTCATGGGTACAGAATGAAACTTTGGTCATACATGACAATGTGCAAGTGTTGCTTGCACATAACGGGATACATGCGATACTTTATTGTTAAATATTGAAACATTTAGTTTGTCCGATATTATTATTATTATTATTATTATTTTGTAAAACGATGCTGACATATTGCGAAAATTGTACAGCAACCCACCAATAAAAAACATTGTTATTATTACTATGATTATTATTATTATCAAAATTATTAATTTGCTATTATGTTGCATGGGTTGTTCAGCAATTAAAGAATACAAACCAGTATTATTATCACAAATTACTATTACAAATAATAATAAAATTATTAACATTCTGTGAGTTGTTCAGTCAGTAGGCAATACAGGCCATTATTATTATTATTATTATTATTATTATTATTATTAATATATTGTGACCATGCTATGACAATAAATTTCTCTGCAACTAAGCAATGCAAACCATTATTATTATTATCATTATTATTATCATTATTATAATTATTATTATCGTTATTACTAGCTGAAGTGCCCATCAATGACTGGTCTCCATAAATGTCGCAAATATTCTCAAACAACACATAAACATGTTCTGTGGTAGTTGAATTATTTAATTAGTTTCAAATTAAATTATTTTTGTGCACATTTTATATCTTTACAATTTTATTCTAGCTTTAGTTTCCCACAAAAAGTCATGTACACAATTTAATTTATGAAAAATGCAATCCCTGGAGTTTCGGCCACGGCCTACGTACATGCATACAAACATACGCCATAGCTACATTATTGTATTATTATTGTTATTAATTTATTATCAATTTAAATTATAACGATCGATCGCTGTGTTTTAAAGGTTCGTCATTTATCAACAGCATCAATGAAACCACATAACCCCTATCCTCCCTCATATGCCATAACCTTGTCCCCTCTTGAATTTCTTTGAAAAAATGACAATCATTTTATTAATTATTATAAATATTTTTTTATTTTAAATAAATCATCCTGGCTTTACATAAACGATATCTACACTTTCCACTGCATAGTTTTAGATTAAGAGAAAATACCAACCAATGGATAGATGATAAATAAGATTTAAAATACACTACCATGATAAAATATAACAATTTCCTATTAATCTGCATTTTCGGGGTAACATTCCATTATCAGGTGCTGAACATCAATTAATATAAATTATTATTAATTTCAGATAATATCGTACCAGCCCTTGATTGCTAATAATATATTATTCATTGTTTAATCATCGATCTATTAATTTTCTAGCGTCGAAGTCTCCTGGAGGAGTTTGTACATCGATGACCTCCCATTAATCAGTTATTGAACATCAATTAATATAAATTATTATTAATTTCAGATAATATTTTACCAGCCCTTGATTGCTAATAATATATTATTCATTGTTTAATCATCGATCTATTAATTTTCTAGCGTCGAAGTCTCCTGGAGGAGTTTGTACATCGATGACCTCCCATTAATCAGTTATTGAACATCAATTAATATAAATTATTATTAATTTCAGATAATATTTTACCAGCCCTTGATTGCTAATAATATATTATTCATTGTTTAATCATCGATCTATTAATTTTCTAATGTCGAAGGCTCCTGGAGGAGTTTGTACGTCGACGACCTCCCATTAATCAGTTACTGAACATCAATTAATATAAATTATTATAAATTATTATTAATTTCAGATAATATCGTACCAGCCCTTGATTGCTAATAAAACATTATTCATTGTTTAATTATCGATTTATTAATTTTCTAATGTCGAAGTCTCCTGGAGGAGTTTGTATGTCGACGACCTCGCATTAATCAGTTACTGAACATCAATTAATATAAATTATTATTAATTTCAGATAATATTTTATCAGCCCTTGATTGCTAATAATATATTATTCATTGTTTAATCATCGATCTATTAATTTTCTAATGTCGAAGGCTCCTGGAGGAGTTTGTACGTCGACGACCTCCCATTAATCAGTTACTGAACATCAATTAATATAAATTATTATTAATTATTATTAATTTAAGATAATATCGTACCAGCCCTTGATTGCTAATAAAACATTATTTATTGTTTAATTATCGATTTATTAATTTTCTAATGTCGAAGTCTCCTGGAGGAGTTTGTATGTCGACGACCTCGCATTAATCAGTTACTGAACATCAATTAATATAAATTATTATTAATTTCAGATAATATTTTACCAGCCCTTGATTGCTAATAATACATTATTCATTGTTTAATTATCGGTTTGTTAATTTTCTAATGTCGAAGTCTCCTGGAGGAGTTTGTACATGGACGACCTCCCATTAATCAGTTACTGAACATCAATTAATATAAATTATTATTAATTATTATTAATTTCAGATAATATCGTACCAGCCCTTGATTGCTAATAAAACATTATTCATTGTTTAATTATCGATTTATTAATTTTCTAATGTCGAAGTCTCCTGGAGGAGTTTGTATGTCGACGACCTCGCATTAATCAGTTACTGAACATCAATTAATATAAATTATTATTAATTTCAGATAATATTTTACCAGCCCTTGATTGCTAATAATACATTATTCATTGTTTAATTATCGGTTTGTTAATTTTCTAATGTCGAAGTCTCCTGGAGGAGTTTGTACATGGACGACCTCCCATTAATCAGTTACTGAACATCAATTAATATAAATTATTATTAATTATTATTAATTTCAGATAATATCGTACCAGCCCTTGATTGCTAATAAAACATTATTCATTGTTTAATTATCGATTTATTAATTTTCTAATGTCGAAGTCTCCTGGAGGAGTTTGTATGTCGACGACCTCGCATTAATCAGTTACTGAACATCAATTAATATAAATTATTATTAATTTCAGATAATATTTTACCAGCCCTTGATTGCTAATAATACATTATTCATTGTTTAATTATCGGTTTGTTAATTTTCTAATGTCGAAGTCTCCTGGAGGAGTTTGTACATCGATGACCTCCCATTAATCAGTTACTGAACATCAATTAATATAAATTATTATTAATTATTATTAATTTCAGATAATATTTTACCAGCCCTTGATTGCTAATAATACATTATTCATTGTTTCATCATCGATTTATTAATTTGCTAATGTCGAAGTCTCCTGGAGGAGTTTGTACGTCGATGACCTCGCATTAATCAGTTACTGAACATCAATTAATATAAATTATTATTAATTTCAGATAATGTTTTACCAGCCCTTGATTGCTAATAATACATTATTCATTGTTTAATTATCGATTTATTAATTTTCTAATGTCGAAGGCTCCTGGAGGAGTTTGTACGTCTCAGTGACCTGGATAAGACGAGGATGAAATTAGAATGTCGTGGACGAATCATCAGTACATAAAGGAGTTAAGTTCGAGATCATTAAGCATGTTAAATGTTTAAAGATAATAAATAATTCATTTATCGCTGTCGCCTTATCAGGGTGGGCACCTGTTCTCGGAAAGTGATTTAACGTGAAATATTGCATTTCACGTGCGACGGACAACGTAATTACAATAAAACCCACAAATCTGACATTCGGTATGGAACGTTAACTCGAACCTTGGATACGATGACTGCATCAAATTCTTGGGACGTGTAATCTGTCGGAGTGTGACACACGTTTGAAATGGCCGACAACGTCTGCTCGCGTTTCACCTACGGTTTGTTAAAGCGCAAAATGAGTGCGCACCTACCTGTGAGCCGTCTAACCTGGCTTCGGGATCGAATGGCGACCCAGGTGTTTCACATGAACGCCAGCGGCGGTCGTCCGTGGACATTGAAGATCCCACGCTCTCTCACGAAGAGTCGGCGAATTCCCTTCCAATGCGACGATGACGCGTTCATGAGACGTTGTGGTGTCAACAACGCTTCTACTAATGAAATAACGTTGTTTACGTTTTCACGAACAACGTTTGTCGTTTAACAATAGATTCTCCCGTTGTTTCGATGGATGAGAGTGTTTAGCAATAATTCAGCACAAAGTTCAGCAAATCAGTTTCTTCATTGGTGTCGTCTCAAATGGGATTAAAGAGCTGTTCTTCATTTTCAGGTGCTTAATTACCTCCGTCAGCAAAGGTGTTTTCACCCCTAAATGTTTGTTTGTTTGTTTGTGAACAGGATATCTCAAAAAGTTGTGGACGTATTTGGACGAAATTTGGTGGAGATGTTGAGTTTGCGACAAGGACCAAGTGCTTAGATTTTAGTGAAGATCTGGATCTGATCATTTTGCTTGTGGTTTTTTCACCGTTGAGAGATGGAGCTAAAAACGATGTATATCACAATGTCTCCATCATGAGCTCAGAAACTTTCTAAAGGCCCTTTAGCCAGAAGACTGATTGGAAAGCCAGAAAAGTCAGAAAAAACTTTTGCTTTCAGAATCATTGGAATCTCCCGCGATGAAGCTAACTCCAAGGGCCTCTCGGCTCTCACTCACTCACCGCAGGCAGGTTGGTGGTCTTTCTGTCTTCTACCGACTCCTCTCCGGCCTTGCTCCCCCAGCTCTCTCTGTGCTCTGTCCCACAAATATTCCTACAGGTCGCACAAGATCTGCCAGCAACCCTCTTAAGGTTAAACTGCCAAAATCAAGACTCTCTGCTCACCTTCACTCCTCTTTTCTCCCGCCTGTTGAACAAACTCCCCCACTCCCTTCAATCCCTCTCCTCCCTCCAGGTCTTTAAAACAGCTGTTCACCACCATCTCTTATCTTCCCCCATCCAAAACCTTAAACTTTTCTACCCCTGTTAATTCACCCCAGATCCACTTTTTGAAATTCTGACTTCTTTCCTGGAAGTCCTAGTAGTGTCCATGTGTTTTTGTTTTTTCCCTCTCCTATCCCTCCCTCCCCTTCCCATGCCTCGTCCCCCCAAGCCCTCTCCCTCCCACAGATCTCCCGATGTCCCTGTTCTCTGCTGTTGTACTTGTGTGCTTCCCTCTCTCTCCCCATCTTGTCTCCCGCTCCCTTTATTGTAAGTTTTGTGTGTTCGTTTTTTTTTTTGTGATTAATGTTAGCTCTTACACGAGCCTCGATCTTGTATACAAAAAAGAAAAAGGAAAAGAAAGACAACAATGAGGCCGGTACCCAGACCTGCGTTGCGAATCTATACCAATGAACTGATACCTGCGATTGGTAGTGCTGCTATGAAGGTCACCTGCAATGAGGCGTCGTGGAAACCACCCTGGTGGATCATACGGAGAAATAGGCCTGCATTATTTGGATGTAATTGGCTTGAATCCATCAAACCTGATTGGCCTGAGATCAAATCGATGGTTTATGATGTCTATGTGGATCTATGTGGATGAGAGTGCTCGGCCAGTTTTCTGCAAAGCTAATGTAGGTGTGTACCTCACAGATGCGCCCGAAAGCCGAGTCAGAGCTCATCCACCTGCAGGAGGAAGGTGTTGTCAGTCCTGTTGAGTTCAGTGATTGGGTATGTCCAATTGCCCCTGTATTAAAGCCTGACGGTAATGCTCGGATTTGTGGTGAATATGAAACAACACTCAACAGGTTTTACAAGCAGGACCACTACCCCCTGCCCATGGCAGGTGACTTGTTCGCTACACTTTCTGGTGGGAAGACATTCAGCCACCTGGATTTGGAATCTGCTTACACCCAGATGTTGCTTGATGAGGACTCCAAGAACTGTACGTGCTGTAACACTCACAATGGGTTCTTTGAGTATAATCGCTGTGCTTCCGGCATCAAATTGGCCGCTGCTGTATTTCAACGCAATGTGGAATATCTGCGAAGAGCAATTCCGAATGTTGTAGTCTTTCAGGATGATGTTTTGATCACCGGCCGCACTGAGCCTGAACCCTTGGGTAACCTTGAAGTCAAAATGTTAAGGTGAAATGTGACAAATGTAGGTTTATGTTACCGGAAGTGGAATTTATTGGTCGTATTGTCAGTGCTGATGGCATAAGGCCCAGCAAGTCCAGACTGAGGCTATCAGGGATGCTCCTACTGCTAGAAACACAACTGACCTCAAAGATTTCCTGGGGATGTTGAACTCTTACTGTAACTCTCTTCCGGATCTAAGTACCGTTGTTGAACCTCTCCACAAACTCCTTCGTAAAGGTGTTGAATGGCAAAGGTGTACTACGATACTGTTAGGCCACTTGTTTTCAGTTGTGATGCCTTGTCAATGGCTGCTTATGGCAATGGTTGTGTGTTACAGCAACGAAACGATGACCGTATTCTACTGCCTTAGCGTATGTATCATCAGCTGCGGAGGCAAACTTTTCCATGTTTGAAAGAGAAACTCTCGCATGGAATTTTGGTCTAACAAAGATCCATCAGTATCTCTTTTGTAGACATTTTGTCACTGGGCTGCGAAGTTGGCAGCCGATGACTATTCTATAAGGTATCATCCTGGCAGTGAGAATTTCTGTGCTGATGCCTTGAGTAGGTTACCGCAACCTGTTAACCCAGGTAAAGTAGCTCTTCTGGGAGAGATTTTTTATGGCAATGACTGTGTTTGCCTGTGATAATGCTCAAATCACTTCCAAACAAATTGAATCATGGACAAGTGTGGACCCGATGCTATCTATGGTCGAACAATGTGTTATCAGTGGCATATGGTCAACCGTACCCTATGAATTCCACGATAAATTGAGGCCATACCTTGCTCATAAAGATGAGCATGCCTTACATTCCGGTTACCTGCTGTGTGGCAACAAGGTCATTGTACCCCCCTCAAGGTTGGACCAAGGTGTGTTTTGAGCTACATGCATCGCATCCAGGTATTATAACCACTCGCAACGGTACCCACCCTATGGGCGGGGCTCCAATCGGGAGGCCCAAATGAAAAGGCAAAATATCAGAAAATTAAGGCTTTTTTTTATTTTAAACGATTTATATAAACATCCGTTAAATCATATTACACGCAAATCATCAAAATCTAAACAGTATTTGTAGAATTTCAACAAAAGCCACATCACTGTTCATATCGGTAAATATTGTTGCGGATATGGGATTTGGCCTCCATCCATATCCGCTTGTAAATATTCCCCTATTTCCCCAATACTCCCCAACTATCCCCAATCCCCCATTCCCTAGTCCCATTGTCTGTAAACAACACTCTGTAGCCCCGACCTTCCCCTTTTTCCCCCATTAAATGTCGTGCCCAGGTTCACCGCATCTCACGTAGACAACTATAGGACATCTTGCTAGTTATTCTTAGTCTATGTCAGTTAAAGACTCGTTTCCATTAATTCTGACTCTTCGTTGCACCAGAATGTGATTGTATGGCACCAGTAGTAAGTTTAGGACCTCCCAATACCTCCCCGCATCTCTTCCTCATGAATACCAAACAACAACACCAACAACAACAACAGCGGCGCGGGGAGTGCGCGTCCTCACTCCGGCTTGGTTAGCCGCCATTGACCATGTGCTCCGACGGGGTTACCACGCAGGGGCTCACTGTCAGCTCCTCGTCAAGGGCGGAGCCCGGTAACCCCCCGCACCCAATAAGAAGCGGCGGACCGATTCCATCTGGGGCGGAGCTAACGAGCCGAGGGCGTGTCACTCCCCGCTGGACATGCGCAGGAAGACGGAGGTGACGTCAGATGCGCCTCAGCTACGAAGAAGAAAGGACGCCACCTCCTAGCGCTGAGAGATACCTCCCGCATCTCTGGACCGGACCGGGTCGATTCTGCCCCTGAGCTCAAGGTGCACCTTGAGCTATCGACTGCCTGCCCTCCCCTGCCATCAATCCCCGTGTAAGTCAGTCTTGTCCCGTTTGTCTGTGGTCTGTCGGGGCTAAGATAAGACCGTGTATAAGTGCCCATCTTTCTGTGCTGTACCTCTGTGCCGTGTAATCTAAACGTTCTGCATAACCCATATTATATCCTCCTCCGGAGGTCTTGAGAACTGTACCCCTTGTGTCGTGTCATTTAACCCAGCCGTTGTGTCCTTTCCTTCATTGATCTAGCGTAGCGCGATTCGGCCAACGTTCGAGTGTAATCGGGTAACTTGTGCGAACACGGCGGCCATTCCGCTCGGCCCACCATAACATCTAAGTCGTGTCCGTAACAATATTATTCCATCGTGTTTGGAAAAACTGGAAAATTTGAAAATTGGAAAATTGGGAAAACAATATAGCCTATTTTACTCCAGGGGTTCCCAGGATTACCCACCCAAAATATCGTTGCGATCGGTTCAGCCGTTTTTGCGGTACCTGGGAACAGACGGATGGACAGACAGACAGACAGACAGACGGACAGACATTTGGTGAATTATAGTAAGATGAAATCAATTGCCAGGAGCCATGCTTGGTGGCCAGGTAGAGACGAAAGCCTAGAGAGCTACGTTTGCCATTGTTCCGTGTGCCAGACTACCACCCGAAACTCACCTGAGGCGCCGCTTCACATGTGGTCCTGGCCTTTTTGACCATGGTCTACATTTCACACAGATTATGCTGGACCAACCTTAGGGAAGATGTTTTTGGTTGTATTCGATGCTCATTCAAAGTGGATTGAATGTTTTGCCTCATCATCCTGTACTGGCGACATCAAGACCATTTACCCGGTTGTGTAGTTCGTGATAATGGCTCATGTTTCACCGGCCCTGTGTTTCTGGATTTCATGAAACAAAATGGTATCGCTTGGAAAGGTCAGGCTGAGTGAGCTGTCCAGGTGATCAAGAGTGTCTCAAAAAGACGAAAGACAGCTCTTCCCTGCAGACCAGGTTGTCACGTGTTATTTACATATGGGAAACGCCCAACCACTGGATGCACACCCACAGAAATGATGTTGGTCGATGGCTGAAGAGTCACTGAGACCGGATCCATCCTAATGATTCATCCAGAGTTACTGACCACCAGTTTAGACAGAAGTGGTACCTTGACAGAACCTCAGTTCCACGTGTCATCAATATGTTCGATCCTGTTTTCGTGCTGAATCCCAGTCATGGATCGATCATGCTCACTGGTCATGTTATCGATAGGATTGGCAACTCTTTATTTATTTTGGAACTGTCCAATGGATATCCAGTATGCAAACATATTGAGCAGCTCCGTCTAAGGCATTGTGACCCCAATCCTCCAAACCATGATGAACTGTTGAACCCATTGAAAGTGAACCCTTGGTATCTATTCCAGTTGTGAGCCCAGTATCCGAACCAATCTGAACCAAGTACCCAATGTATCTGAACCCTATAGTAGAGTAGTGGACCCTGTTCCTCCTCCTTCTCCTCCTTCCACTTCTCCTCTTGAGTCATTTTCGATGCTCTGTTCGCAGGCGTAAGGCACCTGAGCAGTTGAACTTGTAGTAATTGTACCTTGCATTGCTGTGTAGTTGTTGTTGTTTTTTTTTGGGGGGGGGGGAGGAGGAGAATGTTGACATGTTCTATAAAGACCGTTATCCTATGCGCATGTGCGGGTATGACCGACATGGAGTAAACGTGGAACCGTACTTGGGTGTTGGGTTGCCTTTCACCCCCTTATTCCCATGGATATGACACACGTAGGTAGCAGAATTTCTGCACTGAGTTTCGGGTTAAATTATAATATCAATCGTGACTGGGTTATTGTCATGGATGTCCAGGTGCTGGTTGATTCATATTACAAGACGTAATTCTTAAGTTTGAGCAAAGCGGTCAACAATCAGCTGGATGTCCTCCATCGTGAATGTTATGAGAGCACAGTCGAGGGCAAACAGGAGTTCTTTTAGCATATGGTCTGAAATACCGCATACACAAAAGTACATGGACGGATGATCAATTGGTCGGTCGGAGCCCATTTTATTGTCCCCAGACCCAAACCAAATAATGTTTAACTTCATGGTCCATAAAGTATATTCGCTTCACTCAAATCGATTGTGAGTAAGTATAATAACTATTTTATAATCATTTGGTACTTCCCACAACTTCACGTTGGTGTTACAACACACACACACACACACACACACACACACACACACACACACACACACACACACACACACACACACACACACACACACACACACACACACATATTATACAGTATCTACCATACCTCCTAGGTCGGCTAATTGAGTACCAGTTCACTGGTAATTCCCTGTTTGTCGTAAAAGGCGACAAACAGGGTTGGCGGCAGGAAGGGCATCCGGCCGTAAAACATTGCTTCAAAAAGGGGACAAAAAACAACAACAACCACGGTGCCCCAAAAAGGCCAACCCCCGCTTGCGGGGAAAAATGGCCTCTAAAGGTGTTTTTTTTTACCATACTGTAAAAAACACAATGTGTGTGTGTTTGTGTGTCTGTCCCCCTTCATAAGGCTAGGTTGTAAAGGCTTTGAGTAGAGCTTTAGGAGGGATTTGAGTTGGGGGGGGGGGGTGGGTTTAAGGGGCAATCTTTGAACACGACTGTGTATCCACCGGTTTTTAAGACCGAAAAGACTGAGGACCCAAAAGACCCCAAGGACCCACACATACACACACCCACCCACAGACACCTGAACACCCCAAAGACCCAATGGACCCCAAACACTCCAACTACCCAAAGACCCAAAATACCCTGTAGACTATTAAAAGATGATGAAGAACTAGAAGACCCCAAGGACCCAGAATACCCCAAGGACTCTGAAGACCCAAAATACCCCGAAGACCCAAAATACCCCCAAAGACCCAAAATACCGAGATCATTGAAAAGACCCAAGGACCCCAAAGAGGCAGAGGACCCAAAGGACTCAAATGACCTGAAAGATCCCGAAGACCCAAATGAACCATAAGATCACAAGGATGCAAAAGAGCGTCGACATGAATGTTTTTGTGCTCAGTGAAACCTGAGCTCAGTGAAAGACAAATGAAAGCCCGCATGGAATTTGCCAAAACGCACCGAAAGGACTCTCAGACTGTGAGAAACAAGATTCTGTGGGCTTTCATGTGTCTTTCACTGAGGAGCGGCTTCCGTCTGGCCACTCTGCCATGAAGCCCAGGATGGTGGAGTGTTGCAGTGATGGTTGTCCTTCTGGAAGTTTCTCCCATCTCCACACAGGATCTCTGGAGCTCAGCCAGAGTGACCATCGGGTTCTTGGTCACCTCTCTTACCAAGGCCCTTCTCCCCCGATTGCTCAGTTTGGCCGGGCGGCCAGCTCGAGGAAGAGTCCTGGTTGTTCCAAACTTCATCCATTTAAGAATGATGGAGGCCACTGTGCTCTTGGGAACCTTCAATGCAGCAGAAATTTTTTTGTAGGCTTCCCCAGATCTGTGCCTCGACACAATCCTGTCTCTGAGCTCTGCAGGCAGTTCCTTCGACCTCATGGCTTGGTTTTTGCTCTGATATGCATTGTCAGCTGTGAGACCTTATATAGACAGGTGTGTGCCTTTCCAAATCATGTCCAATCAATTGAATTTACCACAGGTGGACTCCAATCAAGGTGCAGAAACATCTCAAAGATGATCAAGACAAATGGGAGGCACCTGAGCCAAATTTCAAGTGTCATAGCAAAGGGTCTGAATACTTATGTAAATGTGATATTTCAGTTTTTTCTTTTTAATAAATTAGCAAAACTTTCTAAAATCCTGTTTTCTCTTTGTCATTATGGGGTATTGAGTGTAGATTGATGAGGGAAAAAATGAATTTAAATGATTTCAGCATAATGCTGCAACATAACAAAATGTGAAAAAAGTGAAGGGGTCTGAATACTTTCTGAATGTATGTATTCTGAATTATTCTGAATATTCTGAATGTACGGAAGCCCAGAGTACGTCTGTATGATGTCTATTAAATAAAGATGATATAAGCACACCTGACACTGGGCCCAGACTTTGGCACCACACCCCTTATCATAAAGGTGGAGGCCAATTAACTTGGTGTGTGATTTTGAAGGTTATTGGTTACATCTGAGCTCATCTACAATTGCTATTATAAGGGGGGTGGACAACCTTATACAACCAGGATAGTCCAGTTTTGTATTTTAAAATTAATTTTCTGAAATTTGTCGAATTTGTTTTTCACATGGAAGTTGTGGGTTACGATGTGGAAATAAAGATGGAAGTCTGATATACGTAATGCATTTTAATTCAAGGCTATAAGGCAACAAAAGGTGACAATTGATATCCTGTTCGAAGACGGACAGACAAACAGACAGGGCTGAAAACATAAGCTCCGCCCACCTCCAGTGACGAAGGTAAAAGACTGGAGCAGAGTATTTGCAAAAGTCGCCATACAGCAAAACTCTCACCTGTGCGCCACACTTCTCGGTGTAGAGTTTCACTTTTTCTCAAAGCTAATCAAACACTGGGGGAGAGACTTTAGTCTGTAGTTCATGGCGTCGCTGGGTTATTCCAAGCACCATTCCAAACGTACATGGATAGCTACACCTGCCTCTCAGTCCATCACATTCGCCATTATGTCACTCACAAGTTTGTCTTTCGTGAATATCATTCTTAATGAAGCACGTGCTGCTGTCCACCAATCACCAATGTGTATTGGACTGGGATTGAACTCTGAGTTCAGCCGGCTGCTCACATCATTACTTAGGCATGGGTGGCGTGATGACGCAATGCCTCCAGGTGCATTCGGGCAGGAATATTACATTTGTTCAGGATGTCAGCGATAGCTACCTGCTAGCCACACATGCTTTAATTATTGTAGACCAGCTGAAGTACTCGACGTTGCCCAGGGAAGGGGGAGGGGTTGGGAAGGGGGTGGGTGCAAGGAGAGGGAGGGAAGATAGGGAGGGGAAGGGAGGGAGGGGAAGGGGGATGGAGGCGGTGGGGGGAGGGAGAAGGGAAGAGGACAAATTTACCTGTGCAAAGAGTGCTTTAACCTCAGTGTTGCCCAGGTACAAAAGGGATTTGAAATACCCTCTGCTTCCACCACCAGGTGGCACTACACGGTACACATTTACATAGAGAATTGATGCTCACCAGACCCCCCCACACTCACGCATGAGGCCACGGCCACATATCCGATGTTACCCCACACACAAAGTTGTATTTGTACCCCAAGTTTGGAGTTTCTAACTTAAAAGATGTGGCCGTGAATAGAACACATACAAACAAAGAGCGAGAGGGAGGGAGAAAGTGGGAGGGGGAAAGATAAGGGGAGGAGGGGTGGACAGGGTGAGGGAGAGGGAAAGGGAGAGGGAAAGGGAGAGGGAGAGGGAGATGGACAGGGAGAGGGAGAGGGAGGTGGACAGGGAGAGGGAGGTGGACAGGGAGAGGGAGAGGGAGAGTGAGAGGGAGGTTGACAGGGAGAGGGAGAGGGAGGTGGACAGGGAGAGGGAGAGGGAGAGTGAGAGGGAGAGGGAGAGGGAGGTTGACAGGGAGAGGGAGAGGGAGGTTGACAGGGAGAGGGAGAAGGAGGTGGACAGGGAGAGGGAGAGGGAGGTTGACAGGGAGAGGGAGAGGGAGTTGGACAGGGAGAGGGAGAGGGAGATGGAGAGGGAGAGGGAGAGGGAGATGGACAGGGAGAGGGAGGTGGACAGGGAGAGGGAGTGGGAGGTGGACAGGGAGAGGGAGAGGGAGTGGGAGGTGGACAGGGAGAGGGAGAGGGAGTGGGAGGTGGACATGGAGTTGGAGAGGGAGAGGGAGCTGGAGAGGGAGAGGGAGAGGGAGAGGGAGTGGGAGGTGGACAGGGAGAGGGAGAGGGAGATGGACAGGGAGAGGGAGATGGAGAGGGAGGTGGACAGGGAGAGGGCGAGGGAGGTTGACAGGGAGAGGGAGTGGGAGGTGGACAGGGAGAGGGAGAGGGAGGTGGACAGGGAGAGAGGGAGAGGGAGAGATTTTTGCCTTTTATAGGTATAGATAATGCACATTGAGTCGTATCGGTATTTTTTAGTACAATAAACTGTGCAAGAATCTCACAGCAAAGACAGAGCGAGGGTTTCAGCGGTTCAAGGGAGTGGACTCTTCCATTCAATGGTGTTCGTAATTCCGATGAAATGGTCAGAAGGGAAGTTAAACTGGCACGACTATTTGGAGTTGCTGAAGACGCTTTTGGCAAATGCATATTCCCGTCGCTCGGCTCAACACTGAATCAGAATAAAATATTCTAATAAACAAGATCGTTTCCAACTTGGTGCTTGATGGTCTGAAATTATTACCCACACGCCATGTTTGTCCTCTTCAAACAACTCTCAAATCACGAAGTTGTCTCGCCGATTCCTTTGTATTCCTAACATTAAAATGTCTAAAATGCCTCCACTACGGTCCTGGTTGTTTCGCTATCGCACGTGATCTGAACGCTGTTGCTGCTGTTCAAACTGATAACCCAGAAAAAAAACGCGCTTGCTTTCACCTTCTTGTAGGTCCTATGTAACAGGTACGAAAGCACGAGACAGACAACATGAGCACCTGAAGCTTCGTGTCGACAATGTCCAGGACAGTAAAGGCTGTCCGTTATGAAGCTTGTTCCACCATGTGGGACCCTGAATTGACGCTCCCAATACCGTTTACCATCAGACTCCCCCACTTGAAATAACTCATTAATTATTTATTTCATTAACGATCAAAGTAATAACAATTCATAGACATGGATGGTTGAAACGACCAGAAGTGAAAGCACCGTTATTGTAACGAGATGTGTAGACAGTCATCGTTCCAATGGACTTCACTGATATTATAGTATAAATAAATAAAAGGAAATCTGCTGAAGTGTAGAGTTCTTTAGAAATCTTCACTTGATGCCATCGAGCACAACAATACACTATGAAGGTACGAGGTAGAGGGCACACCTCCGCCAGGCTCAACACTTTACATCATGTATCTCACTGATAGATCCGATCTGGACCTGCACCAAAAGCTAATCTGCTTGCTCTTGTCGCCTAACCAACTCATTCATCAAGTTTTGTTACGTGACATCCACAACTTTTTGAAATATTATGCTTTATATGTCGTGCTGGCCCAACCACTCAATGGTGAGAATCACTTTAAAATTTTTTTAAATCTAGTATCCTGATTCGGATTCGGATCTTCACCAAAATCGAATCATTTCGTCCTTGTCACACACCCAACCTGTCCACCAAGTTTCGTCCCATTCCGTCCACAACTTTTTGAAATATTATGCTTGATATATCATATTGGCCCAATCACTCAATGGCCTCAATATATACATATACAATCACTCAATATATACATATACAATCACTCAATATATACATATACAATCACTCAATATATACATATACAATCACTCAATATACACATATACAATCACTCAATATATACATATACAATCACTCAATATATACATATACAATCACTCAATATATACATATACAATCACTCAATATATACATATACAATCACTCAATATATACATATACAATCACTCAATATATACATATACAATCACTCAATATACACAAATACAATCACTCAATATACACAAATACAATCACTCAATATATACATATACAATCACTCAATATATGCATATACAATCACTCAATATATACATATACAATCACTCAATATATACATATACAATCACTCAATATATACATATACAATCACTCAATATATACATATACAATCACTCAATATATACATATACAATCACTCAATATACACATATACAATCACTCAATATATACATATACAATCACTCAATATATACATATACAATCACTCAATATATACATATACAATCACTCAATATATACATATACAATCACTCAATATATACATATACAATCACTCAATATATACATATACAATCACTCAATATACACATATACAATCACTCAATATACACATATACAATCACTCAATATATACATATACAATCACTCAATATATACATATACAATCACTCAATATATACATATACAATCACTCAATATATACATATACAATCACTCAATATACACATATACAATCACTCAATATATACATATACAATCACTCAATATATACATATACAATCACTCAATATATACATATACAATCACTCAATATATACATATACAATCACTCAATATACACATATACAATCACTCAATATATACATATACAATCACTCAATATATACATATACAATCACTCAATATATACATATACAATCACTCAATATATACACTCAATATATACATATACAATCACTCAATATATACATATACAATCACTCAATATACACATATACAATCACTCAATATATACATATACAATCACTCAATATATACATATACAATCACTCAATATATACAAATACAATCACTCAATATATACATATACAATCACTCAATATATACATATACAATCACTCAATATATACATATACAATCACTCAATATATACACTCAATATATACATATACAATCACTCAATATACAGTATACATATACATATTGGCCCAATCACAATCACTCAATGAATCACTTAAATTTTTCAAAAATTTCTCGGATCCAGATTCGGATATTCACCAAAATCGAATCATTTCGTCCTTGTCACATACCCAACCTGTCCACCAAGTTTCGTCCGAATCCGTCCACAACTATTTGAGATATCGTGCTATTTATCGCTTTTTGCAATATTTTTCAATGGTGAAGAATTACTTTTAAAATTCTCGGATTCAGATTCGGATATTCACCAATATCGAATCATTTCGTCCTTGTCACTTACCCAACCTGTCCACCAAGTTTCGTCCAAATCCGTCCACAACTTTTTGAGATATCGTGCTATTTATCGCTTTTTGTACTATTTCTCAATGGTGAAGAATTACTTTAAAATTTCAAAAAACTCTCGTATCCAGATTCTGATTCGGATCTTAACTAAAATCGAATCGATTCTTCATTGTCACACACCCAACCTTTCCACCAAGTTTCGTCCGAATCCGTCCACAACCATTTGAGATATCGTGCTACATATCGTTTTTTGTAATATTTCTCAATGGTGAAGAATCACTTTAAAATTTCTCGGATCCAGATCCAGATTCAGATATTTACCAAAATCGATTCATTTCGTCCTTGTCACATACTCAATCTTTTCACCAAGTTTCGTCCGAATCCGTCCACAACCTTTTGAGATATCGTACTACATATCGTTTTTTGTAATATTTCTCAATGGTGAAGAATCACTTTAAAATTTCTCGGATCCAGATCCAGATTCAGATATTTACCAAAATCAAATCATTTCGTCCTTGTCACATACTCAATCTTTTCACCAAGTTTCGTCCGAATCCGTCCACAACCATTTGAGATATCGTGCTACATATCGTTTTTTGTAATATTTCTCAATGGTGAAGAATCACTTAAAAATTTCTCCGATCCAGATCCAGATTCAGATATTTACCAAAATCAAATCATTTCGTCCTTGTCACATACTCAATCTTTCCACCAAGTTTCGTCCGAATCTGTCCACAACCTTTTGAGATATCGTACTACATATCGTTTTTTGTAATATTTCTCAATGGTGAAGAATCACTTAAAAATTTCTCCGATCCAGATCCAGATTCAGATATTTACCAAAATCGAATCGATTCTTCATTGTCACCCACCAAACCTGTCCACCAAGTTTCGTCCGAATCCGTCCACAACCTTTTGAGATATCGTGCGATGTATCGCTTTTTGTAATATTTCTCAATGGTGAAGAATCACTTAAAAATTTCTCCGATCCAGATCCAGATTCAGATATTTACCAAAATCGAATCGATTCTTCATTGTCACCCACCAAACCTGTCCACCAAGTTTCGTCCGAATCCGTCCACAACCATTTGAGATATCGTGCTACATATTGTTTTTGTAATATTTCTCAATGGTGACGAATCACTTTAAAATTTCTCGGATCCAGATCCAGATTCAGATATTTACCAAAATCAAATCATTTCGTCCTTGTCACATACTCAATCTTTCCACCAAGTTTCGTCCGAATCCGTCCACAACCATTTGAGATATCGTGCTACATATCGTTTTTTGTAATATTTCTCAATGGTGAAGAATCACTTAAAAATTTCTCCGATCCAGATCCAGATTCAGATATTTACCAAAATCGAATCGATTCTTCATTGTCACCCACCAAACCTGTCCACCAAGTTTCGTCCGAATCCGTCCACAACCATTTGAGATATCGTGCTACATATTGTTTTTGTAATATTTCTCAATGGTGACGAATCACTTTAAAATTTCTCGAATCCAGATCCACATTCGGATATTTACCAAAATCAAATCATTTCGTCCTTGTCACATACTCAACCTGTCCACCAAGTTTCGTCCGAATCCGTCCACAACCTTTTGAGATATCGTACTACATATCGTTTTTTGTAATATTTCTCAATGGTGAAGAATCACTTAAAAATTTCTCGGATCCAGATCCAGATTCAGATATTTACCAAAATCAAATCATTTCGTCCTTGTCACATACTCAATCTTTCCACCAAGTTTCGTCCGAATATGTCCACAACCTTTTGAGATATCGTACTACATATCGTTTTTTGTAATATTTCTCAATGGTGAAGAATCACTTAAAAATTTCTCCGATCCAGATCCAGATTCAGATATTTACCAAAATCGAATCGATTCTTCATTGTCACCCACCAAACCTGTCCACCAAGTTTCGTCCGAATCCGTCCACAACCTTTTGAGATATCGTGCGATGTATCGCTTTTTGTAATATTTCTCAATGGTGAAGAATCACTTTAAAATTTCTCCGATCCAGATCCAGATTCAGATATTTACCAAAATCGAATCGATTCTTCATTGTCACCCACCAAACCTGTCCACCAAGTTTCGTCCGAATCCGTCCACAACCATTTGAGATATCGTGCTACATATTGTTTATGTAATATTTCTCAATGGTGAAGAATCACTTAAAAATTTCTCCGATCCAGATCCAGATTCAGATATTTAGCAAAATCAAATCATTTCGTCCTGTTCACATACTCAATCTTTCCACCAAGTTTCGTCCGAATCCGTCCACAACCATTTGAGATATCGTGCTACATATCGTTTTTTGTAATATTTCTCAATGGTGAAGAATCACTTAAAAATTTCTCCGATCCAGATCCAGATTCAGATATTTAGCAAAATCAAATCATTTCGTCCTGTTCACACACCCAACCTGTCCACCAAGTTTCGTCCAAATCCGTCCACAACTTTTTGAGATATCGTGCTATTTATCGCTTTTTGTACTATTTCTCAATGGTGAAGAATTACTTTAAAATTTCAAAAAACTCTTGTATCCAGATCCGGATTCGGATCTTAACTGAAATCGAATCGATTCTTCATTGTCACCCACCAAACCTGTCCACCAAGTTTCGTCCGAATCCGTCCACAACCATTTGAGATATCGTGCTACATATTGTTTTTGTAATATTTCTCAATGGTGACGAATCACTTTAAAATTTCTCGGATCCAGATCCAGATTCAGATATTTACCAAAATCAAATCATTTCGTCCTTGTCACATACTCAATCTTTCCACCAAGTTTCGTCCGAATCCGTCCACAACCATTTGAGATATCGTACTACATATCGTTTTTTGTAATATTTGTCAATGGTGAAGAATCACTTTAAAATTTCTCGGATCCAGATCCAGATTCAGATATTTACCAAAATCGAATCATTTCGTCCTTGTCACATACTCAATCTTTTCACCAAGTTTCGTCCGAATCCGTCCACAACCTTTTTAGATGTCGTGTTATCGCTTTTTGCAATATTTCTCAATGGTGAAGAATCACTTTAAAATTTCTCGGATCCAGATCTAGATCTTCACCAAAATCGAATAATTTCGTCCTGTTCACACACCCAACCTGTCCACCAAGTTTCGTCCAAATCCGTCCACAACCTTTTTGAGATATCGTACGATGTATCGCATTTTGCAATATTTCTCAATGGTGAAGAATCACTTAGAAATTTCCAAAAATTCTCGTATCCAGATCCGGATTCGGATCTTAACTGAAATCGAATCGATTCTTCATTGTCACACACCCAACCTGTCCACCAAGTTTCGTCCGAATCCGTCCACAACTTTTTGAGATATCGTACTACATATCGTTTTTTGTAATATTTCTCAATGGTGAAGAATCACTTTAAAATTTCTCCGATCCAGATCCAGATTCAGATATTTACCAAAATCGAATCGATTCTTCATTGTCGCCCACCAAACCTGTCCACCAAGATTCGACCGAATCCGTCCACAACCTTTTGAGATATCGTGCTACATATCGTTTTTTGCAATATTTCTCAATGGTGAAAAATCACTTAAAAATTGCTCTGATCCAGATCCACATTCGGATATTTACCAAAATCGAATCATTTCGTTCTTGTCACATACCCAATCTGTCCACCAAGTTTCGCCCGAATCCGTCCACAACCTTTTTAGATGTCGTGTTATCGCTTTTTGCAATATTTCTCAATGGTGAAGAATCACGAAAATTTTTCTCGGATCCAGATCTAGATCTTCACCAAAATCGAATAATTTCGTCCTTGTCACACACCCAACCTGTCCACCAAGTTTCGTCCAAATCCGTCCACAACTTTTTGAGATATCGTGCTATTTATCGCTTTTTGCAATATTTCTCAATGGTGAAGAATCACTAAAAATTTTCTCGTATCCATATCTGGATTCGGATCTTCACCAAAATCGAATAATTTCGTCCTTGTCACACACCCAACCTGTCCACCAAGTTTCGTCCGAATCCGTCCACAACCATTTGAGATATCGTGCTACATATTGTTTTTGTAATATTTCTCAATGGTGACGAATCACTTTAAAATTTCTCGGATCCAGATCCAGATTCAGATATTTACCAAAATCAAATCATTTCGTCCTTGTCACATACTCAATCTTTCCACCAATGTTTGTCCGAATCAGTCCACAACTTTTTGAGATATCCTGTTCCCAAACAGACAGACAAACAGACAGACACAGGTCAGGGGTGAAAACATAACCTCCATCCACCTTGGGTGGCGGAGGTAACACCAGTGACCGTGTCGTCAGGGGAAAGACCTTCCATGTGAAAATATTGATGTGACCATGTCATGGTGTACTTATTTGCTCAGAAATTTCTGCTAAATTACACAACCACAAAGCCATGACCCACCAGTTTCAAATAAAGTATTATTCATACCATGGAGTCAACTTGCTTTATCATTTGCCGATCACAAAAATAAAGAAAAATAACACCTATGGGCCATGATAAAATGAACTTACAAATGAAACTGAAGTTGTTTTCAACACTACAGCCTAGTTTTCCTTGAAAGGAAAGGTCAGGAGGAATGGCTATGGTACTCACAATTTATTGTTAATTTGGTATTCTTGGGAATAGCAAGATGGTGTCCAGATTGGCATCAGCCAGATCAGTGTGCAAGCACTATCCTTATTTTTATGATCAGCGATTAGATCTGACTCGGTGGGAAATAGAATCCCAGATTACATAACTGTTGAGCTATTGCTTCACCCCGTTTGGCAATTTGTTTCGTGTAACAACGCGGTGTTGCAGGTCCGAGTTACATCGGACCCCCTAGTTTGAAGGAAACGGTGCGTCGTCCAAATGTTGGTCAATATGATGAACCTTGACCCCTGCCTTCCTATGCTCGTGTAAAATGTAAATGGTCGATCTCATTTTTCTTCACAGTTGTGTTGCAGAAATTTGAGGGTGCATGGATGCATACACTGGAAGGTGACGCATTATGTTAGATTTTAAGGAAACTCAAAAGTGTATGCAGTGGGGAAGGGTGGAGGGGTATTGTGGGGTTATGGTGGGGGAGATGTTAGAGGGTGTGGTGGGGGGGGGAGAATGAAGCAGGAAAAAGCAGGGGAAGATTCTGGTCAGAATGGCGAGGCCACTGCTCAACTCACGTGGCCATATCAATATCTGTGTGTGACCCCAGGCCTGGAGTCCCACAGATTAGCGGCCGCACTGCCCGCATGCCTTCCCAATCTGCGAGAGTAGTCTCAGTGAGCCACAGCATCCCGCCCTCGATTCCGCGACCCTCGGGCCTACAACACTTCATACTCCCGCCCTCAAAATTCCTCATCTTTCTCTTCTTCCTTTCGCCACTGCTCTTCCTCCTCATCCTCCCCAACTACGAGGTACCTCTTTCTCATATTCCCCTTTTCTCTTGATACTCCTTACTTCCTCAATGGCAGCTCCTCGTCCACCTCCTCTTTCCCTCCTTGGTTCTCTGTGGTAGCAGTGGTTCAACATGCCAGCTGCTGACACTCATTTTCCTCTGGGTAGCAATGTTGTAAACAGGAGGAAACCAGGGTTCAGGATTCCTGTCGATAGCACACACATGCTAGAGATAAGACTGCTACAGAGGGAAAGGTAGCCACTGCGACCTGGACAACCTCCCACGGAATTGTTACACATGTTCATCTGGGAATACTTTTAGAAATCGAAGGCCTAATCTTACTCCACTTATCTCACCACATCCGAACCTCATGTAAACTCTTCTTCTTTCACTACATTCTTCCTGGTCAACAAAATTCCAAGAAGAATGCGAGCAACTCAAAACGGTCAAGTGGAGATCTTCATTTCAAGAATAGATTGGAATGATGTTTGTAGGTAGTTTTATAACAACATTATAAGTGGTTTTATTTGCGACACCTTTACCTAAACACATCTCACCCACTCGAGGGTGAGTTCCTTTCATATAAATGTTACCAACTTGTCATGCGATTACTTTTTTCTTTTCTGTTACCAACTTGTCATGCGAGAGATAAGACTGCGACAGAGGGAAAGGTAGCCACTGCGACCTGGACAACCTCAAAATTACTTTTTTTCTTTTCTGTTACCAACTTGTCATGTAATTACTTCATGTCATGTTGTCATGTATCATGCCTGAGTTTGTATTGAAGGATGCACCTGAGTTTGTATTGAAGGATGCACCTGAGTTTGTATTGGTCAAAAAGTTTGCATCGGAAGATGCGTCCAAGTTTGAATTGGAGGATGCACCTGAATTTGTATTGTAAGATGCGCTTGAATTTGAATTGGAGGATGCACCTGTGTTTGTATTGGTCAAAAGGTTTGCATTGAAAGACGCGCCTGAGCATTTATTGGAGGATGCGCTTGAATTTGCATTATAAGATGCACCTGAGTTTGTATTGAAGGATGCACCTGAGTTTGTATTGAAGGATGCACCTGTGTTTGTATTGGTCAAAAGGTTTGCATTGAAAGACGCGCCTGAGCATTTATTGGAGGATGCGCTTGAATTTGCATTATAAGATGCGCCTGAGTTTATATTGGAGGATGACCCTGAGTTTATAATGGAGGATGCGCCTGGGTTTATATTGGAGGATGTGCCTGAGTTTGTATTGGAGGATGACCCTGAGTTTGTATTGGAGGATGACCCTGAGTTTCTAATGGAGGATGTGCCCAAGTTTATAATGGAGGATGCGCCCGAGTTTACATTGGAGGATGTGCCTGAGTTTGTATTGGAGGATGACCCTGAGTTTATAATGGAGGATGCGCCTGAGTTTGTATTGAAGGATGCGCCTGAGATTTTATTGGAGGATGACCCTGAGTTTATATTGGAGGATGTGCCCGAGTTTGTATTGGAGGATGACCCTGAGTTTATATTGGAGGATGTGCCCGAGTTTATATTGGAGGATGTGCCTGAGTTTGTAATGGAGGATGCGCCTGAGATTTTATTGGAGGATGTGCCCGAGTTTATATTGGAGGATGTGCCTGAGTTTGTATTGAAGGATGCGCCTGAGATTTTATTGGAGGATGACCCTGAGTTTATATTGCAGGATGTGCCTGAGTTTATATTGGAGGATGTGCCCGAGTTTATATTGGAGGATGTGCCTGAGTTTATATTGGAGGATGTGCCTGAGTTTGTATTGGAGGATGTGCCTGAGTTTGTATTGGAGGATGACCCTGATTTTATATTGGAGGATGTGCCTGGGTTTATATTGGAGGATGTGCCTGGGTTTATATTGGAGGATGTGCCTGAGTTTGTATTGGAGGATGTGCCCGAGTTTGTATTGGAGGATGTGCCTGGGTTTATATTGGAGGATGTGCCTGAGTTTGTATTGGAGGATGTGCCTGAGTTTGTATTGGAGGATGACCCTGATTTTATATTGGAGGATGTGCCCGAGTTTGTATTGGAGGATGTGCCTGGGTTTATATTGGAGGATGTGCCTGAGTTTGTATTGGAGGATGTGCCCGAGTTTGTATTGGAGGATGACCCTGAGTTTATATTGGAGGATGTGCCCGAGTTTGTATTGGAGGATGTGCCCGAGTTTATATTGGAGGATGCGCTCGAGTTTATATTGGAAGATGCGCCTGAGTTTATATTGGAGGATGTGCCCGAGTTTGTATTGAAGGATAATAATAATAATAATAATTCATTTATTTTGTATAGCGCTTTTCAAGAAGCCCAAAGGCGCTTTGACAGAGTGGAAAACATAATGCATAACAATACATGAAAACAACAATTGCAAAAAGACAAGAATCAATAGGGAAATATTTAAAGCAAAAGGAGGGAGAAGGAGAAGTGATAGTCAGGGGTTAAATGCTGTGGGTTGAATGTTGAATGCAGTGTTGAACAGGTGGGTCTTTAGTGATGTTTTGAATGTGGTGAGTGAGGAGGAGTCTCTGATGGTGTGAGGTAGTGAGTTCCAGAGGGTGGGAGCAGCGATGGAGAAGGCCCTGTCCCCCCAGGATCGGAATTTGGTCCGGATGGAGGGGATCAGGAGGTTGGTACCAGCAGAGCGGAGGTTGCGGGTGGGAGTGTGTCTGGAGAGGAGGTCAGCCAGGTAGGATGGGGCCAGGTTATGGAGGGCTTTGTTTGTCAAGAGGAGGATTTTGTACTGGATTCTCTGGGGGATGGGGAGCCAGTGAAGCTTGTAAAGGACGGGGGTGATGTGGTCACGGGTCCGGGAATGAGTGAGTAGACGGGCAGCGGAGTTCTGAATGTATTGGAGTTTATTGATGATTTTTGAGGGTGACCATAGAGGAGGCTGTTGCAGTAGTCCAGACGGGAGGTGATGAAGGCGTGGATGAGGGTTTCTGCAGCCGTGGAGGAGAGGGATGAGCGGAGACGGGCAATGATTTTCAGGTGAAAGAAGGCTGACTTTGTGATCTGTTTAGTGTATTTGTCGAAGGAGAGGGTTTGGTCAAAGATGACGCCAAGATTCCGGATGTGAGGGGAGGTGGATAATGGGATACCGTCGATGTTGAGGGCAAAGTTATGGGTGGATTTTGTGAGCGTTTTTGGGCCAATGATGATTATTTCAGATTTATCACAGTTAAGATGTGATATGTGACTCAGGATGCGCCTGAGTTTATATTGGAGGATGTGCCCGAGTTTATATTGGAGGATGCGCCTGAGTTTGTATTGGAGGATGACCCTGAGTTTATATTGGAGGATGCACCTGAGTTTATATTGGAGGATGCCCCTGAGTTTGTATTGGAGGATGACCCTGAGTTTATATTGGAGGATGCGCCCGAGTTTGTATTGGAGGATGTGCCCGAGTTTATATTGGAGGATGCCCCTGAGTTTATATTGGAGGATGCCCCTGAGTTTGTATTGGAGGATGACCCTGAGTTTATATTGGAGGATGCGCCCGAGTTTGTATTGGAGGATGACCCTGATTTTATATTGGAGGAAGCGTCTGAGTTTATATTGGAGGATGCGCCTGAGTTTGTATTGGAGGACGCGCCCGTGTTTGTATTGGAGGATGTGCCTGAGTTTATATTGGAGGATGCCCCTGAATTTATGTTGGTCAAAAAGTTTGCATTGAAAGATGCGCCTGAGCTTTTATTGGAGGATGCGCTTGAATTTGCATTATAAGATGCGCCTGAGTTTATATTGGAGGATGCGCCCGAGTTTATATTGGAGGGTGTGCCTGAGTTTGTATATTGGAGGATGACCCTGCGTATATATTGGAGGATGCGCCTGAGTTTGTATTGAAAGATGCGCCTGAGTTTATATTGGAGGATGTGCCCGAGTTTATATTGGAGGATGTGCCTGAGTTTCTATTGGAGGATGACCGTGAGTTTATATTGGAGGATGCGCCCGAGTTTGTATTGGAGGATGTGTCCGAGTATGGATGGTTTTGAGGGAGTTCAGGGGGTTACGGATATGGTGTGAGAAATGGAGAAGGTGAAAGGATTTTGGAGTTTGCTGATGGAGCTGATTTGTTGATTTGTAATACTCAGCTCCAGAAAGAGGATAATAAGCTTGTTACATACACGTCAGGTGGGTCGACGACAACCGTTGACTACCTGATGGTGCGTAGGCGAGATAGGGGGCACCTCTGGGACACAAAGTTGATCCCGGGGGAGGAGGCTGTTTCACAGCACCACTTGGTTGTCTGTGACATAAGGGTGAAAGGTGCGAGGAGAGCTCGGCGGGTGAAGTACCAACCGAGAATGAAGGTGTGGAGGTTGAAAGAGGTGACAGTAAGGGAGGCATTAAAAGAGAGGCTGAGTAGGGTAGAGGATGATGTGGTTGAGCCCTGAAAGTGGTTGGATGTCAATGAAAGCTAGTCTGTTGGGAGCCGTTGGTGAGGTATGTGGATGGACAAAAGGACCACCGAGGCACTCGGAAACATGGTGGTGGGATGTTGAAGTTGGAAAGAGCATTGACGAGAAGAGGAAGAAGTTCAAGGAGTGGAAGAAGGCGAAGGGTACGGGAGCAGAAACAGCAGAGCATGAAAGTTATAAGGCAGCCAGGAAGGCTGCAAAGAAAGAGGTAGCAAAGGTGCAGGAGCCATGTAGGAAAATGTTCGGGGAACGCTTGGATTCGGAAGAGGGTCAGAAAGCAGTATTCAGGATTGCAAAGCACATAGCGAAAGAGAGGTGTGATGTGATGGGGGTGAGTTGCTTGAAGGATGAAGTCGGACAAATCGTTGTCGACCCAGATGGAATTAAAGGAAGATGGAAAAGATATATGGAAATGCTGTTGAATACAGAGAATGAATGGGATGGCAACATAGAGAGTAACCCAGTTTTAGGACCGGCAGAGAAGATAACTGAGAAGGAAGTTGAGGAAGCGATAAAAGCAATGAAGAGTGGAAAAGCGGGAGGGCCGACGGGAGTTGTGGGAGATATGTTGAAGGCAGCAGGAAGTTGGGGTGTGAAGAGAATGACAGAGATCTGTAATCTGGTGGTGAAAGAAGGCCGCATTCCAGTGGCTTGGGAACTGAGTACCCTCGTCCCTCTATACAAGGGGAAAGGTGACCCTCTGGAGTGTGGCTCATACCGAGCGATAAAGTTATTGGAGCATGGAATGAAGGTATTGGAAAGGGTGTTGGAGAGGAGGATAAGGAAGAAAGTGAAGATCGACGAAATGCAGTTTGGATTTATGCCAGGAAGAGGAACGACAGATGCGCTTTTCATTGTGAGGCAGTTGCAGGAGAAGTACATGGATAAGAGGAAGAAGTTGTTTTTTGGGTTTGTTGATCTGGAGAAAGCATTCGATAGGGTTCCACGCAAAGTATTGACATGGGCATTGAGGAAGTTAGGAGTGGAGGAATGGTTGATCAGAGTAGTGATGGCAATGTACGAAAGAGCACGCACAGCTGTAAGGACGAAGGACGGGAACAGTGGTGAGTTTGAGGTGAAGGTGGGAGTGCATCAGGGGTCGGTACTAAGTCCACTACTATTTGTAGCTGTGATGGAGGTGCTGGCTCAGAATGTAAAGGAGGGTTTACCGTGGGAGTTGTTGTATGCAGATGATCTGGTGTTGATTGCGGAAAGTTTGGATGGACTGAAGGAAAAGATGAACAAGTGGAAGGAATGTATGGAGACAAAAGGTCTGAAGGTGAATATCGGAAAGACGAAGGTGATGGCAAGTGGTAAAGCATGTGGTGAGGTGGAAAGAACTGGGAAGTGGCCGTGTGCTGTGTGCAGGAAGGGTGTCGGAGTGAACTCCATTCAATGTACAATGTGCGCTGAGTGGGTTCATCTAAAATGTAGTGGTCTGAGAGGGTCATTTACCAGTGTGGCAGCTACATTCAAATGTGAGGTGTGCACAGAGGGAGCTGCAGATGGAGGAAATGTTGAGTTGGATCTTGGAGACAGCGTGAAGCTGGAAGGTGTGAAAACATTTTGCTACCTCGGAGACATGCTGAATGGAGAAGGTGGATCAGACTCGGCAACGGTTGCTCGAGTGAGATGTGCATGGAGGAAGTTTCGGGAACTGAGTGGCGTGCTGATGAGGAGGAGAGTGTCGCTGAAGCTGAAGGGAAAGGTGTATGCTCCATGTGTGAGAAGTGTTATGATTTATGGGAGCGAGACATGGGTAATGAACGTAGAGCAGCAAAGAAGGCTGGAAAGAGTGGAAATGCGAATGGTTCGATGGATGTGTGGAGTATCGTTGAGAGAGAGGAAGACAAATGATGAATTGCGAAAGATGATGGGAATATTGCCTGTGATTGATGCTGTGAAGAGGAACAGGTTGAGATGGTTTGGTCATGTGTTGAGGAAGGATGAAAGTGACTGGTTGATAAGAGTGATGGAAGTTAATGTGGAAGGAAGTAGAGGACGGGGAAGACCTAGAAAGACTTGGCTAAATATGGTGGAAGAAGAAATGCGGGCAAGGGGGTTAACAAGGAGAGATGCAGAAAATAGGGCAAAATGGAGAAGATTGTCATGGGGACCGCAAGGCTAACCCCCGCTCTAGCATGGAAAATGGCCTTAAAATGCATGTTGTTGTTGTTGTTGTTGATGTGCCCGAGTTTATATTGGAGGATGCGCCCGAGTTTATATTGGAAGATGCGCCTGAGTTTATATTGGAGGATGTGCCCGAGTTTGTATTGAAGGATGCGCCTGAGTTTATATTGGAGGATGTGCCCGAGTTTATATTGGAGGATGCGCCAGAGTTTATATTTGAGGATGTGCCTGAGTTTGTATTGGAGGATGACCCTGAGTTTATATTGGAGGATGCGCCTGAGTTTGTATTAGAGGATGACCCTGAGTTTATATTGGAGGACGTGCCCGAGTTTATATTGGAGGATGTGCCTGAGTTTGTATTGGAGGATGACCTTGGGTTTATATTGGAGGATGCGCCCGAGTTTGTATTGGAGGATGTGCCTAAATTTATATTGGAGGATGCGCCTGAATTTTTATTGGAGGATGCGCCGGAGTTTGTATTGGAGGATGTGCCCGAGTTTATATTGGAGGATGTGCCCGAGTTTATATTGGAGGATGCGCCCGAGAATGTTTTGGAGGATGCGCCCGAGTTTATATTTGAGGATGCCCCTGAATTTATATTGGAGGACGCGCCCGAGTTTGTATTAGAGGATGTGCCCGAGTTTATATTGGAGGACGTGCTCGAGTTTATATTGGAGGATGCGCCCGTGTTTGTATTGGAGGATGCGCCCGAGTTTGTATTGGAGGATTCCCCTGAGTTTGTATTGGAGGATGCGCCTGAGTTTGTATAGGAGGATGCCCATGAGTTTGTATTGGAGGATGCCCCTGAGTTTGTATTGGAGGATGCGCCCGAGTTTATATTGGAGGTTGCCCCTGAATTTATATTGGAGGACGCGCCCGAGTTTATATTGGAGGGTGTGCCTGAGTTTGTATTGGAGGATGACCCTGAGTTTATAATGGAGGATGCGCCTGAGTATGTATTGAAGGATGCGCCTGAGATTTTATTGGAGGATGTGCCTGAGTTTATATTGGAGGATGCGCCTGAGTTTATATTGGAGGATGCGCCTGAGTTTATATTGGAGGATGCACCTGAGTTTATATTGGAGGATGTGCCCGAGTTTATATTGGAGGATGCGCCTGAGTTTATAATGGAGGATGCGCCTGAGTTTGTATTGAAGGATGCGCCTGAGTTTTTATTGGAGGATGTGCCCGAGTTTATATTGGAGGATGTGCCTGAGTTTGTATTGGAGGATGACCCTGAGTTTATATTGGAGGATGCCTCTGAGTTTATATTGGAAGATGCCCCTGAGTTTGTATTGGAGGCTGACCCTGAGTTTATATTGGAGGATGCGCCCGAGTTTGTATTGGAGGATGTGCCTGAGTTTATATTGGAGGATGCCCCTGAATTTATATTGGTCAAAAGGTTTGCATTGAAAGATGCGCCTGAGCTTTTATTGGAGGATGCGCTTGAATTTGCATACTAAGATGCGCCTGAGTTTATATTGGAGGATGTGCCCGAGTTTATATTGGAAGATGTGCCCGAGTTTATATTGGAGGATGTGCCTGAGTTTGTATTGGAGGATGACCCTGAGTTTATAATGGAGGATGCGCCTGAGTATGTATCGAAGGATGCGCCTGAGATTTTATTGGAGGATGTGCCCGAGTTTATATTGGAGGATGCGCCTGAGTTTATATTGGAGGATGCGCCTGAGTTTATATTGGAGGATGCACCTGAGTTTATATTGGAGGATGTGCCCGAGTTTATATTGGAGAATGCGCCTGAGTTTATAATGTAGGATGCGCCTGAGTTTGTATTGAAGGATGCGCCTGAGTTTTTATTGGAGGATGTACCCGAGTTTATATTGGAGGATGTGCCCGAGTTTATATTGGAGGATGTGCCCGAGTTTATATTGGAGGATGTGCCCGAGTTTATATTGGAGGATGTGCCCGAGTTTATATTGGAGAATGCGCCTGAGTTTATAATGGAGGATGCGCCTGAGTTTGTATTGAAGGATGCGCCTGACTTTTTATTGGAGGATGTGCCCGAGTTTATATTGGAGGATGTGCCCGAGTTTATATTGGAGGATGTGCCCGAGTTTATATTGGAGGATGTGCCCGAGTTTATATTGGAGGATGTGCCCGAGTTTATATTGGAGAATGCGCCTGAGATTATAATGGAGGATGCGCCTGAGTTTGTATTGAAGGATGTGCCTGAGTTTTTATTGGAGGATGTGCCCGAGTTTATATTGGAGGATGTGCCCGAGTTTATATTGGAGGATGTGCCCGAGTTTATTATGGAGGATGCACCTGAGTTTATATTGGAGGATGTGCACGAGTTTATATTGGAGAATGCGCCTGAGTTTATAATGGAGGATGCGCCTGAGTTTGTATTGAAGGATGCGCCTGAGTTTATATTGGAGGATGTGCCCGAGTTTATATTGGAGGATGTGCCCGAGTTTATATTGGAGGATGTGCCCGAGTTTATATTGGAGGATGTGCCCGAGTTTATATTGGAGGATGTGCCCGAGTTTATATTGGAGGATGCGCCCGAGTTTTTTTTTTTGTTTTTTTTTGGATACTGAATCGAGGCTCGTGAAAGAGCTAACATTTATTTCACAAACAAATCAACCAGACAAACAAAACATACAAAAAGTGGGAGCGGAAGACAAAATGGGGAGAGGAGGGGAAGCACACAAACACAACATCTGAGAGCAGGGAGAAGCACGGGAGGGAGAGGGCCTGGGGGAAGGGGCGTGGGAAGGGGGGAGGGGGGAGGTATAAAACACAAGGGGACCAAAGACTTCCAGGACAGAAGTTGGAATTAAAAAAAAAAAAAAGTGTCGGATTTTGGGTGAAATTAGCAGGGGTAGAAAAGATCAAGGTTTTGGATGGGGGAAGATAAGAGATAGTGGTGAACAGCCGTTTTAAAGACCTGGAGGGTGGAGTGGGATTGAAGAGAGTGAGGGAGTTTGTTCCAGAGGCGGGAGAAAAGAGGAATGAAGGAGTGAAGGTGAGCAGAAAGTCTTGATTTTGTCAGTTTAACCATAAGAGGGTTGCAGGCAGATCTTGTGCGACCTGCAGGAATATTTGGGGGACAGAGCCCAGAGAGAGCTGGGGGGGGCAAGGCCAGAGAGGAGTCGGTAGAAGACGGAAAGACCACCAACCTGCCTGCGGTGAATGAGTGCAAGGCCCTTGGAGTTAGCTTCATCTCGGGAGATTCCAATGATTCTGAATGCTTTGGTTTCAACAGCGTGAAGACGAGCCAGGTGTGAGGCAGGAGCACCAGACCAGATGGGAGAGCAGTATTCCATAGAGCTGTGGATGAAAGCCTTGTAAGTGGTAAGGAGCTCAGGTGTACCAAGGAAGGACTTCGCACGACGGAGGATGCCCAGTCGGCGACTGGCTTTGGAGGCCAGATTTGAAATGTGGTTTTCCCAGGAAAGATCATGGCAGATAGTGAGACCCAAAAGCTTGAGTGACAGAACTTCTTGGAGAGGAAAATTCAGAAAGTGGATGGGAGGGTTGTCCAGTCGGTCTTTTCGGAGAGACATCGTAAGAGTGTGAGATTTGTCAGGATTGAAAGACATGTTCCACTTGTTTGCCCAGTCTGTGATTTTGTCCAGGTCTGCAGAGAGTGAAGAGGCTGCAGACTGCCGATCTGAGGGATGAGGAATGGAGCGACAGAGAGTAGAGTCGTCAGCAAAGAGATAGAGAGGATTTTCAAGAGAGTCAGAGAGATCATTGACGAAGACTAGAAAAAGCACAGGGCCCAGAACACTGCCTTGGGGAACTCCAGCCTGAACAGGAAGAGGAGATGAGAGAAACCCATTCAGGGCCACACATTGACTACGACTAGAGAGGAAGTCCACCAGCCATGCGTGGAGATTTCCATGGATAACAAAGGAGGAGGGTTTGGTGAGCAGAGCGGGGTGCCAGACCGTATCGAAGGCACGTGAAATGTCAAAGGAGACAGCTCTAATTTCCTGTTTGGCGTTGAGGACCTCCATCCATTGTTGAGAAAGCAGAAGCAGCATGTCCAGAGTAGAGTGACCAGGTCTGAAACCAAATTGATGGTCAGAGATCAAGCCATTGGAGAAGAGGAAAGATTTCATATCTGAAGCAATGATGGATTCCATGACTTTGCTGATAATTGGGAGAAGGCTGATTGGTCTGGAGTTGCTAGGATCTGTTTTTGCACCTTTTTTGTGCAAAGCGGTGATGTTGGCCGATTTCCAAGCAGATGGCAGATGACCTTGAGCAAAAGAGAGGGTGAAGAGAACAGAGAGAGGGAGTGAAAGAGCGGAAGAACATGATTTTAGGACCCGTGGGCTGATGCCGTCAGGACCAGTTGCAGAATCAGAGTCGAGGGTTGACAGAAACTTTTCCACCTTGTCAGGAGGAAAGGACACAGAGTCCAGGAGCAGCTGGGTACGACTGGGTATGGTGGGTATGGTGGGTACAGAGAGGGATGGGTTTGGGACACAAGATTTAGAGGCAAACACAGAGTTGAGGCATTCAGCTTTTTCACGTGCAGAGTCAGCCGTGTAGCCGTTTGAGGTGAGGGAGGGGATGGAGGGGGAACAAACACCAGAAACAGATTTGACCAGACACCACCAAGATTCGGAAGAGGGAGACAGATAAGAGAGTTCGGTCTTGAGAACGGAGAGATATTGTTTCCTGGCTCTCCTGAGGGTGGACACACACTTGTTTCGGGCTTTGTGAAAGGAAATGAGATTTCCTTCCGTGGGATTTGCTTTCCAGGAGACGAAAGCAAGTTGTTTCTGGGCAACAGCCTCACCACAATATTCCGTGTACCATGGACGGGAGGAAGGGTATGACAACTGAAGACGAGATGGGATAAATCTGTGCATGAGAGAGAGCAATTTACTTTGAAAGAATTCCCAGGATGAGTTGATGTCAGAGGCGGTCGAGATGGGAGACCAGTCCAGATGATTGATGGCTGCTTGAAGACCGTGCCAGTTGGCCTGAGTGAAATGCCAAACTCGTTGACGCTGAGGAGGCTCTCTGAGAATGGTCAGAGAGATGTCCACTTTAACAAGCATATGATCAGATGAGCCGATTGGAGCAGAAGAAGAGCAGCAGACATTTTCAGGGAAGTTAGTCATAACCAAGTCCAGAAGAGAAGATGCTCCGTTGACTGAGATCCGGGTCGGGAAATTGACAGATTGTATCAGTCCCAGTGAGTCACAGAAGTCCTTCGCTGAAGAGCCATGGCTGGTGAGAGAGGTACACACACCCAGCCAACTGGCATGGTGACAATTGAAATCACCACATATGAGGAAGAGAGAGTTGGGATGGGTAGATAGAAGTTGGTCCATATTATCAGACAGCGAGATGTAGATGGAGTCATCACTGTTTGGTGGACGGTACAACACACATATGAACAAAAGGTGGGAGTGAAGGGGAAGCCGTAGCCAAAGGTATTCCTGGGGGTGAGGTGGAGAGAGGGCAGTGGAGGGCGAGTGAGGAAGAGAGTGGTTTTATAAAGATAGCAACCCCACCTCCAGGACGAGGCTCAGGTCTATCATACCGGAGGAGGGAGTAACCTGGGAGAGATACCAAGGCATCAGAGACATCATGAAGGAGGAAAGTTTCTGTTAAGCAGATCACATCTGGTTTGTCAGAAGCAACCTGTATGGAGAGATCAGTCAAGGTTGAGCGAAGGCCCCGGATGTTTGAGGTCCATACCGTTAATGAAGAGGAAGGGGGAGCATCGGATACAGAATAGGGGGCGGGAGGGGTAGGGTAAGATGTGGAAGAGGAGGAAGAGGTAGGGAGAGCTGTTGAAGGTGTGTCAGAGATTTCAGAGATTTCAGAATAGCTTGGAGAAAGGGAAGAATGGGGCGGACAAAAGGTTTGATGGAGATTGTGCGAGGCACAGTGAGGTGTTATTTGAGGAGGGGAAGAGTGAGGCCGAAGGTTGGGGGAGATGAAGGTGAAAGTTGGAAGGGGGAAGAAGCAGGGAGGACGCTTTGAGGAGGAGGGGTGAGAGGGGAGTCTCGGAGGGGAGTTGCGAGGGAGAGTCTCGGAAGGGAGGGGTGTGGGGGGAGTTTAGGAGGGAGGGGAGGGAAGGGGCAAGGGGGGAGATTTGAAAGGGATGGGTGATGGGGAAGATTTGGAGGGGAGGGGCAAGGGGGTAGATTTGGAGGGGAGGGGTGATGGGGAAGTTTTGGAGGGGAGGGGTGATGGGGAAGTTTTGGAGGGAAGGGGTGATGGGGAAGATTTGGAGGGGAGGGGCAAGGGGGAAGTATTGGAAGGGATGGGTGATGGGGAAGATTTGGAGGGGAGGGGCAGGGGGGAATATTTGAAAGAGATGGGTGATGGGGAAGATTTCAAGGGGAGGGGTAAGGGGGTAGATTTGGAGGGGAGGGGTGATGGGGAAGTTTTGGAGGGAAGGGGGGATGGGGAAGATTTGGAGGGGAGGGGTGAGATTGGATTTTGAAAAGTGTACGATTCATGGGAAACGAACATTTTTTGCAAAATGAGTTTGAGACCTTCGAGTCAAAAATACGTTTGAGAACGCTGAAGGAGGGGTGGAGGGCTGGAGAGTTTCGGGAATGTATAAAAGAGGAACTGTAAGAGATGGTATTATTTTATTTTTTTGGAATGAATAGATTTGGTGAGCAAGACAAAAGCATCCTTTTATGGGAGAAGAAGAAAAAGGTGTGATAATATATGACAGAATACAGTTCTTCAGGGGAGAGATTAAACATTTCTATCCACGTGATCGCGTGATCACGAACAACGTGAACGAAGAACGAACGAACAAATTCGTTCCGTGAGTTTATATTGGAGGATGCCCCTGAGTTTATATTGGAGGATGCCCCGAAGTTTATATTGGAGGATGTGCCTGAGTTTATATTGGAGGATGTGCCTGAGTTTATATTGGAGGATGTGCCTGTGTTTATATTGGAGGATGCCCGTGCGTTTATATTGGAGGATGCCCGTGAGTTTACATTGGAGGATGTGCCCGAGTTTATATTGGAGGATGCGCCCGAGTTTGTATTGGAGGATGCCCCTGAGTTTGTATTGGAGGATGCCCCTGAGTTTGTATTGGAGGATGTGCCCGAGTTTGTATAGGAGGATGCCCCTGAGCTTGTATTGGAGGATGCCCCTGAGTTTGTATTGGAGGATGTGCCCGAGTTTGTATAGGAGGATGCCCCTGAGCTTGTTTTGGAGGATGCCCCTGAGTTTGTATTGGAGGATGCCCCTGAGTTTATTTTGGAGGATGCACCTGAGTTATACATTTGTAGACATATATACATTTATATAGGGTGGTCCAGAACCCTGAGCACATATACAACAAACAACTATGTATGTGCATATACATAATTATATATATATATACATATTGTTGGGGATTCGGCGGTCGGCTCTCCCCTTATCAAGGGGGGGTTAATCCCCTTGTCCTTTTAATCTGGCCGTCCCGAGTCCTGGAAGCTACAACGCTCCTCCCGGTCGGTCCTGGGTAGGGTGATTGGTCAATTTGGGTCCCAAATACCTAATTACCAACACCAACCGCGAGCAGAGAAGTAACTCCCGCACGAACCACAGATAAGATGGAAAGTGCCGAGCGGTTAGCGATCCGCGATCCGAGCTATTAACAATAAGACTAAACCCGATTCTGAGCGGTTCTTAATCGTGCCACAGGTACTCAATTGGGAAAAGACGAATGCGATCGGATTAGAGAGGAAACCAGAAGGTAGGAAGAACAAATATTGGTTTATTACAAATATACAAGAAAAGAGGAAACAAAAGGATGTACAAGAAAGGAAGAGGAAGAAGCAGGACACAGGGCAGGCTTAACTACGCAGTCTTAACTTAACACCCCAGGACAAACATACACACTCACATGGGATTGTAGTGGGTAGGGTGGAAGGTCCAGGTAGATGATCCAGGCTCCAGTCGACCCCCGTCCAGGCTCCGGTTCCGCGGGCGAAACCCGGCAGGCAGCTCTGCGTATCGTTGGGGCGTGACCGGACCTTACATATGGCGGGGGGGAAGGCTCGTGTCCTTTAGCGCATTGTAATACTGGAATGGCTGCGCCAAACGAGCCCTCTCCCAAAGGTCCTCACAATGCGCGTGCCTCCAGGTCCTTCGCAAATGTGCGCTCCTGGATCAGTCCTTTCAATAAGCGCATATACCCACAAGTCCGTTATCAGCCCTCTCTCCCAACGAGTCCATTGCACGCAGGTCTTTCAAAAGGAGTCCATTTACAATGAGCGCCGCTGAATAGGTTCTTTACCATGCGTGCTCTCCCACAAGACCGTAAAAGGGCTTTGCGCTCGCGCTTATATATCGTACTTCAAGATCACTCCGCGCGCTTAAAAACCACACCCGCCATCGAGCTCACCTCAGCCCTGGTTGGCTGGTAAGGGCTTACCGGCTCCGCCTTTGATGGCTAGTTGACGTGGCCACACCTTGTTCCTGGCGCTCCGCCCCCTTCTTCCTCGAGCTGACCGCGTGGTCAATGGCGGCTTGAACGAGCGCTGACCAAGGCGCGTAACAGAATTGGAGAGAGGTCGCAAAATGGACGAAAGGGGCCTACTCCTTATTTGATTGATGCAACGCAGATTCAACTATTGAGAACACGGTCTTAACTAAAACACATAATAAGGAAATAACTGGAATTTCTAAGGTGGCCTACGTGTTGCTGTGGCCTAACTAAGGGTGCAACCTTTAACCTTAAATGTCATATTTACAAGTGATTATTATTTACAAAAGTGTGGGTTCTAAAACCGCAACACTGCACCCTCCCTTTTTCCAGTCTCGTCCCGAGCCGAAACACAAGGCTATCTTTTAACTTAATGTGACACTTAGGTGTGGTTACCCTCTACTTTTAACCTCACCCTGAGTGCGACAGTTTTAACACTAAATATGTCCCGCCTGCTGTGTTGCATCCTATCTAACCGACTCACACCCACAATTAACCGAATTGCGGAATGGTCCTGAAACTAAACATTTAGCCGGTGGGGAGCATTATTTACAAAAACACGACTATTTTGATTATTTACAACTACACCCAGGACCTGTCTTTTGTGGGGAAAAAAGATATTTTTGGTAAGAGGAAAAATACCACTGCCATGCACTGCACCGATACACCATACCATATGTACCAATATGCACCAATAAAGAAAAATGCACCAAAAGCACCATAAAAGCACCATCAACAAAATGCACAAAACAAACATTTTAAAAATAAGCAATGATGTCTTCTGCTTCTCGGCTCTGCTGGGCCACTGTTTCTGGTTGTCTTCATCTTCTTCTTGATGTTGTTATTTATTAAAAGGGCACACACCGCGTCCGCTTTTTTATTACTCATGGCCAGCAGGGCCAACTCAAGTGGTTCACCTGCATGGCATGGATGCCACTTAAAAAACAGTGGTCCGCATCCAGATACAGCTGGCAACCATGGTCGGTCCCAGCAGAGACGCCAGGCCACAGAACGTGTGGTCCATAAGGTGGTGCTAGGCCACAGAACGTGTGGTCCATATGTGGTGCTAGGCCACAGAACGTGTGGTCCATATGGTGCGTCAGTGCAGGCTGGAGGCAGCAACGGTGCGGGCGCACAACTGCGGTACCTGCACACTTCCCTCGGGCACAAAAGAACAAGGCCCATGAGTGGGGAAGGAAGGACAAGCAGATCAGCGGGCAGGGGCGCAAGGGTACACATCAAAACCAGGTAATGCAGACATGAAGGGCGCGGGAGAGCAAGCTGAGAAAGCTCGTCCCTAACCGTTCGTCACCCCCCATGTCATCTACTCTACCCTTGCCCCTAACCCGTATTTGCACACTTTACAAATCCGTCTCTACGTCTTGTCTTTCCCATCTCCTCTAAACCAAATTAATCATCAATCCCTCCTTAGGAGGAAGAGATGGAATACAAACAATGTCCCACCCACGTCAAGATGTGTCTTTCATTCCAAATCGTTCACAAAACCAGGTGTGGAGTTCTGTCACCTTGGTGAGTGGGATGCGGATGGTGCGAAGAGATTTCCCCCTATCTATCCTCTAAATGACATTAACCATTTTAACTCTACCCGGGGTCTTACCCTGCCAATCCATTGGCCATCATTAAACTATGTGGTTCTAAAAACCAATTCCCATTGAACATACTGTGGCGCTCACCAATTTGGGGTCTCACTCCCCCGATTCTTCTATACTGTGCCCTCGCACAATTTCAGGACTGGGTCGTGTGGCTCACCAGCAGGTCCGCTCACCTGCACACCTCCGCCACTGCAGTTACCACCCGAGCTTACCTAGCTACTTCCTATCCTAACCTGGGGAAGGCCCCCTGGCTCCCTTACCCCACTAATGCCCCCTCTGGCATCGGGCTACCCGGGTCCTCTCCTTGAGATCCTCGGGCCCCATTGAACTCTACTTGGCTCCCAGAGCCTACCTGCGGCCTCACCTGGCCGACAGACTACCAGTGGCGGAGTGCCCATTTAACCATACTCACTAACAGGCCACACGCCCAGCCATTCCATACACTCATGCACCCAACAAAACACTTCTTCCTACTACCCGCACCACAGATGTCAATCTCCAACCACAATTTACCTACTCCCTCTACCTACTTTTAAACTACCCTCCCCGGGTACTCGTGAAGGGGTCCATCCTTCCCCCATCCACTCCTTTGCACCATACACTCCACTCCACGTATTCCACACTCCCACTCCACACCATTCATTCCACACACCTGTACTTCACTTGCATATCATGCAAGTCAATCACTCAACACACACACACATCTTTCTCGAGCATTGCCTCATTTCAATAAGCTCACAGGGAATCTCATTCCAATTCCTCATTTCCTCATCAGCACTACAAGGAATCTCATTCATTTTTTCATTTAAACCAGTGGTTCTCAAACTTTTTTGGACTACCGCCCCCTTCTGCCCTCTTGGACCGGCCAAATTCCCCCCTTGTCCTATCGTTTGTGGTCAGACACCTAGAATTTATGTAGATAGGAAGCAAAAATAACAGAAGCCAAATATTTTCTGAATAATATTTTACTTTCCTTTTTATTTTATTTTGCACGACCTACAATGTTTCAGCAGAACAGGTCCAGGTGAGGCAAACTGGGACTCTGTTACCACAGGCCCAAATACCGTTAGTGTGAAGGGTGGGCCTGCTGACTCGCTGCGAGATTACGAACGTCTGGCTCCATCTCAGTGAGGTAGAGATGCAGATCGCCCCTCTTGGTAATGTCAAGGCGGTTTCGATACTTGGTCAGCAGCACCATCACGGCGCTGAACCCTCTTTCAACGAGGTATGATGTGGGGAACGCCATCAGCAGCAGTTCTGCCTCAGTCCACATTGCGGGGTATTCGCCCCGCTCCAGAATCCAGAATTTGCCGTATTCATGCTGCGAGAATCTTGCCTTCACCTCGTCATCATTGTGGAGGTTGATAATTTCGTCCTGTAATTCGTGCTTCACATCTTGAATGTCACATTTGAATGGGTTGATCACCCATGCTGGCACCGACAGTTCTAGCATGTTTCTGAAACGCTGCTCCATATCTCCACGAATCTTCTCAAGGTGATTGCAATAAACGAGCAGCTCTTCATCAGAAACAGCAGTTTCCTTTGCCAACCGGGAAAGTGGTACATATCTCTGCGGCCGAGGGTTTCCCTGTGCAGAGTCGCCTTGGTTACGAACACGCCGATCACTTTCTTTGCTTTAATCAGCGTCATATGGTCACCCTGGAGTTGTTTGTTGACATCATTCAGTATACTGAATATGTCCATGAGGTAAGCCACATCATCATACTCAATCACATTCACGTTCTCCGATAGCTCCGTATCAATTTCCGACATAAACTCGACCACTGTTGAGAAGAGGGCATGGAAACGGGTCAAACAAGCGCCTTTGGACAACCATTGAACTTCGGTATGCAACAGGAGCCGCTCGAATGCCTCATCGTTCTCCTGGCAAAGCTGACGAAACAGCCGATCATGCAGAGATGACACCTTGATTTTATTCACTGCTTTGATTACTGTTTGGAGTGATGTATGAAGTCTGGTGCTGAGAGCTTTTGCTACAAGATGCTGGCGGTGCACGACACAGTGAATGGCGAACACGGACGGTACCTTCTTCTTCAGAAGCGCAATAAAACCACGCTGGCGACCAACCATCGCTGGTGCCCCGTCCATCGCGCAAGCGAGAATGTTCTCCGTCGGTATGTTCTTATCAGTAAAGTACTTCTCCAACGTTTGGAAGATGGAAGAACCCTTCGTATCGGCCTGGAGAGAGCGGGCAAACAACATTTCTTCCACCATTTCCTGATCACGGATGAAGCGAACGTAGCAGAGTAACAGAGCTTCACTGTCACGCAAAGTGGACTCATCCAGCTGGATGGCGAAGTGTGTGCTTCTCAGCTCACGACACAGCTTATCTTCTACATCCGATGACATTTCATCAATCCGCCTGGCCACGGAATCATTGCTGAGCGCAATCGACGAGAGAACTGGATTCGGATCCTGGCCCATAACGGTTTTTATCACTTCCCCAACAGCTGGTTTGATCAACTGTTCGCCGATTGAATACGGTTTTCCAGATCTGGCGATGAGCAATGACAGCTTATACGACGCTTCCAGTCCTTTATCCACGAGCTTTTGGCTGGCTTTGAACATCGTCGTTACCGTGGACCGCTTCTCAAATTTCTCTTTCGGCGATTGGAAATAGCTGACCTCTGCACGAGCCTTATCACTGTGCTTTTTACCCAGGTGCTCGCTCAGTCGAGATGGTTTCATTGCTTCATTGGACAGCATGATACCACACAACAAACACATCGGTAACTGTTTTTTCGTCGGAGATGGAATGAATCCATACTTTATGTTTTCAACGGAATACTGACGACACTTTTTCTTTGAGGCCGACATCTTGAGGCCGACCGGACGTGAAGCTTTTTTGAATAACGAAATCAACACGCCAAAATGTTGAAATACTAACACCAGCGCTAACACTGACTGTTCATACCTTGCCCAATGTCTGTGCTGGCAAGGCCAGGTTGTAAAGTTGAACCAGGCACGTTGAATAGTCCAGCACGAATAGAATATTATATCCCGCATAAAAAGATTCTTGCAAGCCGATTGGTTGAAATGGCACCACGTGACAAAAATTAATGTTGTACGCGGCCAATAGTATTTCGCTGGTGTCATACACTATCATGTTTGTTGCGTGAGCATGTATGGACAAGAAAATACCTACACGACATCAGCGAATATGTGATCATAAAAAACATGCGAAGGGGGAAAGAATGTGGTCGTTGATTGGATGGCCAATTTGCCGAATGGCGCCAGGTAACCTGTTCAGACTGCAGGAAGCCCAATGAGCGCTCCAAATCGCCGCTGCTCCTCTAAATCGCCAGTGCGCCCCAAATCATTGCCAGCGCCCCCCTACTGCCCGTGGACTCTCGAGCGCCCCCCTGAAAGTTCCCAGCGCCCACTGGGGGGTGGTAGGGACCACTTTGAGAACCTATAATTTAAACTATACCACAAACACACTGCATCATCTGGCTATCTATTTCCCCTCTAAAACTCGTGCTCTAAAACTCGCTACAGCGCGGCTCCGACCATACAGGGCAGAGCCCGGCCCGAATCGTGCACGGCGCTCCGTGCAGGAGCGACGCGGCAACGATCCCGGCCGGCCCCCGCAGCACACAAGGCGCACCACGCCCAGAGAGCTCGCGTCGGCTATAAGTCGGCCTAAACGCTGCCCCGGTTAACGTCGATGCTCGCCTCGCATGCACTCGTTCCTTTTCTTATTCACACATCCCGGCGCTCCAATGCCTCTCATACACTCCACGCATTCGATCACCGCACACTCTCGTGCACACCACCCAGGCACACTCATTTCGCTCACAGACTTCATTACCGACTTGACCACCGCACACCTCCTCGCACACCTTGGCGCACACTCCTCGGTTACATCCTCTGTAACACTCCCCACGGGTGTGCACTCTCTCGGTACACACCCACTCAGCGCACAACTACCCACGGGTGTGCACTCTTTTGCACACCCAATCACGCGCTCCACAACCAACTCAGGTGTGCATCCTCGCACACGCTCCTCGTCCATCTCACTCTCCGTGTCACCCTCACCCTCACACATACACTCCGATGTGCATCCATTCTCACTCTCTGACTCTGTCATGCATCCTTCCTCGCACTCTGTAATACACTCGCGCTCTGGCGCCATTCGCACACGCGCGCCATTTCTACTCACACAGCGCACCACGGACCTCCTAGGAGCGCCCGGGTGACGTCTGGATCCCAAGCGCGCGAAGAACCCTCTCGCGCCAAATCTTTTCGCGCCAGATTTTACCCTTCTCACCTTGGCGCTTCCTCCTCTTCGCTCCACCACCTGCAAACTTTCCATCTGGTTATGCAGCACGACATCACGATGTGAATTCAGACTTTGAGTACATTCCATCTCAATCTCCGATTCCATTCCTATCTCTGCCGTCTCTCCAATCCCAATTTCAACTATAACCATTCCATTCTGAATTAATTCTTTTCCTCCGACAACCGCCGGCGCATATGAATTTGCCTTGTCCAATTCGGCGGCCGTCGGGTTTTTCACACCCCGAGTCGCGATTTATATTCCCGTCCAGTTACCTGCGCCTCGCTCTGGCTCGCTTCCCCTGTGCTCCTCAAGTCGCGCTACCTCGTCGTGCAGAAATGGGACCCTTCCGCTCGACCCGCGGTCTATGTCTTTCTCTATTCTTTTCACCGTGGCGTTTATTTGCTCCTGAAATCCATCCGGGTTGTACCTTGCTTCGTGCCTCACTTTTTCCATGTCGATCCCCTGGGTAGCCATCATTGCATCAAATCCCGTACTGTCACCCCTCATAGATGCACTGAAATGCACCATCAAAAGGCCCCAGTCCATTGGCACTGCGGGCCCGGCTATCGCCGTCACGTACGGGAGGCCGCCATTTTCTTTGCCAGCTACCTCCACTGCTGTACCCTTTCCAACCTCCATTACCAACTGTCCCTCTTGGCCCTGGGTTATCAATTTTTCCTTATTCATTACTCCCACCGGCATCCGACCACCTTGGTTATCCATGGCACGATTCAATTTGGATGTTGTAAAAATTTCGGCCGCTCGAAATTTTGACCAAATTTTTGTCCAAAAATATAAAAATTTGGTTCGGGTCCAAATCCCACTCCCAGACACCAATTGTTGCGGATTCGGGGGGTCGGCTCTCCCCTTATCAAGGGGGGGTTAATCCCCTTGTCCTTTTAAGCTGGCCGTCCCGAGTCCTGGAAGCTACAACGCTCCTCCCGGTCGGTCCTGGGTAGGGTGATTGGTCAATTTGGGTCCCAAATACATAATTACCAACACCGACCGCGAGCAGGGAAATAACTCCCGCTCGAACCACGGATAAGATGGAAAGTGCCGAGCGGTTAGCGATCCGCGATCCGAGCTATTAACAATAAGACTAAACCCGATTCTGAGCGGTTCTTAATCGTGCCACAGGTACTCAATTGGGAAAAGACGAATGCGATCGGATTAGAGAGGAAACCAGAAGGTAGGAAGAACAAATATTGGTTTATTACAAATATACAAGAAAAGAGGAAACAAAAGGATGTACAAGAAAGGAAGAGGAAGAAGCAGGACACAGGGCAGGCTTAACTACACAGTCTTAACTTAACACCCCAGGACAAACATACACACACACGGGATTGTAGTGGGTATGGTGGAAGGTCCAGGTAGATGATCCAGGCTCCAGTCGACCCCCGTCCAGGCTCCGGTTCCGCGGGCGAAACCCGGCAGGCAGCTCTGCATATCGTTGGCGCGCGACCTGACCTTAAATATGGCGGGGGGGGGGGGGGGGGGAAGGCTCGTGTCCTTTAGCGCACGTAATACTGGAATTTTATTGACACAGGTCTATAGAATAGAAATTCAGACTTAAAGCATAAGCTGAGAATTTCGCCCCATGGCGGGCTTTAAACTTGGCAGAATGAACTTTCGAGGCTCTGTACTTTGAAGGAAAAGAATAGGAAAAACAAAAAGCAGACATGCCGACTTTTCATGACTTTGGCATTTGATTTTCTTTGGTGGTTAATGCACTGACTGACTTAATGACAGGGTTGCTTAACATTCCAAAGTTTGAAGCTTGCATAATACATCATAACACGCTGTCTGATTGTGCAATAACAAAGTACAATTAAAACTGCGAGCAGTGATTATCTGGGGACCAAGACGTCCCACCCAAATTGGACAAATGTGCGCCAGTCATTGACAACGGCAGCCCGGATCCGATTGTTTAAAGTTTCAACTCAATCGAATGTTTCAACTTAACTCAAAATTAAGGCAGAGATGCATTTTAAAGGTTTTCATGAAATCCAATATGGCCGCCATGTCACTTGACTTATTACGTAATATTTAGGATATGCATCTAATCACATGGCGTACTATAAGTGTTCAAAGTTTCAACTCAACCGATCGAAAAATGAAGGCGGAGATGCATTTTAAAGATTTTCAAGAAATCCAATATGGCCGCCGTGTCACGTGACCTATGCCGTCATACTTAGCATATGCATCAAGTGAAGTGGTATACCATATATAGTCAAGGTTTCAAGCTCCTATGATGGACGGTTTGACCTGTAGGTCACCAACAAATTTCATGGAATCAGAATAATAATAATAATAATCTGAACAATTTCAAAAGGGTACCAATGGTCACCTAATTATGGGATAATTGTTTCTCGATATTCACTGAAATCATTAGAGGTTCCAAGGATTTTGTTGTGGTTGGAAAAACATACAGAAGGCTGGTAGTGCCCGGATATTTAGCGACAGCCAGAAAACAGACCTGCAATCTTGAGCAAAAGAGCCCGACTCAGGTTCGCCGTATCGTGAATCACGCAAGATTTCTAGAAATGGGCACCAAATGGGCACAGGAGTCGAACTTCCATGATACTTTCTGCCATTGCATTATTCCGTGTCGGATGAACGTTTGTAAAGTACATCTGAAACACTGAAATTATAAATTACTCCTTTTTCCAAGAACAATATTTGTGATATTCCCACTCGAGTGATTTTTTATATTTTTGGAGAAAGAATGCCATAAATGTCCAGCCGAAGGTTAGGAAATTATTTAATCTTTATTATTTATCAAAATTTATTATATTTAATAAAAAGTAATTTAATAATAATTTAATAAATAATAATAATAATGAATTAATAATAATTTAATAATAATTTAATTTAATAAAAATATTTATCAAAATTTATTATTTATCAAAATTGATTATATTTCATTTAATAAAATTTTTTTTATAATAATTTAATAAATAATAATAATAATAATAATAAATTAATAATAATTTAATTTAATAAAAATATTTATCAAAATTTATTATTTATCAAAATTCATTATATTTAATTTAATAAAAAAGAATTTAATAAATAATAACAATAATAATAAATTAATAATAATATAATTTAATAAAAATATTTATCTAAATTCATTATATTTAATAAAAAAGAATTTAATATATAATAATAATAACAATAATAATTAAATTTAATAAAAATATTTATCAAAATTTATTATTTATCAAAATTCATATTTCATTTAATAAAAAATAATTTAATAAATAATAATAATAATAAATTAATAATAATTTAATTTAATAAAAATATTTATCAAAATTTCTTATTTATCAAAATTCATATTTCATTTCATAAAAAATAATTTAATAAATAATAATAATAATAAATTAATAATAATTTAATCTAATAAAAATATTTATCAAAAGTTATTATTTATCAAAATTCATTATATTTAATTTAATAAAAAAGAATTTAATAAATAATAATAATAATAAATTAATAATAATTTAATTTAATAAAAATATTTATCAAAATTTATTATTTATCAAAATTCATATTTCATTTAATAAAAAATAATTTAATAAATAATAATAATAATAAATTAATAATAATTTAATTTAATAAAAATATTTATCAAAATTTATTATTTAGCAAAATTATTTCAATCTGTTGTGTTGGTTGTATTAATCATAGGTACGTCCCTTGTGCCTGGTCACGCACCTTGAGCCACGTGAGTATAGAATGAATAACAAGTCTTGCTGGTGAAGGTTAGTGTCGATCTATGTCGTGGACATGTAGAACGATGGATAACATCGACAGGACGTTGATTGAGGTATGTTAACCACTGTGGGAACTTGGGACTTTCACAATCGATAAAGGGTTATCCTCCGAAACGTCAGATTCTCCTTGCTTCCCATGGCGGTAAGCATACCTGGTCCAACATCCTATTGATTTCATACATTGTTCAATGAGCACAGGTCTAACAAATCTTTAATTTAATAAAAATATTTATCAAAATTTATTATTTATCAAAATTCATATTTCATTTAATAAAAAATAATTTAATAAATAATAATAATAAATTAATAATGATTTAATTTAATAAAAATATTTATCAAAATTCATTATATTTAATTTAATAAAAAATAATTTAATAAATAATAATAATAATAACTTAATAATAATTTAATTTAATAAAAATATTTATCAAAATGTATTATTGCATCATATAAAGTCAAACTTCACTGAGAAAAATGAGGCGGGAACTCTTCAAGCTCCGACCTTTTGTCTTTGCCATTTTTCAGTGGCCTGGTTTCTTGGCACAAAACAAGATGCAGACAGCCATTTTTTTTTATCTCATCAAGATTAACGATTAAGACAACGTCATCAAACAAGGGCACACACAACCGAGCAGGTAATACCGTCAAATCAATCTACCTCGAAGGAAGCACACGCGTAGAGTAACAAGCTCAGCAGAAGGAGAAGAATCACCCTCCTGCCATTGGGAGACATCATTATTGGACATCGTTCAGGTATGAGACCAGCAATATCAGGTGTGTGTTGCTGGGAATGACATCTTGTATCGTTTTAGTCATTTCATGCAGTCATAGTTTCATTCACTTCATTAACTTTGGAATTCGCTCAAGTGAATTAAATTCATCCCAGATCCACTTTTTTGAAATACCGACTTCTTTCCTGGAAGTCCTAGCAGTGTCCATGTGATTTATACACTTCCCATGCCTACTCCCTCCAAGCCCCCTCCCTCCCACAGATCTCCCTGTTCTCTGCTGTTGTACTTGTGTGCTTCCCTCTCTCTCCCCATCTTGTCTCCCGCTCCCTTTATTCTATCTTTTGTGTGTCCGTTATATCTTTTTTTGTGATTAATGTTAGCTCTTACATGAGCCTTGATCTTGTATACAAAAAAAAGAAAAAAAAGTGCAATACTGTATTAGTGGGGCGGCTTAGCCCAAATATTCAAAAGAATTGTGCATTTTGTGATACAAGCACCAAATTTGGCACAAATGTACATTAATATGTTGCGAACATTTTCAGATATTGGGCCACTTGAAATTCCGTAATTTTTTTTTTCAAATTTTTTCAAATTTCGTAATTTCAAATTTTTCGGGTGACACCGTCACAATTTCGGTCTTCGAGGCCGGTCGATAGGCAAAGTGTGACCGGAAGGGACGAGGTTCTCCTGACCACGTGGCCCTCGATCTGGGAAGCGAGAGGCGTTCCATTAGTGGACGCGCCCCTCACGCCCGACTTTTGGGCGGCCCCGGCAGGCCGTTTGTTTTGACGTTCCGTGACGGGCCCCGCACCCCCACCTCCGGGCCGACCGGAAGCTTGTGCTGAGTACATCATACCTGAACAACTCAGTGAGGCAGAACACAGCAGTGCACACCAGGGTGACCCCTTCAGTGCATAAACCAATTAACCTGTCCACTGCAGGGCATATAGAAATGAAGTTATTTTCTGCATATAATAATAATATAAGTTCAGTTCTATATAACAATTTCTGTTATCACCACTACCACTACAACTACCACTACTACAAGCTTTGTCTGGAATTTTGTGGACTAACAGACAAACAGACATACAGACAAGCTGGGATCAAAACATTACCTCCTTCCACCATTGAGTGTAGAGGTAAACATCATGGAAATTATATCATGCCCTAGATTTAATTCATGCTTACCCATGTATTTGCTTCACTGGTTCACAAGGTCTTTTGCATACATGTAATTCAGACTCTCGTCTTCATTGCTGACCACACAATGTTCGCAACATATTAATGTACATTTGTGCCAAATTTGGTGCTTGTATCACAAAATGCACAATTCTTTTGAATATTTGGGCTAAGCCGCCCCACTATATCGGCCGGCCTCGAAGACCGAAATTGTGACGGTGTCACCCGAAAAATTTGAAATTACGAAATTTGAAGAAAAAAAATTACGGAATTTCAAGTGGCCCAATATCTGAAAATGTTCGCAACATATTAATGTACATTTGTGCCAAATTTGGTGCTTGTATCACAAAATGCACAACAGGTTTGCTATGCTGCTACACTATTTGTCCACTTGAGTCGAATTTTTTTTATTACTATTAAATCCCAGATAATTCATGCTCCAATTCAAAGTTTCCACATTGACGTGAAAACCTCCTACATATTGCAAACCGATGCATTTCCGTTGCTGTAATCTGTTGGAAAATAAAGCGCCTTATGGGAGAACGTTGTTTAGGCCGAGATTAAATATCTAGAAAAAGCGGTTTCAAACACTTTGTAGTTCCAGATTATCCTGTAATCACTTCTTTCATTGCCAATTGAAAATCTCAACACGTCACGAATGCATAGCTATTGTTGGTGGTAATTATATTCCCCCTTATAGCCATTGTTACTGCTATTTGTATCAGTTATGTCATTGCATTTATGTTTCGACAATTATTGGATTAAAAGATTTTCCTTCGGCCTTGTTGTTTCGGAAGGCTCTGCCTTCTGTTTTGTTTTCTATATGTTCTATATGTTTTGACAAAAGTAAGTCAGAAGTACTTTTGAAGAAATCCAAGCAGGTTCTCGAGTTCTTTGAACAAAGCAAAAATCAAACTTGAAACTCCAGATGTTCAGCCTGTCATTCCAAACACTATTCTTTGAGCATTCAGTGTCAGCAATGTTAGTGCAAGGTACAAAAGGCGAAATTTAAGAGCATTTGCAGGGTTTACAGGTGTTGGCAAAAGCTTTGCACTTGACAGATGAGAATTTGACATAATCATGAAACCACAAACATAAACGCATAAAAGACATGCAAGAACATTATTTGTGCGAATACATGAAACATGTTTTGGTTCATTTAAGGAAAAAAAAAAATAAAAAAAAAATTAATTTTTATCTTCTTTTGCTCTCTTCCTTTTTTAATGGGCAAAGTCAAATGGTACAAAGATGATTTCCAACCCAAAGTAAAAGTACAATACATATAATCTTACATACTGTATACAAATATATACAGAATATATTATATATATATATATGTATATATGTATAGATACTATATACTCATTTACACATAAATACATCGCCTATAGAAAGTCTACACCCCCTTTCAAAATTTTCACCTTTTGTTGCCTTATAGCCTGGAATTAAATTACATTAAATCAGACTTTTTCCACCTTTATTTACACATCATAACCCACACCCACATCAATGAAAAACAAATTCGACAAATTTGAAAAAAATAAATAAATACAAAACAAGAATATCTTGGTTTGATGTGTCCACCCCCCCCCCCCCCCCCCCCCGAGTTAATAGTTGGTGGAGGCACCGTTGGCAACAATTATGACTGTGAGTTTGATGGAATAGGTCTCTACCAACTTTACACACCTTGATTGGGCAATATTGGCCCTTTCTTCTGGACAAAACTGTTCATGCTCAGTCAAGTTGAGTCGGGAGCGTTGATAGACAGAGATATTCAAGTCATGCAACAGAATTACGATTGGAATTAGGTCGGGGCTCTGACTGGGCCACTTAAGGACATTTATCGTTATGTCCCTTAGACACTCCAGTGTAGCTTTGTCTGCGTGCTTCGGATCGTTTGATGCTGAAAGGTGAACTTCGGTCCCAATTTCAGTTTTCTCGCAAAGGGCAGCAGATTTTCCTCTGGGATGTTTTTGTATTTTGCTCCATCCATTTTACCTTCTATCCAGACAAGTGCCGCAGTCCCTGCTGATGAGAAACATCCCCATAACATGATGCTGCCACTACCATGATTCACAGTAGGGATGGTGTTCTTTGGGTAATGTGCTGCGGAGTTTGATCCAAACGTAGCGTTTTGCAATTAGGCCACAAAGTTCCATCTTGGTTTCATCAGACCACAAAACTTTTTGCCACATGGTTTCAGAATCTCGAGTGTTTTTTTTCCTTACCTCAAACAGGGCTCAAGTCGGGGTTTTTTTTTACATGCGCCACCAAAGGTGGATGGAGGTTATGTTTTCACCCCTGTCTGTCAGTTTGTGAACAAGATACATCAAAAAGTTGTGGACGGATTCGGACGAAATTTGGCAGAGATGTAGCGTTTGTGACAAGAACGAAATGATTAGATTTTGATGAAGATCCGCATTCGGATCCGGTTAGTAGAATTTTTAAAGTGATTGTTCACCATTGGGAGTTACTTTTTATTGGGAGTTACTTACTTTTTCACGTGACTATATACATACATACATACATACATACATACATATATACACACGAAGAGTATGGTACACTAGAGAGAGAGATAAATCACCCAACACTTGAGAAATTAGACATCATGGCTAACCCGAACGGTGCTGCTGTCGTGCAGCATTTTACGCGTCTTCACCAAATCCCGATTGAATGTCGAGATCAGTGCTCGGAGAGCCAATCACAAGCACCGGACACTGTTTGTCGGAGTGAGGCAACGAAGTTCGGAGGATAATCTCCTGGCAAACATGGCTGCAGAAAACAAATCGGCCTACTGCAGTTACAGGTGATTTGTCACTATCCTCTGTCAAAGGAGAGTGCGCTTTGAGGGCCAACGACTTGTCGCTCCGTCCTCAGCAAAGGAATGCCGGTCGGTTACTTTCGCTGGCTGCGTCTACCTGTGGTGCCAGGCAACTGTCGGCAGGTGCAGCATCTGAGGTGAAGCCATCCATCCACTGGTGTTTCGACCTGGTAAACTCAGTACTTCCAAATAAAGTTGAATGAAAATTTCACAGAACTGCAAACAAGTTATAATATAATACAATATGTACATTTAAAAAGACACATATAACATATAGGCGATGAGCCAAAGGGGTTGGTCGGTACCATACAGATGGAGTAAGGCTCATTGTGATTTTTAGCAAGATATATGTCCCTAGATATGAAAAAAAGTGACAGCAGTGTATAACTCTCGGCCATCTCTGTGTTATCACCCGAAATATTATTATACGCCCGCTTCGCTTCGCCAAAAAATGTGATATTTGCTAAAATTGGAATAAATATGTTTTTAAGGACCACAGAGTGCCAATAATTTGCATACTGGATGCCAACTAATATAGTAATAGAAAATAGAACATTTGTGGGGGTTATTTATCAAAATATTGATATAATGACAAAAAATATGTTAAATTTAGTGAAAAAGTGGTCGAAATCGCTTCGAGTTCAGAATTCACATTGTACATTTTTGTCAATATTTCAAAAATGAAAACTCCCAGAGTAACATTTGACCCCTCAAAATCTTCGCATGGAACCACTGCATTGGAATATATCATTACTTTGTAATATGGTGGTTGTTTGGGGCACATATTTTGGCAAAGTTCAAAATATGTTCAACCATACCCCCTAATTTTGATATTTTGGAACGAAACATAGCTTTTGAACATTTTAGGTTTATTCATCTACTACTTTTGGTATCTCAGTGTAATTTTGGTCCGATCTCAACTCCACAGATTGGACTAGTTTTTCCCGAGTTGACGTTCCCTTGTATCTCTTGACATTTTCGCAGAAAATGCATGTGTAGTCATAGATGCGTGATTCTGATGAGGATCGTCATGCCGGTCGCTTAGCATTGGAACACCCAGCAACAGCTTCCTCTGTTGAGCTTGAATCTGTTTTACGTTTAAGGGCTTCCAGATCTCTCTTCATCGTGAAAATGCTTCTACATTTCCTATGGTAGAAGATCACTGGAATCTCCTTGTCTGTCACCGATTTAGCGATGTCAAGTATAGAGGAGTGATCTCTTACTTGAGCAGCATTTATTAGGGTTTTCCATGATTCAAAACTTTGTGGACTGGTAAGTTGTTCATTTGGATCAATACTCAGTGATTCCTTGTGAATGATACAATGTCTGCCAGTTGGCACTTCGGCCTCATCTCTGGTTTGTTCTTCCATTGCGATTGTACTAGCAATACTGGGCAAGCACTAACACCACCACCACCACATTACCTGGAATGACAAAAGGAAATAACAATTTAGTTGGGTAATACAGATGCAAATACAGTAATGTTTAACCCTTTAGCGCCTATAATATCAAAATTAGGGGGTATGGTTGAACATATTTTGAACTTTACCAAAATATGTGCCCCAAACAATCACCATATTACAAAGTAATGATATATTCCAATGCAGTGGTTCCTTGCGAAGATTTTGAGGGGTCAAATGTTACTTTGGGAGTTTTCATTTTTGAAATATTGACAAAAATGTACAATGTGAATTCTGAACTCGAAGCGATTTCGACCACTTTTTCACTAAATTTAACATATTTTTTGTCATTATATCAAAAATTTGATAAATAACCCCCACAAATGTTCTATATTTCTATTACTATATTAGTTGGCATCCAGTATGCAAATTATTGGCACTCTGTGGTCCTTAAAAACATATTTATTCAAATTTTAGCAAATATCACATTTTTTGGCAAAGCGAAGCGGGCGTATAATAATATTTCGGGTGATAACACAGAGATGGCCGAGAGTTATACACTGCTATCACTTTTTTTTCATATCTAGGGACATATATCTTGCTAAAAATCACAATGAGCCTTACTCCATCTGTATGGTACCGGCCGGTCAATTTGGGAGGTCTGGCTCATAGCCTCATATTGTATATAAATAAATATATATATATATATATATATATACTGTGCCTTCAGAAAGTATTGACACCCCTTGATTTTTTTCACATTTTGTTGTGTTACAGGCTGAATTTAAAATGGATTAAATTGAGAATGTTTTTTGTCACGGATCTACACATCATACCCCATAAATTGAAAGTGGAATTTTTAAAATTATTTTTTAATTTTTTACAAAATAATTAAAAATGAAAAGCTGAAATGTCTTGTGCCAATAAGTATTCAACCCCTTTGTTATGATACTCCAAATTGAGCTCAGGTGCATCCTATTTCCTTTGATCTTCCTTCAAATGTCTCTACAACTTGAGACAAGGTGGACAACAAGTCCACCTGTGGCCAATTCAATTGATTGGACATGATTTAGAAAGAAACACACCTTTCTATGTAAGGTCCCAATGTTGACGGTGCATGTCGGAGCCGAAACTCTACCATGAAATCCAAAGAAATGTCTGTAGAACTACGAGATAGAATTGTGAGGAGACACAGATCTGGGGAAGGGTATAAAACAATTTCTAGTGTTGAAAGTTCCTAAGAGCACAGTGAACTCCATCACTAGGAAATGGAAAGAATATGGAACTACCCAGACTTTTCCTCAAAATGGTCACCCGACCAAACTGAGCAACCGAGCAAGAAGGACCTTGGTTAGGGAGGTGTCTAAGAACGCAATGACCACTCTGACAGAAATACAGGGTTCTTTGGCTGAGATGGGAGAACCTGCCGGAAGGACAACAGTCTCTGCAGCACTTCACAAATCTTGACATATGCATGATGCAGAGGAGGAGATGAACCACATAAAAGGTTCCTGGCATGAGACTCCTCCAAGTGGGGTGGTGTGTGTGTGTGTGTGTGTGTGTGTATGTGTGTGTGTGTGTGTGTGTGTGTGTGTGTGTGTGTGTGTGTGTGTGTGTGTGTGTGTGTGTGTGTGTGTACCCGTAGGAGTTGAGTGAGTGCAGTGTGAGCATTACAGTGGTTAGGGCTGAGCAGAAGGAAGAAGGAGGAATGCCTCCAGTCACATCAAGGACTGATGAGCTGATGAGTGGTTTGGCGGGGAATAAACCCACATTGTCAGAGGCTCATGCCCGAGAAGGAAAGGAGCGGGCTCATGCCAACATCTGCGGCACTGTAGGTGGCGATGCCGTGCCCATGAGCCTTGGAAGAAAGGCAGGGGTCAGCGTGGGCAACCATGTTGGCTCCAAGAATCATGGACAAAAGGTAAGGGCCCATGCGGGTGAACATTTCAGGCCCAGGGTCTACAGAGCAGCCGGATACAGCACAGGAACCAGAGGAGCCGAGAGAGTTATTGAGACCTTTTTGGTGACAGTTAGGTAGCAAGGTAGGGCAGGAGTAGCAAAACTGATGGGCAATAGAAGCAAATGCCCAAAGGAAATTTGATCTGTTAAATTAAGTGAAAGATCATAATTGGGGAAAATGTAAGTTTTTGAAAAATCTAGAAAATTTTTGCCAAGTTTAGTAGGGAAATTGTAAATGGATTGAAATTGCATTACATGGATGACTGTAGTATGAGGGGTGCACCTTCCTCCAGTTCCTTTATCTTGCTTTGGCAGGATTGGGGATGAGTGTAAAGTGAGTGGAGTGTGCTGAAGTGGAGTGAGTGGAAGTACTTTGGTTTGGAAGTAAAAGTGGCTAAAGTTTAGGTGTGCACGGTGTAAGAGGTGAGTACTGAGTAATGTATGTCGTTGTTTGAGGAGCAACGCCTCCTACTGGAGGGAGCCTCCAGTTAGTGGTGGGCCGGATAGAGGGGTTCGAAATTTGGGGAAATGGAAGCTGCAGGTCATTGGACATGGCGAATTGTTAATGGGAATCAGTTTTAGAAGTGTAAGCGTGTAGTTTGTGGGTTGTGAGTGTTGCCCTGAGAGATAGAGGGGGGTAATTATTGAAAGCACTGTCCCATAAGGGCCTCCTGAGTGGTGAAGCCCCGTCATCGATGCCAGAAGGGTGAGTAGTTTAGAAGTCCAAATTTTCTCCACAAAAAATATACTCTGCAAGCCACTGTGTCACATGATTATTGTGTGGCCATCAGCAACTCAAGGGTGGGCCGTTATGATTGTTTGTTTCTTTACCTTCACTGCTAAGCTCTGGAATTCTTTACCTTCTCAGGTCTTTCCAAACAGTTATGATCTCACCCTTTTCCAAAGACAGGTTTTCCACTTCCTCAAAAGCTCTTACATTTGGACAGATTATGATAGACAAAGAAGGATCGCTGGAATGGCTAAGAAGAGTTCAGCTCAACTGGGATGGAGAACAAATCATTATTAATGCCAAAGACCAAGGACACTATACGAATGGCTTTAATAAGATGGCAGGACTGAGTCAATCGGACAAGTGCAGGTTCTGCAAGGTAAAAACAGAAAGTACGAGTCACCTCCTATCGGGATGTAAAAAACTCATGTCAGAGCAGCTGTACATCCAAAGGCACAACAAGGTATGTAGAGTAATCCGCTGGCACATCTGCAGAAATTACAATATTCCAGTTCCACAAAACTCATGGAAACATAAACGAAAAGCAATCATTGAAAACAAGGACATAATGCTCACATATGACCTGATGATCTCATCCAGCGTGAACATGGGAAACAAAGCACTGTGACCGGACATTATACTCAGGAACAAAAAGGAAAAGACAGCATTGCTGTTTGAGATGTCAGTACCCAGAGAGTTTGGTCTAAATAATGCAGAAATCAAGAAAATGACCAAATACCAAGACCTCAAGAAGAAGAAAAAAGAACCACCTTTAGAGGCCATTTTTCCCCGCAGAGCAGGGGTTGGCCTTTTTCAGGCACCATGGCCCCTTTTTGAAGCAATGTTTTATGGCCGGATGCCCTTCCTGCCGCCAACCCTGTTAGTCGCCCCTTGCGACACACAGGGAATTACCAGTGAACTGGTACTCAATTTGCCGACCTCGGAAGGATGACAGGCTGAGTCAACCCCCCACCAAGACCTCAAGAATGAAGTGAAAAGATCCTGGAAGCTGAAGAGCACCAAAATTGTACCAGTGATAATTAAGGCAACAGGAATGATAAAGAAGACTTATGGAGAACTTAAAAACCATCCCTGGAAACTTTACCATAAACAAACTACAGTTGGAGGCTGTATGGGACTCTGTGGCGATCCTGAAAAGAGTCCTTGGAACAAAACTCTGAGAACAACAAAACTTCACAACTTTACTCATGAATCGCAATCCTTCACTGAAGTGGGGGTGGATACTTTGAGTCCTGGGAGGGCTCCGTTCCACCTTCTAAAGCTCAAATTATGAAAATTAACAACCAACAACACACCCATCAAGCTTCCGAGCACACCATAATTTCCTTCTCAGATAGAAGAGAGCTGGCCATCCCCTACCCTGCTGCCAAAGCACCTGCCATCATCTGTAGCCAGCCCCCAAAGGCAATCTGCCTGCCTGCCACCATTGCTGCCTAATAAACTGTTGTTGCTTGATCTTTGACTTTCACTTGCTGGCTTCTGGCCTATGAAGCATTTTGCTGCCAATTAACTATTTTGCAGTCCTCAAATAATTGTTGCCCCCTCTTCCATGGACCCTGAACTTTTGATTATTTATTTATTTGCTATGTTGCTGAGATGAAAGTGCCCTGGAGCCACGTTTATTAATTTTTTTGTTACAATGTGAATTCTATCTTGATTGATAAGTATGTGCTTATGGACAGATGCATCTAACTGTGAGGGAAAGGATCCTGGCCGACATAATAGGTATACGACCCCCAGCCACATCTACTGCACTACAAATGTTTGGGGATTAGAGTAGGGCAGAAATGTTGTTGTTCAATAGTCATTTCCGTCCTGTCCAGGTCCAGCATCAGGTGAGACTTGGGATGAGTCGTCTGAGGGGAAGGACGGAGCAGTGTTACAAAAACGACTTTGGGGTTCATGAAGGATTAATTTTCTAATTGATGTTAGAATAAGTGCTTTGTAACCCCAGTTAGAAACGACCAGGATCGGATGTCGAGGAAGCTCCTTGTCGCCATTGCCCCTTGCGAGTTAACGTTCTTAATCATTACCCTCGCCAGAGGAGAGTAATATAAAAATTTTGCACCTCTATATCTCGGAAAGCACTGAATAGAAAAAATTGAGACATGGCTCATTGTAAAGAACTCTCCATGGGGAATAAAATATGTTAATGATGATGTCATAGGTGCCTCCATTATGACGTCATAATTCGACAAGTAGAAAACTTCATCCAATCAAGATGAAATTTCTTGAGCGCCATGTCGGCATAAATTGGTTGAGAAAAAAAATAACGATGGCGTCATCTGTCACGTGGTTCGGCCGCCATCTTGGAAAAACCGAAAAACTTTGCACCTCCATATCTCCTAAAGTGCTGAATAGAAAAAAATTGAGACATGGCTCATTGTAAAGAACTCTCCATGGGGAATAAAATATGTTAATGATGATGTCATTGGTGCCTCCATTATGACGTCATAATTCGACAAGTACAAAACTTCATCCGATCAAGATGAAATTTCTTGAGCATAATCTCGGAATAAATTAGTTTAGAAAAAAAATAATGATGACGTCATCGGTCACGTGGTTCGGCCGCCATATTTGTTTTCACACAAAAGCCTTAAAAAACACTGAAAATACATCTTGGTGAGGGTTTGCAATCTCTGCTCTTTTTCTCGTTTCCCATTGTAATTTCTCACCTCCCCACACAACTGCATCAAAATGGCGGTTCCATGTGAGAATCTTTTCGTCACTGCAGGAGTGTGTGTGGACTCTTGTAGAGTGGGGGGAAAGCCTCACCATGGGGACCATGCAGTGGTAGTTTATAAACCGATAATGGATAAGCGCTGAAGGGAGAAAGAAAACATTGGAGGCATAGTAATAGAAGAACCACAGTGAATGCCAAGGCAAGAAGGGTTGAGGTCGGTTCCGTCCTCAGTCCCGCAGTCAGCCCAGTTCGAGCTATCTCAGCTGCAGGACGAGCCATCCCAGGCACGATACAGGCCACCCCATGCACGATATTAAAACAGCTTTTGTTAGGTTAGGGTTTGAGACAGAATGAGCTTGTTGGCTTAGTGGTTAGGGTGCTGGCTTGGGATCCTGGGTTCGAATCCCGGTTGATCACTGAATTAGCGCCAGGGGGGTTGACTCAGCCTGTCATCCTTCCGAGGTCGGCAAATTGAGTACCAGCTCACTGGTAATTCCCTGTGTGTCGCAAGAGGCGACTAACAGGGTTGGTGACAGGAAGGGCATCCGGCCCTAAAACATTGCTTCAGAAAGGGGACCAAGGTGCCCGAAAAAGGCCAACCCCTGCTCTGTGGGGAAAAATGGCCTCTAAAGGTAGTTCTCGTCTCATAATCACTCTGCTTATTGGGGTGGGAAGTCCCACCATTGGACCCCGTAACCGCAACGTTACTGGTAGAGGCACCATTCGAGCTTGCTGATGTGCCGGCCGAATATGACTTGAGAGGTCATGTACCTGGGATGGCTCTCCTCTCGACTTTCTGCCCAAATCTCAACATTTGGTCTTTTCGCAGGTGCAACGCTGAATTGAGAGTCCTTTCTGACTCATTCGTCCGATTGATCTCAATCGGTCAAGTATGGCCTTATTTGGGTGCACTTTCCTCTTGGAGGTGGGTGGCACGTGTATTATTCGATATCATTGTATTTTTAATATCTCCCTGAAAGTTGACTTTAAGAAAAGTTTCATTTCACTGTTATTATGATTAAATTAAGTTTAATAACGAGCCACAGACCAATGGCCTACAAAATATTTGCAGCTGGTATGCTTCATTTTAACCCCTATCTTACATGGAATACCTACAAAAGCAATTTTGCATATTTGGAAGAAATAATCTTGACCAGGAAGCTGCGCAAGACCAAAATGAGAGAAATATGTGAGCCCATCATTGTGTTTATATTACAGTACTGGATTTCAGAAACCTTGTCACACCAATCATGATGTACATTCTTGCCATCTGTCTCTCTAAAACTCCTCTCAACTCTCCAATCTCCTTTAAAAGCTCCACAATTACACAATGTGATACAACAAACCTACTAGGTATTACCCCAACATCAAATTTATCCTAAAATCCACATATTACACAAATAGGTAAGTCTGCCTCAAAGAAACTAGGAGTCCTGTTAAGATGTCGAAGATTCTTCTCCTCTCAACAGTTGCTTCAACGATATAAAGGATTGATTCATCCTTGTATAGAGAACTGCTCTCACATCTGGGGAGGTTCCAGCTCCACATATTTACTGGACAGAATTGAATCCAAAGTAATCCGACTTATCAACTCTCCTAATCTGATCTCAAAACTCGACCCGCTCAAATTACGTCGCAAAGTTGGCTCTCTTTCTTTTCTACAGATATTACTTCGGTTTCTGCTCCCAAGAACCTGCTGTTTGTGTACCTCCGCCATTAACAAGACCACGGAATACTCGACAAGCATCACATGATTATTGTGTGGCCATTAGCTACTCAAGGGTGGCGGGTTATGATGTTTGTATTTTCCCCACCACTGCCAAACTCTGGAACTCTTTACCTTCCCATGCATTTCTAAACACTTATGATCTTCCCCTTTTAAAAAAGATTTTTTACTTCTTCAAAAACTCAAAGACTATTCTCTCTTTCTTCACTTTTCTATCAATGCAGCTCCTTTATTTAATGCTTGGCCTCGATGAGGACTATACAGTCCATGACTGGAGCCTTCAACATAAAAAAAATTGGGGGTCAAAAATTGATGTTCATTATGAGATTTTGAGCATGCAAGACCGGACATCCAAAACCCAACAACTTATAAAATTTGGACGCCCTATTCTAAAATCAGGTGCCTCAGGCACCCGTTAATGTCGAGTCTTGCTTTTGGGGTATAAATATTTCACCCGTTGATGGCATTGGCTTGGTGCCACCTTCGACACTATTCACATCGCACCAGCTTCCAGTAAAATGCCGGCGTTGTTTTCCAGCATCACCTTTATGTGAGCAATGCCGGCATTTTTTTTTATGTAAAAATATGGCTATAGTGATATAAAATTGTAAAATTGTATGTAAAATAAATTGTAAAAATTGTAAAATAACGTATAAAAATTGTAAAATAAAGTGTAAAAATTGTAAAATAAAGTGTAAAAATTGTAAAATAAAGTGTAAAAACTGTAAAATAAAGTTTAACAATTGTAAAACAAATTGTAAAAATTGTAAAACAAATTGTAAAAATTGTAAAAAAAATGGTAAAAATTGTAAAATAAATTGTAAAAATTGTAAAATGAAGTGTAAAAATTGTAAAGTAAAGTGTAAAAATTGTAAAATAAAGTGTAAAAATTGTAAAATAAAGTGTAAAAATTGTAAAATAAAGTGTAAAAATTGTAAAATAAAGTGTAAAAATTGTAAAATAAATTGTAAAATAAATTGTATGCATGTAAAATTCCTGTGAAAAAGTCAATGCAAAGTGTGTGTTAAATGTCGATCCCAGAAACAACATGCTTGGGAGGAGATGGGCAGACGAAGGTGGGAATATAGGAAACATTGTACACAACCACGAAAATTAAAACAGCAGGGAAATCCAAGCCTGAGAATTTCACCTTCAATTCTAGAGTGGTACTCGGCAGAAGGCCTACCTCCACCAGGAGAAACAGTTTACGTTTTGTATCCCACTGATAGGCCAGATCTGGATTTGGGCCTTAACCAAAATCTAACTATTTCATCCTTGTCACATACCCAATTTCTCCACCAAATGTCGTCCAAATCCGCCCACAACTTTTTGAGATATCCTGTTAACAAACAGACAGACAGACAGGGGTGAAAACATAACCTCCGCCAACCTTTTGTGACGTAGGTAATGAATCATCATTGGAAAAAAATAACCAGAAAAACAAGACGTCCACAGATAAAGCATTTATTGTATCATTCATAACTCAGCAATTTTAATCTTTCTACCTGTTTTCTGAAGATCAATGAAACTTACGTAATAGATCAGTTGGGAGTCCTTTTTTGGTAAATGTACCAAATATTAATTATTTTTGTCCAACTTCCTTTTGACGAAAGTTTCTTCCACATCCAGTTTATAGCCCATGCAATAATCAAAAGAATATTTGTTTCAGTAATAGGCCCGGGATCCTTCACCATAGTTCATTGCACACGTCGTTATGCTTTTTCTGGTTTACATCAACAATCCCCCAACCTCTTTGGAAAACCCTGCCTATCACTTTGAAGATGACTCTTGCTGGATTACGGTTAGGGTTACCTTTTTGGGCGTCTCTCACGCTAATGACATCTCACCCTAACGTGCTGCGCGTCTCTCACACTAATGATAGCCAGGCTGCATCCTTCTCTGCTATGGAGAAATACGAAGCTAGGCAAGCAACTGGAATGTGTCATTCAATGCTTCCATGTCCATTACTGCACTTACTCTGTCTATACAAAAATAACGTATCGGACAACCCTTCAGTTTACTTCAGTATTCAACCTTTGGCTACTAGAACTAACAATCTGATGATTTTTCCTTGGCTGATCACATAATATGCAATCTGGCCTCCAGGGCATGGAGACACGAAGTCATTCTACTGCTAATCTCAGCTACGTAGCGTGGAAAGTATCTCTTCCACATTGTCATGGAGGTGAATACCCTCTGTGCAAGCAGTGGTAAGGAGATAGCGAGGACAGGCAGTAGTGAGGATAAGCAGTGGTGAGGGGATAGCAAGGGTAGCCAGTGGGGAGGAGTAGCAAGGGTAGACAGTGGGGAGGAGTAGCGAGGGTAGGCAGTGGGGAGGGGTAGCGAGGGTAGGCAGTGCGGAGGAGTAGCGAGGGTAGGCAGTGGGGAGGGGTAGTGAGGGTAGGCAGTGGGGAGGAGTAGCGAGGATAGGCAGTGGGGAGGGGTAGCGAGGATAGGCAGTGGGGAGGGGTAGCGAGACCAGGCAGTGGTGAAGGTGCAGAGAGGCCAGGCATTGGTGAGGGTGCAGAGAGGCCAGGCATTGGTGAGGGTGCCAAGAGGCCAGGCATTGGTGAGGATGCAGAGAGGACAGGCAGGGGTGAGGGTGCAGAGAGGCCAGGCAGTGGTGAGGAGGTAGTGAGGATACACAGTGATGAGGATGCAGAGAGGCCAGGCAGTGGTAAGTGGTAGCGAGGGTAGGCAGTGATGAGGGGTAGCGAAGACAGGCAGTGGCGAGGGTGCAGCGAGGTCAGGCAGTGGTGAGGAGGTAGTGAGGCCAGGCAGTGGTGAGGGTGCAGAGAGGCCAGGCAGTGGTGTGGATGCAGAGAGGCCAGGCAGTGGTGAGGGGCAGCGAGGGTAGGCAGTGATGATGAGTAGTGAGGACAGGCAGTGGTGAGGAGTAGCGAGGACAGGCAGTGGTGAGGGTGCAGAGAGGCCAGGCAGTGGTGAGGAGGTAGTGAGGATAGGCAGTGGTGTGGGTGCAGAGAGGCCAGGCAGTGGTGAGGGGTAGCGAGGGTAGGCAGTGATGAGGAGTAGTGAGGCCAGGCAGTGGTGAGGGTGCAGAGAGGCCAGGCAGTGGTGAGGGGGTAGCGAGGACAATCAGTGGTGAGGGTGCAGAGAGGCCAGGCAGTGGTGTGGGTGCAGAGAGGCCAGGCAGTGGTGAGGAGGTAGTGAGGCCAGGCAGTGGTGAGGGTGCAGCGAGGCCAGGCAGTGGTGAGGAGTAGTGAGGATAGGCACTAGGCAGTCATGAGGGGTAGTGAGGAAAGGCACTAGGCAGTGGTGAGGGGTAGTGAGGAAAGGCACTAGGCAGTGGTGAGGGGTAGTGAGGATAGGCACTAGGCAGTGATGAGGGGTAGTGAGGAGAGGCAGTGGTGAGGAGGTAGCGAGTGCAGGTGGTGGTGAGGGGTATCAAGGGCAAGCAGTGGTGAGGGGTAGCAAGTGAAAGGTGAATACCCTCTGTGGATTGACCTCGTCAGACTAGCATCCAAATCCCTGAAGCAAATTGGTGATGCTCAACAAAAATATAAAGTGTAAGCCGTAAGGCATGCTCTACTCCTCTTCCACCGTAGACAGGTCGGTGGCCGAGCAGTTGTCTATTGCCTCGGTCCACCTGCCCTTTTGGCTATTTTCCCCTCACGAGACTGTGAGGATGCACTCACTCCGCTTGCGATCTCAACCTCATTACCCAGACCAAATCCAGGCGGATTGCTCAGCCTCAACCCCTCTTCTCTCAACTGTGGAATTGCTTTCTTGATTCTGTGCAATCGTGCTCTTTGCTACACTCAGTAAAAGTGACAGGTTATCATAATCTCATGTAATCCCCTATTCCTGATCTTTTCGATTCTCACAGAATTTCCTCTCCTGTCCACCCACATTTTTCCTTATTTACCCTGTGTGTCAGCTCTTTGTTTGCTGACATGCTCATTTTATACTCAACTTACTCGGTTGACGTCTCTGCGTTCCTTCGTTCCCTATTTCTCCACCCTCCTCTGTATGGCAACTCCTTCTGCTCCATTGCCCGCCTGTCAATCAGCTGTTCGAGCCTCAATATCTGTATAAAAGACAAGAGCTGTGTTATTTGATATCAAGGCTTAGTGCAGGCAGGCTCATTTGGGTGGGGGCTGTGTGCGTCTGCTCGGTGCCGACGAGGCCGGAGTAACCCGAAACACGTCTTCGTGGATTGTACCCCATCCCTGGGTGAGATGCCTCGTGGAGTTTGATAATATATCCTCGTGCCTCATATAGTGGAGGGATGGTCGGGTCGGCCTTTTTTTTGCAGTATTCACAAAGCCGTAGGTTTGCCCTTCTTTTCATTGTCACAGACATCGCGTAGTCCAGTTACTTGATTATACACAGTAATCTACACCGGAACACATTTCATCAATTACATTCGACTCATCGTTTGCCAAGGATGCAATTGGGGGTTCATTTATTTTTAAAAATTAAAAAAAATTTAAAAAAAAGAAAAAGAAAATTCAAATTCACAATTTCTATTTTTAAGTTGATTTTAACTGAATTAACAATTCAGTAATACATTTGGAAGCATAATGGGTGCATGACGGGGAAAAAGAAAAATGTCCGTCTTTCAATCGGAATTAAGGAGCACTCAAAGTTAAATTTCCTTCATGTTATTTCATCTGGTAGAACAAGGAACGATGGAGGGACGGTGAGAATGAAGCCGACATTTTATATGCTCGATGTCAGTTGGCAGATAAATCCTGGGTGCTAAAACCAATCCACGTCATCCTCACCATTGTATCTCCCACCCCCAATGTCTTTTTTGGCTGAAAATATGCACATTGTGCACGAGAAATCATAGACACCGAAACGAGATGCCATGCGACCGAGTGGTGTGTAATCCTAAGCACCGTTTAATTTTATCCCTTTTTGTGGCACGTTGATTTGCCTTTTGAGTGAAATGCGTAAAATTAAGTTCATGTCTGAAAACTGGTACTGGATAATTTTTACATCTTCTTCTTCTTTAATGGGCAAAAAATATTCCCACATTCTTGTGGGGTTGGCCGGGGAGGTTTTTGGCCCAAGTCTTTCACAAACCGGCTAGCCAGGCATGACGCTCGGTTAACTTTACATGTGACTATTTAATGGAAACACTTCTCGGAGAGGTTTCTAAATTCTAAGACAACATTTTAGGTAAGGAATCCAAGATTTAATTCCTTGCTTGTATATTTGGATGTTTTGAACATAAAGTTCTCAATCTCTGATACTATGGAATGAATGAATGAATGATCGTTTTAAGGCCATTTTCCCCGCTAGAGCGGGGGTTAGCCTTGCGGGCCCCATGACAATCATGGTTCCCTGTTTGGAGGCAATGTTTTTATGGCCGGATGCCCTTCCTGACGCCAACCCTTGGTCACGCTCTTACGATGCGCAGGGATACGGTGTACCTATTCTAAACCGGGGTACACACCGGGATCATTCATCCCAGCAAGCTGGTACTCAATTTGCCGAGCTCGGAAGGATGACAGGCTGAGTCAACCCCCCTGGTGTTAATTCAGCGATCGACAGGGATTCGAACCGAGGATCCTAGGATCCCAAGCCGGCACCCTAACCGCTAATCTCTGATACTATGGGACAACATATTATTATTTTTTTGTCATGTACCCTTTAGAACTCAGGACTTGATGTAATCATCACAAAACTCAATTTATAAGGACACTATTACGAGTGTCAAATGACAAGGATAATAAGAGGAAATCTTTGGAGAAGGGTTGTGCAAGTGATTTGAGGCTGAAGGAGAGCAAAGTAGAATATATTACCAACCCGACCGCTCCCATACTCCCCCATCCCCATGGATAAAGGTTCACATTCTCTTAGCCACAACTGCCTGAAGTCAAACAAACCTCGACAACCACCGAAACACCAGGACAATTCCCTTTTTGCAGCTTGCAAATTACCCCCTTTTTAAAAGGCCCGAAATAGTTTTTTAAAATTCCTTTATCAGCGTCTTTCAAAGTGATGCACATACATCTGGAAGATCCTCAGCATTTCGAGTTAGCAATTAAATTTTTTTAATTAAACAGCAGAAAATCCCCAGAGGCTGAGACAGGCTTGCAGGCCCATTCTGCAAGACGTCTGCAACTTAATATCTCAGATTTCAAAACAAAGTATGGTTTCTCAAGTTTCAGGCAAATCATAACAAACTGGAAATGTGTGACAAATGTGACCTTTTACCACAACCAATAGCAGGGGTAGGAGGAAAACAACAACAACAACAACAACAACAGCAAAACAACTTGCTGTCAAGACTGCACCATCTGCTTTTTAGGGTCAAAAATGTATCTCCTGAATGCGAGAGTTATGGTGATGGAGGCACGAGGTCCTTTCGGTTCTTCTTCAGCATTCTTCAATTTGCCTTTCTTTTTCGAAGCACAGCTACTGAGCATGGACATGGTCGCCGCTGTGAGTCCCTCTGCAGGAGAGGGTGGTGCAGATCGTTATTAAATAGTGGTGGACAACACCTGCTTAGTGTGGTGACATCTTCTGAACTGTTGGAAGACTTAATCGTTTCAACGAGGAATCAAATAATGTCGCAGTTGAGAAAACTATCACCATCAGAAAATAAATATGAAACACCACAACAAAAGCTGCATGAATAAATGATATTCTTAGGCATTGATTAGGCTCTGGCAGTCACAGTAAACCTCTGTGGTGCACATAATGTTACAGCAGTCACATAATGAGATGTGACTCGTTATTCCCTGCAAAAAGGTGTGTACTGTATATATGTATGTACAGTGCCCTCCATATGTATTGTAACAGTGGTCAAATTTGTTATTATTGCGATATACTCAAGAAACTTGGATTTGAGATCAAAAGATGAATACGAGGTGAGAGTACAGAAGGTCAGCTTTTATTTATTGGTACTGTCGGACCCCGACATTCGCGGGGGATACGTTCCTGAAAAATGCCACGAATGTCGAATTTGCGAATGTTGGCCCAATGTTTCAATGGGAAAAAGGAGTATCGATCGAAAAAAAAAAAGAGGAAAAAGGAGGTTCCCAACGGTTCATGATTCATAAGGGAAAATTAAAAAATTTATAAACATGAATACACATCATTACAGATCCATTAAAAATGCTTACAATAAAAATAAAAATACTGTAAATCTTTCAAAAAGGTTCGCTCACTTTTGCCGCGAGTGTCATGTTACTTTATCGAAAATGAACCGAAAATTTTGCTTTGATCTTGCGTGATTCTCAAAGCACGTCTTTATCCTGGAAATACAGACTTGGCATTTAATATGGAATATATATTTTTTTCTTGACTTGGGTTTCCTTTATGAAAAAAAGTCTGGTGAGTCTGAATATCAATCTGGTGAGTTTCTTTTATGCTTCGGTGATTACTTTGTTAAAAGAACCATGTCACTGATTGTCTGTCGCAGCAAGAAGTCAATAACAGGATTATATCACAGGTGGCGTGACAAAATGTAAGGACAGGTACATTTGACGATTGGCTTCACAATTGGGTGTATAAGGGTTGTTGCGTTCTGTATTAGTGGAAAAAAACTGCTGCACGTCTACAAAAGTTATTGCCGCTTCCTCTGGAGATGGTCCGTCAACTCGACAATGCTGTTTGTCATGGAGTGGTGGCTTTACGAAATTCCGGCATGAAACAGTGTGCTATTGCTCGGCAGTATGGCATCACTCAAGGTCAGGTGTCAAAGATCCCGAAACGAAATGCTCAGAGGTGTGTCCCTCCTCCAATATCGAGGCCAGGACGTCCCCGCAGAACCACAAGGAGGGATGATCGCCAGCTGCACCGGTTAGTCCGCAATGGCCGTACCAAGTCAGCTAATCGGCTTAGGGCTGAGTGGCAGCAACTGACAAATGTGCCTGTATCCAGAAGGCTAGTCAACCAACGACTGGTTCAAGCAGGCTATCGTGCCAGGTGTCCCTTGAGAAAGCCATGCCTGACAAGACAACACCGCCAGCGCCGATTGCAGTGGGCCAGAGAGCACCGTCAATGGCAGCCAGGACACTGGAATCACGTGATCTTCAGTGACGAATCTTGATTTCTTGTCTATCCTCGAGATGGCCATGTCCGAGAGCGCAGACAAGTGCATGAAGCCGACAACGAAGATTGTATAGTGCCAAGAGTCCAAGCTGGAGCTGGTGGGGTGACCGTTTGGGCTGCTTTTCGTGCAGGGGGCAAAACTGACCTGGTTGTTCTGAATGGAAACCTGAACCAGTTCAAGTACAGGGCCATTCTGGAAGAAACATTGCTTCCATTTGCTCGTGTAGCCTTTCGAGGAAACTTTGTCTTCCAAGATGACAATGCATGGCCTCATCGTGCTCGCATGATCCAACACTTTCTTGCTGACCCGTGGTGTAGAGCATATGGAGTGGCCTGCCATGTCCCCGGATATGAATCCGATAGAGAACTTGTGGGCAGAATTAACGCGTCAAATCGACAACTTGGACCAGCAGCCTACCTCTGTGCGTGAATTGCAGCAGGCTATTGTCCCTGCATGGCAAGCAATTCCTGTCCAAACCTTGGCAAATCTCGTGAACAGCATGCCTCAACGTGTACGTGCTCTCCTGAATGCTCGTGGGGGTTACACGACGTACTGAACTGTAATTTTACTGTCCGTAATCCCAGTTGTAATTTAACTTTTGTTTTTGTTTAAAAAAAATTTGGCTAATGTGCAAAATAAAGAAATACTTCTGGAAAACGTACAGAAGTTTAACACAGTACTGTCCGTGAATTGAGTTCGATATCAGTTTCCATCACTTTCAAGGATCAATTTATTTGCTTCGAAATGTCAAATGTGGTTTTTGTTTCTTTTAAAGGTCACATTAACAAAATCTAGAATAATTTCAACATAATTCCAATGAACTTTTGGTTCTAAGTCAACTTGAAAAGTAAGTTCACCCCCACAAAAAAAATATTCCATATTAAATGCCAACTCTGTAGTTAAGGTTTCAATCGCTGGGGGCTTAAGCTTGAAGGATGATACTTGAAGGATCCGAGTTTAAATTGCATAATTTTAAATGTCCTGGCATCACAGTCCTTGTGTTAGAATTTCATTTTATTTTGGATCCAAAATAAGAGTTCATTTTTACGCTTTTTTAATTTATATTTTTATCTATTTAATGCAAGATTTACACCATGGATATCTTGATTGGATCAGCGAGGCTGGTTGATGGTACGTAAGTAAAAATGAACTCTATCTTGTCTGCCTATGGACAAGAAAATGCCCCCAAACTCATTGGGCGGCGCTTCACCACATAGCAAGACAATAACCCAAAACACACCGACAACACAACCAAGGAGGTCATCAAGAGAAAAAAGTGGAAGGTTTCAGACTGTCCAAGTCAATCTCCTGATTAAAATCCAATGGAGCAGCATTCCACTTGCTGAAGAGGAGACAGAAGTCAGAAACCCCCAAAACAAACAACTGAAAATGGCTCCAGTAAGCACTTGGCAAAGCATCTCAAAGGAAATACCAAGAGTTTGGGGATGTTAATAGGTCACAGACTCGATGCAGTTATTGCATGCAAGGGACTATTACACTACATATATTTACTTTAAGTTAATCTGTTTCAATACTTGTGCTTACTTAAAATGTGGAGACTGAACATAAAAAGTGTAATTGTTCTACATTGGTAAAACATGCATAGAAATACCAAAAAATAAAACTAACCACCTTCTGTGCTTTCGCCTCATATTCATCTTTTGATCTCAAATGCAAATTTCTTGAGCATATAGCAATAATAACAAATTTGACTTCACCTTTCCAATACTTATGGAGGGCATTGTATATACATACATACAGACTTGGCATTTAATATGGAATATTTTTTTGTGGGGGTGAACTTACTTTTCAAGATGACTTAGAACCAAAAGTTCATTGGAATTATGTTGAAATTATTCTAGATTTTGTTAATGTGACCTTTAAAAGAAACAAAAACCACATTTGACATTTCGAAGCAAATAAATTGATCCTTGAAAGTGATGTAAACTGATATCGAACTCAATTCACGGACAGTAGTGTTAAACTTCTGTACGTTTTCCAGAAGTATCTCTTTATTTTGCACATTAGCCAAAATTTTTTTCAACAAAAACAAAAGCTAAATTATGACTGGGATTACGGACAGTAAAATTACAGTTCAGTACTTCATGTAACCCCCACGAGCATTCAGGAGAGCACGTACACGTCGAGGCATGCTGTTCACGAGATTTGCCAAGGTTTGGACAGGAATCGCTTGCCATGCAGCGACAATAGTCTGCTGCAATTCACGCACAGAGGTAGCCTGCTGGTCCAAGTTGTCGATTTGACACGTTAATTCTGCCCACAATTTCTCTATCGGATTCATATCCGGGGACATGGCAGGCCACTCCATATGCTCTACACCACGGTCAGCAAGAAAGTGTTGGATCATGCGAGCACGATGAGGCCGTGCATTGTCATCTTGGAAGACAAAGTTTCCTTGAAAGGCTGCACGAGCAAATGGAAGCAATGTTTCTTCCAGAATGACCCTGTACTTGAACTGTTTCAGGTTTCCATTCAGAACAACCAGGTCAGTTTTGCCCCCTGCATGAAAAGCAGCCCAAACGGTCACCCCACCACCTCCAGCTTGGACTCTTGGCACTATACAATCTTCGTTGTGGCTTCATGCACTTGTCTGCGCACTCGGACGCGGCCATCTTGACGATAGACCAGAAATCTAGACTCGTCACTGAAGGTCACGTGATTCCAGTGTCCTGGCTGCCATTGACGGTGCTCTCTGGCCCACTGCAATCGGTGATGGCTGTGTTGTCTGGTCAGGCGTGGCTTTCTCAGGGGACGCCTGGCACGATAGCCTGCTTGAACCAGTCGTTGGTTGACTAGCCTTCTGGATACAGGCACATTTGTCAGTTGCTGCCACTCAGCCCTAAGCCGATTAGCTGACTTGGTACGGCCATTGCAGACTAACCGGTGCAGCTGGCGATCATCTCTCCTTGTGGTTCTGCATGGACGTCCTGGCCTCGGTATTGGAGTAGGGACACCGCTCTGAGCATTTCGTTTCAGGATCTTTGACACCTGACCTTGAGTGATGCCATACTGCCGAGCAATAGCACGCTCTTTCATGCCAGAATTTCGTAAAGCCACCACTCCATGACAAACAGCATTGTCAGGTTGACGGACCATCTCCAGAGGAAGCGGCAATAACTTTTGTAGACGTGCAGCAGTTGTTTTCCACTAATACAGAACGCAACAACCCTTATATACCCGATTGTGAAGCCAATCGTCAAATGTACCTGTCCTTACATTTTGTCACGCCACCTGTGATATAATCCTGTTATTGCCTTCTTGCTGCGAAAGACAATCAGTGACATGGTTCTTTCAACAAAGACATCACCGAAGGGTAAAATAAACTCACCAGATTGATACACTGAGTTCAGAAAGTAAACCCAAGTCAAGAAAAAAAAAATATTCCATATTAAATGCCAAGTCTGTACATATATATATATATATATATATATATATATATATATATATATATATACACAAAGAATTAAGTTAAGCACCCCTACACAACGAATTAAGGTAAGCACCCCCTAATATATATTCTTTGTGTATATGTATACATTGGCATATATTCTAAGGTATGTGAGATCAAATAATGATTGGTATGACATTAGCAATTATCCATTGATGAAATTGAGTGATCAAAGTGAAAAAAAGTGATTGGTTGAGTCAGTGATCCGATCACGTGGGTCCTACACACGTTATTGACGCAAAGATCGCTAGAGGTCTTCTCAGAACAATGACTGTACGTTAGAAAACATAAACGTCATCCACACTGTCCGTGATGGACCTATAGCTCCATACTTAAATTGAGGTGAAAATATGCCTAAAATTCCCAAAAAATTTGCACCTTAAATTATTCAGAATAAAATATTGAAAACGGCATGATTGTTATGTTTTTATGTGACCATAATATCACTTCTCCAGAAAATATAGCAATATCATGGGTATATTACACTGTTTTGACGACAACAAACTTGTAATGTGCGAGGTTGTAAAAAAACGGGGGGGGGTGCTTAACTTAATTCTTTGTGTATATATATACATATATATATATATATATATATATATATATATATATATATATATATAGTATTATGAAAATAACTTGGCAATGAATTCATAATTAGTTATCTCAAAATAAATGTTACATCAAGTTTTGTAACCATAGTTAGTAACAACCAGGATTGAATGTCTAGGAAGCTGCACGTCACCCTAGGGCCTAGACCCTAGTGTCTGTCTCTTTTGCCTCTGTGATTGGCAAACTTAATAGTTTATCATTGTCCTTTCTCACATACCCCACATGTTCCACATGGAAATGGCTCTTCCACGTGTGCAAAACACACACACACACACACACACACACACACACACACACACACACACACACACACACACACACACACACACCTTGGCCATTCCATGTGTCAGACCACCGCACATGTTCGGAGGAGGTGGCAGTAACACGTGAGAAAATTTGTCGCCACAGGAGGCATGCACGACCTTTTGGGGAAGCCTTACCCAAGAGGAATGCGTGCCGTGGTTAAATAAATCAACCATGCTCCAACACCGAGGGGTTGGTGTGGTCGTCAGCAGCAGTCACATAGTGTAAACTGAGGGTCATGAGCTGCTGCCTGTCATGCGGATGTGGTCTTCAATACCCTCTGCCGAGCAAAGGACTAATTGGAGTTCGAGAGTCGGGAGGAGTAATAGCGAGGCAGTGCATGACCGCACACGGAGCATCCCAAATGAACGCAGGAGAGCATTGCCCACATGACCCTGTTGCACCTTGCGGCATTTCAGAAAAAGGGAAGACCACAAACAAACCTCTTCCCCATCCATACTGTCTACTATTCCGTTCTACTGTGTCCTAAAATGACTTTGTCTATGAGAAGCTTAGTTTAAAGTTTAGACGAGGAAACCATTATTGTCTAGTTAAGCGGACTGGAAACCGAGTACGTTACAATACAGATGGATGATGATCCTCCTCGAGCTGTCAGGCAAGTAAGGCTACCGAGATAATTTCACTGGCTAGGGCGGCACAATCCTGGAGGAGAGGAGGGGTCCCCACTTCGACACAGGATACTCGACTGGATCACTGCAAGCAATATAGTACTAATTTTTGCCAATCACAGAAGGATGACAGGCAGAGCGGTGTTATTTGGCATGAATGGCTGACGCTTGAACTCAGGGCCTTCAGATCTTAGTACAACTACTTTAACGGTTAAGCCACCACCGAGCTTTGTGTGTGTAATATAAATATATATAATGTATTGTTACATTTGTTGGGGGGGTGGGGGTGTGTGTTAAGAGTACCAGTAGGTAGTCAATCTTGATGTAATAAGCAGGGACTTGCCAGCTTAATGATTATTTTTTTTAATGTGCACCAAACGGAGAGTAGATAGAGAGGGGATCAAGTTAATGAAATGTGTGTCAAACCTCCTGCAACCATCTGCTGGGTGGCACATGGTGGCAATAGGACAGCTCTGTTGAGTTGGAGGAGCATGGCAGATTATGGGGCTTCTGCCAAGCAAAGGGGAGAGAGAGAGAGAGAGAGAGAGAGAGAGAGAGAGAGAGAGAGAGAGGGGGTGGAGCTATGAACCCTCCAAGGGGAAGAGCGTTGCCCAGGGAGACAGGGAAGGAGCTGACGAGGGCAGGCAGAGATCATAGGAGTTCTGAGAAGGGAGAGAAGTCTGATCGGGAGGATTCGGTGCGCAAGGAGATCGTGATTCTGAGGAGAATCAGGAGCGTACCAGAAGGAGTTGTGAGGAGATTGTTAGAGGTCTGAGGAGATTTGTTGGGCGAGGGAGAGCATAGCTCTCGGAGGAGAGCTTTGAGGAGGTCGTCCTGCCGCCTACCTTGGCCCTTGTGCTGTGCTCATTTGCCTGTTGGTCGTCCTGTTGTCTCATCATCCTGCCCATCACCGCCTCATCCATCCTCATCGCCTGTTCGTATATCCTCTCGCCTGTTTACAACTGCCCCATTACCAGAGATAAGCCACCCAGTTTCTTCCCTTTCCCTGTCTGTGCTCGAGTCTGGTGCATGGTGCCATAGGTTCAAAGTTATTTTGTATATAGTTATTGTTGAATTCATTTTCTCTTGGTTTTGTTGTTCGGGAATAAACCCGTTTGGTTTTAAAAGCTTTATGGTTCTCGTGTTTCTCTTCAGTTCCGCACGAGCATAACACCAGCAAAAATTGAACGGAGTCCGAGGGAGTTAAAGCCTGTTTGATCCATCCGTGCAGTGGTGGTGTTAATCGCCCTGAACACGAAGTTACCAAAAATACACACACACACACACACACACACACACACACACACACACACACACACACACACACACACACACACACACACACACACACACACTTGTCAAAGGAAGCTGCATAAAACCACCAAGAAAAGCTGCACAAGGTAAGCCCTTTGCTGTCTGAAATGCTACCTGAGTTCTTCCACACCTGTTGACATTTACAAGTAGCCCAAGCAGGAGAACCAAAGTGAACGAATCACTTAAAAAATGCTACTAGCTGGATCCGGATCCAGACCTTCACCGAAATTGAATCCATTCTTCCTTGTCAGACACCCAACCAATCCACCAAGTTTCGTCCAAATCCGTCCACAACCTTTTGAGATATCTTGCTATGTATCGGTTTTTGGCCCGATCTCCCAATGGTGAAGAATCACGTAAAATATTCTAGTAGCCGGATCCGAATTCGGATCTTCACCAAAATCGAATCATTTCGTCGGTGTCACATACGCTACATATCTGCCAAATTTCGTCCAAATCCGTCCACAACTTTTTGAGATATTATGTTCACAAACGGACAGACAGACAAACAGGGGTGAAAACATAACCTCCATCCACCTTTGGTGGAGGAGGTAATTATACTGGGATGTGAACTTGGGGTAAAAGCGTCCATCGGAATGTACTCAGAAGGGAAATAAAGGCCAATTCAGACTTTGTAATCGATGACAAACCTTTGGAGGAACAACATTTTTTCACCTCTAGAGACAGGAGGGGGGTGGGGAAGGGGGTGGGGAAGGGGGGAAGAAGGGGGAGGGGTAGAGAGAGAGAGGAAACACTGAGATGAGTAAGTAAGATGGTTGGGTTAGGAAGGGTTAATGGGGTATAATAAAAATCATGGGTCAGGATGGGGGATGACACGTGGTGGCTGAACACGGCCGGCCTGATGTCCTGAAGGAGAGAGGAGGAAAGAACAGCCTCGGGAAGGCGGTTCCATTGATGGAACAAGTGAAGAACGGAGGAGTTGAGCAGTCAGCAAATTTTCAATCATTTCCAAAAACAGCTTTGATAGCCCGACATGTTAAAAGCAAGTGTAAGCCGACATGATAAAAGCAAGCTTGATGAAGTCAGAGGTGATTTGACTCACCAGGAATGCGTATCTTGAACTTCCCGCTTTGCCCAAAACTTCCCTCGATGATGCCATGCTCGCCCGTAGAGAGGCTGACATGGAGCCCAATAAACAAGGACATGTTGGTTTCCTTCTTGAACAGCGCTCGCCCGATAACCTCATGCTCCCCATTTGCCTGTGCGTGAGATAGAAAGAATAGTTTTTTGTTTTTTTAAGTTTTTTTTTGTATACAAGATCGAGGCTCGTGTAAGAGCTAACATTAATGACAAAAAAAAAACTAACAGATAAGACGAAATAAAGGGAACGGGAGACAAGATGAGGAGAGAGGGGGAAGCACACAAGTACAACATTTGAGAGCAGGAACATCGGGAGATCTGTGGGAGGGAGAGGGCTTGGAGGGAGAAGGCATCGGAAGGGGGAGAGGTAAAACAACACATGGACACAACAAAGAGACAAACACCTGTTTGGAGACGTTTGCATTCTGATATGATAAAAGCTAAAGATGGATGCAGTATCGGACTCCTGGTCTATGAGAAATCTTGAAGACCATTACGAGTCGCTAAATACTTTGTGACGTGAGCATTTCAGCTGCAAGAAAGAAGAAGATTGTCTCACATTCAAGAGAATCCTCACATATCAAATCAGTCGACACCAAGAACAATAATGCTCAACTTTGCTTCATGTACAAAGTGATAGGGGGTGGGAGGAGGAGGACGATACGAGAAAACAAGTGCGTGCGCACGAGCGCACGCACGTACACACACACTTGGGGGTATGAGTTTAAGGTGAAACCTCATTTAATTGTCTTATGTCAGATATAAACATGGGATTAACTAGAATGGCACTCGGTAGAGCGCACACCCCCACCAGGCTAAACAGTTTACATTTTGCATCTCACCGATTGGTCTGGATGAAGATCCGGCCTTTCGTCATTCTCCCAACTCATCTACCAAGTATTGTCATAATCCATCCACAACTTTTTGAGCTTTCATGCTATATATTGTTATCGGCTGTATGTCGCAATGATGAATACTCACTTTACAAATTCTAGTACACCGATCCGAATCTTCACCAAAATCAATTTGTTCTCGTCACACACCCAACTTGTCCACCAAGTTTCGTCCGAATCCGTCCATAACCTTTTGAGATATCCTGCTCACAGACAGACCGACAGCTGCTGTGAAAACATAATCTCCATCCACCTTCTCTGGTGGAGATAATGAGGAATGCTGCACATCTCGTTCCCTGCCTGACGCATCCCCCCACATTCCCCCACTTCCCCCACATGGCATCATGGTTCTGATGATTGAGTTTTGAACAGTAAGACAATTCACAGACGGTCCTATATTCCTCATAGTGTACAAAACGCATCACTACAACACAGCACACAGTTTTCCCATTCAAAAACAAACACGATTCCACATTAAATCCCAGATTTGATATAATGAAAGCAAGACCAACAATAAACCACCTGGTGAACCTGACATGCTAAAGGTTCTGTGAATGATACAAATCAGCGGAGTAAACAAAATGTACACAAAGTGAAGAAGAAACAAAAAATAGGATCTGCATCGAGACAAACAAAGGAAGAGGAAGACATAATCCATCGGACTTCTTTTCATTACATTTGGAAAAATGGATTCAGGAATAAAATAAATAAAACGACTCGTGCAGTTCCAAACGATGTTCAAGGACAAATCTTTACCATGGGCCATTATCTCCTTTGCATTTCAAAAACAAAGTTTACGGTGCTGAGCAAAGCTCCAGTTTCCCATCCAGCAGTGCGGATGCTTTCTGGGAAACACGATCTATAGCGCAGGCTTATTTTGGCGTCACCAGATGTGCTCTTTAAGGCTATGTCCGAGAGACGGACGTCATCCAGGAATCACCATACAAATACAAGTGGTGGACCCAGTATGGCAAAATATCTTAAAAAGTTGTGGACGGATTCGGACGAAATTTAGTGGAGATGTTGGGTACACGTGACAAGGACAAAATGATTCGATTTTGGTGAAGACCTGGATCTGGATCCGATAATTTTTAAACGATTCTTCACCATTGAAAGATAGTGCAAAAAAAAACAAAAAAAACGTCATTTTGCACGTTATCTCAAAGTTGTGGATAGATTCGGACAAAACTTGGTGGACAGGTTGGGTGTGTGACAGGGAAGAATCGATTCCATTTTGGTGAAGATTCGTGTACGGATCTCGATCAGAAAATTTCTTTCAGCGATTGGGCTAAAACCGATATATATAGTCAGGTTCACGATGTTAACAAATATAATTTCGTTCAAAATTTTGGGAGATTAGCAAACCTGTACATTTTTGGAATCATCAGAGCATGGAGAATCCGAAAATCAATGTTGGCATTTGCACAGACACCTGCATGGCCGCCATTTTGGATTTTCAAAATGGCCGCCATAAAATACATATTGTCGTGCGAATGCCTCCGGTTAATACCAGGGACCATGGAAGACCAGAACGCCAGAACGGCTTCAACGGAGGCGACGATCAATACGGATTGTACAATCAAACGCGGGAAGAGAAGAAGGGAAGAACAACAAGTGGGAGCGCATAACTGTGGAAGGCGAACGAACTCAAACAAAACCAGATTTGTGGGGAATGAAAAATAATACAAGGGTTTATTGTAATAAAAGGTAGGGACAGGAAAACGCGATACTAAATAAAAGTCCTACATTGGGATGTCCCCACAACTCACTTCAGAAACGAACAAGGGAAGATGAATTAATAAAAGGAAACGTCGTGTACTTGTAAATGTGGGGTGTGGGTGCAGCCTTATCTCGCCTGTCGTCTTGTATTGTCTGCCGTCCAAACACGGCTCCGTTCGGCCCCGCTCGCGCACCACCAGGCCTCGCTCCAAGCTCCAATCGATCGCACACCATGAGGTCCCTCGCTCCGAAAGCACTGCTCCAAGCACCACGCAGATGGCGAGCCAAGACGACCAGGACCTCTCAAGACCAAGAGGAAAAGCGCAGAGAGCACAAGACAGCCAGGGAGGGACGTGCTGCGCAAGATAGTTCGAACTGCAAGAGAGACAGACGTGCTGCGCAAGCAAGAAGAGCCGGATGTGCAAGACGGAAAATGTCATTCGGCGCGCCCCTATATAACCTTGCGGCGATGACGTCAGCCTTGGCGCACCACCAACCAGTGCCTTCCACTGAATCACAGGCCTGCAGCGTGGTGATAGCTCGTGTCACTCGATGTGGCTAGGCCTGCCGGAGGTGTAGCTGGCTGCGGCCCATGCGGCGGTGTCCCGAACTGGTCTCCTGCCTGTTCTCTTCCGAAGTCCTTATCAGGGAAGGAAATTATTTAATGTTGTACTAAGAGCCTGTCTAAGTGTTTATGTTGGTGTGCATTGCCATAAGGGATGAAGGTTTGACTACCAGGTTTGACACACAGGGGCTATCTTTAATCCCTAACTACCTAGCACACGAACATCCTGGTATGTTCACAAGCAGACATCTTAACCCAACAAACCGGACTAAACATACAGAACTTATTAAAGGTAGATTCCCTATCGGGACAGTCGAAGCATGTTACCTATTCAGATCTACCTGACTAGATATTGCTTTACCCTACCGACATAACAATATTTTGCGCTATCTCGGCTTCTAGTCAACCTAGAAACTTAAATCCATACCAGGATGTTCGTGTGCTTCTAGTCAACCTAGAAACTTAATTAAATATGCTAATCCTATGTTTTCTGGGTCAAGGAATCCAATAAAGGCCTCAAAATAGTGCTCAGGATTATAGAAAAGCAACAAACAAAGGTAATTGAAAACCATTGTCTATATATTTGTGATATAACTGTATTACATAATCTATATATATAAAACACAGTTTGTGTGTGTAATGTTACCGATAGACTCCTAAACGGAGAGGCTTACGTGCTTGATATTTGACATAGATATGGCCATTGAGCGTGGGACGAACATGGCCGAACTCAAAATATTTTACGATCCATATTTTTTATTCATATTTACCTCAGGGCATTTCAGCGAAGTACCCGCTAATCTCAGCCGGTTCCAGAGCAGCTCGCTGATTCGCTCAGAGCGATCACGTGATGTTCCATTCCCGCCGCCAGACTGATTCGCTCAGAGCGATCACGTGATGTTCCATCCCGTCACACGTCACTTCACCTTTTATGCGATCGTGTTTTGTATCGATTTTGTGCGATATGAATTAAATGTCTTTGAAACAGCTGCGAAACGTCTTTCCACAACCCTTCCGTAACCGATTGGAGCAGTTTCTTGCCGCACAAAACGAGATCCGCGAAGCGAGTTGGTCGAGTCGTGCTGACCAAGATGGCGACATGGCGGCTTCACTTTTCACTGAGTATGAGCGTTCTATATATATTCAATTCAGTGCGCCCGTGATTTGTGGCATAGACATGACCATTGGGCCTTCACGGTGTAATTTGTGCGAGGCTTTTGTCCGAGTGAGCTTGAGTCGAGAGGGCGAATGTACGGGTTGGGAATGTACGGGTCTCCCTTCCCCCGCCCGGCAACGCCGGTACTGGAGGATGTCACAGGATCGGTGAGTCTCCAAAATCCGCTTCGTGCTGTTGCGAATATGCAGGACTATGTCCGATTGTTGTGCTGCTCTCCGACCATGAGAACTGCAACGTCATTGTTGACTGGCCATCCCCTTCCCTCCCCCATCCCCCCTCCATCCCCCCTTCCCTTCCCCCTCCACCCTACCCCTCCCCTTCTCCCCTCCCCCTCCATTTCCCCCCCCTCCACCATTTTCCCCCTCCCCCCTCCCCCTCACTTCCCCCTTCCCCCTCCACCCTACCCCCTCCCCTTCTCCCCTCCCCCTCCCTTTTCCCCCTCCCCTCCCCCACCCCCTCCCTTTTCCCCCTCCCCTCCCCCACCCTTCTCCCCTCCCCCCCTCTTCTCCCCTCCCCCCCCCGTTCCCCTCCCCTCCCCTCCCCCGCCCAGCAATGCCGGGTACTTCTGCCGGGCCCCCCTCCCCCTCCCCTCCCACCCCCATCCCACCCCCCTCCCACTCCTTCCCCCCTCCCATCCCTCACCCTCCCATCCCTCACCCTCCCCATCCCCCCCTCTTCCCTCTCCCCCCTCCCCTCCTCTCCCCCCTCCCACCCCCTCCCATCCCTCATCCTCCCCATCCCCCCCTCTTCTCCCCTCTCCCCCTCCCCCTCCCACTCTTCTCCCCTCCCCCCCGTTCCCCTCCCCTCCCCTCCCCTCCCCCGCCCGGCAATGCCGGGTACTTCTGCTAGTACATGATATTGCAAGTCCTTTGAAGTTATAGGTATGGGTTTATAAAGCAAGAAAGCAGCCTTGTTAGTATCAGATTGAACTATAAGTCCTATACACAGGATCTACTAGGTCTATACCGTTCAGGAATATGCTTTTACAGATCTTCATCACTGTCCTGAGTGTCATTTTGGCAAAGGTGTCTACGCAAATGTAAACATTAATTTTTGGATTCCTCATGCTCTGAATATTCCAAAAATGTATAATTTTGCTAATCTCCAAAAATTTTGAACGAAAAAACATAGTGAACCTGACTAATAGTAGGATGTCTCAAAAAGTGAGGGACGGATTCGGACAAAACTTTGTGGACAAGTTGGGTGTGTGAGCAGGACGAATCGATTCGATTTTGGTAAAGATCTAAATACTGATCTGGATACCAGGATTTTAAAAATTCACAAGTTAATCATTTTCATTTTAATCATTTAAGTCATTTTATCAACAGAGGATCTCTGAGATGCGTACGATGGATTTCAAGAAGCGTGTGACAAAAAGTACAACTTCACTTCATAACGACATATCTGTGACACAAAGCGACCGCCAAGGGTAAGCCTCCACAATCTAATAATGGCACTTGCAATCTAATGACGGTCATATTTTTTTAATGGATTACCATATGACCTCCACTGTATAAATTAAAATAGAGTGCAAACTAGAACGGCACTCGGTAGAGAGCACACCTCCACCAGGCTGAACAGATTAAGTTTTGTTTCCCACTGATAGGCCAGATCTGGATTCGGACCTGAACCAAAATCTAATCGGCCTGTTCTTGTCACCAAACCAAATCGTCCACCAACTTGTCATAACTCGTCCGTAACTTTATTTAAATATCATGCTATATATCGCTTTTCACCCGATCTCTCAATGGTGAAGAATCACTAAAAAATAAAACAATTTTTGTATCCGAATCCATATTCAGATCGTCCACAAAAACCGAATCGATTAGTCCTTGTCACACACACAACCTGTCCACAAAGAGTCGTCCAAATCCTGGACCGTAACTTTTTGAGATATCCTGCTATGTATCGTTTTTGGCCCAATACAAGTTGTTATCAGCTGTATGTTATCGGCTGTATGGCTTCATGCCTTCATGGCACACCTCCAGGCTGCTTCGGACAAATTAGGCCAGGTTTCTTAAAACAGTAGTATTGTTTTCATAATAATAATAGTGTTAATTATAATAATCTATATAATAATAGCGTAAGGACTCGACTTTGTTATCCCTTTTACGCCGCACCCAGTGACCCGATGCCCACGGCACTAATGGATTTATGATCTACGAATCGCGCTCTTTGTTTATCACGTACAGCCATACTCGAAAAATCTGAATTGGCCGATGTTGGGGCCCAAAAGCATCCGATTAACTGCCGATACGACGCCATCTTACGACGCCATCGTAGTGGCGTCTGCTGGGCGAAGGCGAAGCAAGCCGTCCGCTGATTGGACAGGCGAAGGCGAAAGCAAGCCGTCCACTGAGTGGACAATCCAGAGCATACATTTGTGCCGGTGTCGGCGATCGTTGTTCATATACGCACTCTTCATTCTCATCTTTCTTCCTAACTCTTACTCGGACAAGCAAATCCCCTATGCCATCCATAATGGTACACTCTATCCATACACCACATCCTCCCTTCCATGGATGTTCCACGGGTTTCGGCTAGTATAGTAAATATAATCGTAACACTGCAATCGCTTTGTCGTTATTGCAAAGTTTCTAAATTGAAGCAGTGTATGGTTTGTTCATTGTTGACTCAAAATGGTTCATGGAGGTTACGGATATGGTGTGAGAAATGGACAAGGTGAAAGGATTTTGGAGTTTGCTGAAGGAGCTGATTTGTTGATATATAATACTCAGTTCCAGAAAGAGGATAATAAGCTTGTTACATACATGTCAGGTGGGTCGACGACAACCGTTGACTACCTGATGGTGCGTAGGCGAGATAGGGGGCACCTCCGGGACACAAAGGTGATCCCGGGGGAGGAGGCTGTTTCACAGCACCACTTGGTTGTCTGCGACATAAGGGTGAAAGGTGCGAGGAGAGCTCGGCGAGTGAAGTACCAACCGAGAATGAAGGTGTGGAGGTTGAAAGAGGTGACAGTGAGGGGGGCATTAAAAGAGAGGCTGAGTATGGCAGAGGATGATGTGGTTGAGCTTGAAAGTGGTTGGATGTCAATGAAAGATAGTCTTTTGGGAGCCGTTGGTGAGGTATGTGGATGGACTAAAGGCACTCGAAAACATGGTGGTGGGATGATGAATTTGGAAAGAGGATTGACGAGAAGAGGAAGAAGTTCAAGGAGTGGCAGAAGGCGAAGGGTACGGGGGCAGAAAAGGCAGAGCATGAAGGTTATAAGGCAGCCAAGAAGGCTGCAAAGAAAGAGGTAGCAAAGGCGCAGGAGGCATGTAGGAAAATGTTTGGAGAACGCTTGGATTCGGAAGAGGGTCAGAGAGCAGTATTCGGGATTGCAAAGCAGATAGCGAAAGAGAGGTGTGATGTGATGGGGGTGAGTTGCTTGAAGGATGAAGTGGGACAAATCGTTGTGGACCCAATGGAATTAAAGGAAGATGGAAAAGATATATGGAAATGCTGTTGAATACAGAGAATGAGTGGGATGGCAACATAGAGAGTAACCCAGTTTTAGGACCGGCAGAGAAGATAACTGAGAAGGAAGTTGAGGAAGCGATAAAAGCAACGAAGGGTAGAAAAGCGGGAGGGCCGACGGGAGTTGTGGGAGATATGTTGAAGGCAGCAGGAAGTTGGGGTGTGAAGAGAATGACAGAGATCTGTAATTTGGTGGTGAAAGAAGGCCGCATTCCAGTGGATTGGGAACCGAGGACCCTCGCCCCTCTATACAAGGGGAATGGTGACCCTCTGGACTGTGGCTCGTATCGAGTGATAAAGTTATTGGAGCATGGAATGAAGGTATTGGAAAGGGTGTTGGAGAGGAGGATAAGGAAGAAGGGAAAAGAGCCTGTGATTGATGCTGTGAAGAGAAACAGGTTGAGATGGTTTGGTCATGTGTCGAGGAAGGATGAAAGTGACTGGTTGAGAAGAGTGATGGAAATGAATGTTGAAGGAAGTAGAGGACGGGGAAGACCGAGAAAGACTTGGCCAAAGATGGTGGAAGAAGAAATGCGGGCAAGGGGTTTAACAAGGGGAGATGCAGAAAATAGGGCAAAATGGAGAAGATCGTCATGGGGACCGCAAGGCTAACCCCCGCTCTAGCAGGGAAAATGGCCATAAAATGCCTGTTGTTGTTTTGTGTATTGTTGACTCAAAACATAGAATAAACAGGTGTCTCAATGCAAAAAAATGTGGCCAGACGGAAGCCTCTCCTCAGTCAAAGACACACGAAAGCCCGCTTGGAGTTTGCAAAAAAGCTCCTGAAGGACTCTCAGACTGTGAGAAAAAAGATTCTGTGGTCTGATGAAACCAAGATTGAACTGTTTGGCTTCCGTCTGGCCACTCTGCCATCAAGCCCAGATCGGTGGAGTGTTGCAGTGATGGTTGTCCATCTGGAAGTTTCTCCCATCTCCAAAAAGGATCTCTGGAGCGCAGCCAGAGCGACCATCGGGTTCTTGCTCACCTCTCTTACCAAGGCCCTTCTACCCCGATTGCTCAGTTTGGCCGGGCGGCCAGCTCTATGAAGAGTCCTGGTTGTTCCAAACTTCTTCCATTTAAGAATTATGGAGGCCACTGTGCTCTTGGGAATCTTCAATGCAGCAGAAATGTTTTTGTAGGCTTCCCCAGATCTGTGCCTCGACACAATCCTGTCTCTGAGCTCTGCAGGCAGTTCCTTCGATCTCATGGCTTGGTTTTTGCTCTGATATGCATTGTCAGCTGTGAGACCTTATATAGACAGGTGTGTGCCTTTCCAAATCATGTCCAATCAATTGAATTTACCACAGGTGGACTCCAATCAAGGTGTAGAAACATCTCAAAGATGATCAAGAGAAATGGGAGGCACCTGAGCTAAATTTCAAGTGTCATAGCAAAGGGTCTGAATACTTATGTCAATGTGATATTTCAGTTTTTTCTTTTTAATAAATTTGCAAAACTTTGTAAAATCCTGTTTTCTCTTTGTCATTATGGGGTATTGAGTGTAGATTAATGAGGGAAAAAATGAATTTAAACGATTTCAGCATAAGGCTGCAACATAACAAAATGTGAAAAAAGTGAAAGGGGTCTGAATACTTTCTGAATGCACTGTAAATTAAGCGTAAATGTGCTTTGCGGGAGGGCAACGTCGTTCCGATTCGACAAACCTGTCAAGTTGTGGTAAAACATGTAAAAATGTCTGCAATTATGTCATGACCTTAAAATTAGGTCAAAGACAAAAAAAAATTGGTCAACCTACATTGGGTGGCCCCATTATTGATGCAAAATTTCATTCAGAAAGTCCCAGCCAGATCCGAGATACAGATCAGGTATTGACAGAAAAAAAGAAAACCTAAGTGGTGCTTTGGTACTCCTTGGGGTCAAAGAAACTCTGAGGTACCATTAAAAACTGGGGGCACTAATTGTAGACATAAACCCTACAACAGGTATAAGCCTTCCCCTATCCTTTGGATATTCACTCCCATCCTTTAACTTCCCAGTCACTAAAAAATAACCTCACCTCAACTACCCTGACAGCAAACTCTGCTAAAGATTTTAAATTCATGCAGAGAAACCAAAGATACAGCTTGGAATGAAGTGAAAAGTAACCTGGACTTCTAAAAAAACAAGTACGGGGTATATAAAAATGCCAAAAAATGCAGCCAATGTAAAGAGAAGAAGAAGAAGAATAGGGAGATGGAGGAGTAAGGGAAGGAGGAGTAGGAGGATGAGGAAGAGAAGGACAAGGAATTAAGTAATGTTGAGAAAGTAATGAGGATGAAGAGGAAGTAGAAAGGAAGAGGATTAGGTAAAGAATGGAGAAGAGGAGGAAGAAGAAGGAAAATGAAGAAGAATATCGCTCAAATTGGAGAAAAGGTGAAAATCTTTGAAGGCAAACTCAAATTTGAGAAAATGATACTTTGGGCATCGTAAGGGGCCTCGTGCCATATTTAAACATCTCACTGCAAGGATAAGAGCCAGTGACAAACAAACAGCAAATAAGCAAAGCTAGCAAAATATCAAATGACCAAAGGCATCGACTTCCTATGAGGAAATCACACAAAAGATTTTAAATGCTGATACAGACACCACAGCAGAAACGCTGGCCCTTTGAAAGTGGTATGGCGTGCATGCAGCAAAGCGATAGGCAAGAGGATGCCTTCGGTAGTTACAAGCCAAACCAAACGCTGTAAACTCCCAAGTTGCACCAACGCGCATCAATCCACACGAACGAGGAGTGGATCAAAAGGTTCTGAGAACCAAACGTTACAGATTGTATAAAAGACAATGTGCTGTTGTGCAGTTCATAAACTCCCTGCTGGTGTTCCGCGTCTTTTGGCCAATCGATTCCCAAGAAATAGCATTTTCCCGAGTAGCCTCCAAATCATTATTTCCATAATGTTGGTGAACGATTGATTCATTGTCCGCAAAGCTGCCCCGGTGGCATACATGGATGTGAACTTCTGAACCACCCACCTAAGGCCTTGACCTGGCTTGAAAGATTATCCGTATCGACATCTCAAGTCTCACCATCGAATTATAGGTGGGTGACGCATCGGTAACGGATATTGGGGAAATATTATTTGAGGCCGCTCAGGGAATCGCATTTCTTGGCATTTGATTCATTGACATTTCATTCAAAATGTGGTACAAAATTGTAGAGAAAAGGTCGGTTTAACAAAGAAACCATCTGCGACTTGTCGTCATCATCATCATCATCATCATCATCTTGGAACTGGTTCCAGGCTGGATGGTGAGGGTGTGTTGACCTCGTCGTAGGTGGAATTCATGTACGAGTTGTTTTCAAGCGGTTCATAACCGACTTGTAGTAAAAAAAGTTTCTTTGAAGAAAGTTAGTCCATCCATAAAATGTCTGAAATTGAGGTTTGGAAGTTGTTCGTTTGCATTTTCCAATCCCAGCTGCCCGAGATGACATCCTTGGAAAACCTTTGATGTGATGCAGTATTCCTATTGCCATTCAATAACTTTACATCTGCACCTCTCGGGGAAACTGGAGTCTGGAGCCTTCACTCTGAAATGAGTTGTTGTTTTTCTTTCATATTCGGAACATGCATGCAATAACGTCTGGGCAAGAAACACGTCAAATTATTTTGGGATCGGAGCCAAATGTCACGGGACACTAATTAATTTCCAAATTTCAGCAATTTTTAATGCAACTTAAAGGAGAAAATAATACAAGATTGTATATGCATCCAAGAACCATAATTAATATATATACACTCCACAATCGCCACAACAAACACACAACTTTGAATTATTTATTTATATGCATTCACTTTTACCATCACTACAGACATACCACCTTTAATTATATATACACTTTACTATCCCACATCCTACTCACAACTTTGAATTATTTATTTATTTGTATACACTTTACCATCACCGCTGCCTACATACCACCTTGAATTATATATATTCACTCGTAGAGTACGAGTACCCACCTTCTGGGCGATCTTGTTCCAAGCACGCAACACGTTCTTCTGACACGTACCTTTACTTGGGTGGTGTATAGGCAGCTGTAAGCTCCCTCAATCGCTCCCGAAAAAAATAAAAAATACCTGGTTATGGCAAAAACATGCCATACCAACATACCATCATCACTCCCAACATACCACCTTAAATTATTTCTTTGTATACACTTTACCATCATATCTGCAGACATACCACCTTAAATTATTTTAAAATATACCCTTCACCTTTCAACAACCTTTATTTATTTAGTCATTTGAAAGCAAAATGTACACGTCCCATTTTTAAGGTATGGTTGAGGGCAGTGTCCTCGATGAGGACATCCATCTTTGTTTTCTCTCGAAGTACAATTATTCAATTTGCCACCAATACATTACTTGAAACTTTCATGGTCGGGAATTGTTTAAAAGTACGACCTTATAGTCGCAAATGAAAATACATATTTTTTTTGTTTGTTTCTTGGAATGTCATACACTCATTAATATGCATACTCGGTCAGATATATTTGATAAGAAGAACATGAGGGAGAATAAAAGAAAAAACAAGTATTTTTGAAATCCTAAATGTCAAATTAATATAGAGCAACTGTTCAGCCAATCAGCGTTTGTGCCACAACATTACGTACATCCATTTAATTTGGCTTCAAACATAGTGTTCACACATTTGCCGATCTTCATAAGGTTTATGCGTTTGTTCTTCTTCTCCAAAGATGCTAAACCCTGTCATGTGAACTTTCCAAGAGCTCTCCATTGGTTTCAGTCTTCAAAAGTATTAATTTTGAAATACTAAATGTGCATGTGTTGGTGTGGGGGAAATGGCATACTCATTACAATGATTACACTGTCTTGTGATAGACTTAAAAGGCCTCTGTGCAAATAAATAAATAAATAACTACACATTTATACAACAGGAAGCACAAGGAGCATCCCAAATAGAGAAAAGTGTCAGAAAAAAAAGGAGGAAAACATCTGTGAGAATCTCAGATTTAAACATTTCCCCGGGGAAGCGTGCCCTCGAAGCTCCCTAAAGCTCAGCACCTCCCGGCCCCGCAAAATTTTCCATTGGGCTTACAACTCCCTTCAAGGCTCGACCCCTGGTAGGAATACGTCCTTGCCCTGCAGGTAATACTGGATACAAGTACAAGCACCTCCAAAGAGCCTTTGAAGATTGCAATATTCAAGTTAAATTTGTGGAATTAAAATCAAATTAATATCATGGATGTGTGGCTGGGCCTTGGGCAAGTGAGTTTCAACACAACAAGCAAACTACAGATACATTGTTTCAAATCTGTTTTGTTGTCATGAGACTACTGAATTTTGCAAGACTGCAATATTGCAATAAAAAAATTACAATTCTTTATACAGACCAAGCACGGGGGTTCACTACCCAGCCTGGTCTCAATTTCTAACGGATCCCGTGAGCTAATAGCATGAGCTCTTGATCGGTCAATTAACAAAAAGCATAAATGCACTGAATACTTATGGTTATGCATACATTTACCCTTTCAGCGATTCCTTCTTTGTGCTTCTCTTTGTAGATTCGCAGTCTCGGTAGGCACAGAGTGGCATAGTCCTGCTCCTCGAACCCCACGAGCAGCACACCGTGAAAGGCTAGGCGACATGCGTTGGCATGGATGTCTGTGTCTAGGCGGGACGCAATAACCTTACACCTGTGAGGGCACGCCACTGGTCGCACAAACTCCAGCAGGACCCAATACGGCTTGTGGGCATGACCAGCAGTTGCAGAACTTCCATTACTGGCCTAAGTAGAAGACAAGAACAACGAAAGACAAAGCATGTAACAATGCAGAATAGCACCAGGGTACTGTCGGCCTATTTAGATTACTGTAGATCTGAGAAGCAGTGAAGACTCACCCGATGACACACAGACAGATTACAAATAGCCTCTGCCATACCACCGAGAAAGGGTGAAGCGAATAAATAATAGCACGACTCTGGGACTAGCTTTTGTAAAACTGTCCACGTGAGATAAACCAATCTTATCTGACTCATTCTGAAAGTCGCCCAAACCAATCATTAGAATATTAAATGGACTTCTTATATTTCAACAGAACTATCGCTCATTGCAAAGTGTGCTGTGGTTTTTTTACCCAACGCACACGAAGCAAACAGCTGGGTTAAGCAATTGGTTCACTTTTGTCTGTCTGCAAATGTCAGTTTACGACTGAGAAACAACCTCATTTCAATAGAATGTTATATTTTGAACACTAATCGGAAAACTAACTTGTAGATTCACTTTAACAGTTCTTTGGCTCTGAATTTGTCCTGATCGGGCATGCGCAGAGAGGAGTAAGATAATATTGTTACTCTGTCTTCCTGTCTGGCAGAAAAACAAAATAGAAAATCATTCCAAACAGGAAACTTACCGTTTTTAGGGACATCATAAAGGACACAAACAACAGGCACGACAAACTAATGTAATGTGTTAAATAACGTGATGTATAAGACGCTGCATAAACGGCGGTAAACTTCAGAATTTTTTTTTCTACAACCTTTTAAATATTTAGTTTATTTAAATTGAATTATATATTTGAACTTTGTAGAACACAAATCATCTTTTTGGCACTTTCAAAACCCTTCTGTTCAATTACGGCATTTTACTTCATCTCGACCAATCAGCAGACCCTGCCAATGTCCTTGTTTTTCGAGACTACACGGGGTAAGGTGTTCTATGAATTCTCTAGTTGTTATCTTTGATAATTGGTGAGAAAGAGGATCACTAAAGAGCTTTTCTTCAAAAAGTATCAGGTTTATCAATGGCGGCACAAGCACCAGCCACGCAAAAAGTACTGGGGAGTGGAAGGAGGCATTTGAGAAACATGGGCTGAAAATGAGCATGGAGAAGACGGAGGTGATGTGGATCGGGCAGCAGAGAAAAAAAATGAATATCAGGTTAGAGGGGAATGAGATCAGACAGGGAAATAGGTTGGAGTATCTGGGGGAAACAGTCACTAGGGACGGTAATTCAAAGGCAAAGGTGTGGAGGAGGATTTAAATTGGTACAAATGCATGGAGGGGTGTGGACTGTGGAGGGTGTAATGGCAGACACAAAGATACCAAGGAGATGGAAAGGAAAGGTTCTGATGTCGTGCGTAACGCCGCCCTACTTTTACGGTCTGGAGACGGTGGCACTGACAGAGAGACAACAACAGAGGCTGCCGGTTTGTGAGAACAATTGGGTCAGGATGATTGTGGGAGTGAAGAGAGTGGATAGAAGGAGAATGGATGAACTGAGGGAGGAGATTGGTGTGCAGATGAGCTTGACGTGGAGATTGGTGAAATTCTGGCTGGGATGGGCTGGACATTTGGTGCGGATGGGGGAAGAGAGAATGGCAAAGAAAACGAATAGGTTGAGTGAACAAGGTCAGAGGAAAAGAGGTAGACTATGGTTGAGATGGAAGGATTTTATACGGAGGGATATTAGTAACGTGGGGGTGGTCGGAGAGTAGAGAGAGTTGGCTGAGGAAAGGGACTAGTGGAGGAGTATCGTGGTCAAGGCAGGGCAGAAGCTTGGTGCCATTGGACCTCACCCCTTATAAGGGGAACAGGAGGAGGAGAAGAAGAATAAGTGCTACTTGCTTGTTCTGTCAGCTTATGCTGCCACCTAGTGTGTAGGTAAAGTCAGCTGACTAATATGGTGGTGTAATTAAAGGATGCACGTTGAACACATCTGGATCGCATTTCAACACTCATACACAAGAATATTTTTTACCTCTAACATCACCAAACCGCAGCGCAGCGGAAATATAGTTTTATGACGGAATACAATTTCAATCGATTTGGGCCCATTTATTTTTGATCCCACCTCGTGCAAATATGGTGGAGTCTTTGATCCCTCCTGTTCCGCAGAGCGATGGTCTGACCACCTGGCTCCCCTGTGCTTATGTAATTAACATATGACCCCATACACCAAAACAAGTAATGGGAAACTTGCAGTATCAGAAGTCGAGTGTACTGAGTTTAGATTGATATAATTAACTATTCATTTTTACAATGAAACAAACTCACCATGAATGGCCAAACCATGTGCCCATACTTTTATATACAATATATCCAGAGTACTGGTCCAAAGGCCTACAGTTCAGAAAGAAACCACATATTTGAAATGTAAAAGCATCCCCTCCAAAGGATCGCATGAGCAGAGATGCATTTCCTGTTGGCGCGAAACAAGACACCACTTTTAGTCGGGTCAATCGCTGTTGAAAATGTAGTGCAAGGCTTGTCAGCTGACATGTCTTCATGCTTACGGTGAACTGTCTTATTGCCAAACATAATTTCACAAGAAAATCAAAAACAAAAATCTAGGCTCTTGGAACAGCGAGGTGACAGAGGTCATAAAGTACCATACGGACAGTGGGGCAACAAAAAATGCAACAAGGAAATTAAGGACCGAGTAAAGAGGAAAGAGAGGAAGGGAGGAAACACAAACATGGAAGCAAGAGGTTTGGATGAGGAAGAGTTAATGGGAGTAGAAAAGATTGCGGATCGGGATGGCCAGGGGTGGCGGGGGGGGGGGGGCATTGGGGGTAGGCATGAGATGGTGGCGCACCACCAATATGAAGTCTTGTAGTGCAATTGAGATTGATCAGCCTCTATTGGGAAGGGTGGGATTGATGAACCTATAAAATGCAGTTCCTTAAACAAGATAAACAAGGAAGGTATGTCGTAAACCTGAATTTTGAGAGTTTTGCCATATGGGAATTCCTGAAAGAACTAATGTGTTCTGGAGGAGATGGGAAGGCCTTTGCTCATGCCTCAATGCACAAGATGCAAATATTAACTATAGCAAAGTAATTTCCAGTTGAAAGATCACCATTGATCTCTACTAAGCAAATGGAATGTTAAAAGTTTGTCGTTAAATACCTGATCGGATGCATCTTTTCCTTCCCCGTATTCCTCGACATACCGATAGTCGCTGGAAAAATTGAACTCCGAAGCATTAAGATCTGGGTCGGGAAGGTCGTGCGCAGGGGCAAAGAATGTGGCACGAGCAAGCACCGTGTCATGGCCGATGGTGGTGTGGAAGCTGGCACGTGTGCGGAGGGTGCCACGGAAGTAAGGGACTCTCCGTACAGTCGCAATGGCGGCGTAGACACAACGCAAAGATCCGGGTGAGCAAACTAGGCCGCGTTCAAGCATGCCAGGGTCGAACTGCGTTACACAGATACCCAACCGATCCCCTTGGATCGCATGGTCCACGGGTTGCCGAAACATCTGGAGCGATTTGACCTTTTTGGTAACCTGTCAAAAGAAAGGTACAAAAAGACAATTAGAGGCTTGCTAGGCTTAAAAGAAAATCTAATTTGAATGTATCATAGGGTAGGGAAAGAAATGTTGAAATTTACTACAACAGTGAAGACCCCTCCTTGTGGACGGCTTAATTCCCTTACTTTTATGATGCCTATGGCCTATTATATTATCCCCACACATTTAGAAAACAAATCGGGGGATACTGTAATCGGCTCTGTCTTTCTGTCTGTCTGTCTGTCCATCCGTCACGCTACCACCACATGGCAAGAAGGTGCAAGAGCAGTATCATTTTTGGCCCCGACCCCTGGGGCCTTGGGGTCGGGTCAAATACCAAAAAATGCAACTACGACCACATTTTAAAACATTTTTGCAGTGCGTGAAATCAATATTGGGGGACACATTAAATATGTAACGACCCCCAAGTTCATGCCCTTGAGTCACAAGGGTCAAAAACAGAAGATTTTGTTAACTCAAAATTTGATATTGGGTCATTCCTGGTGGAACTTTTGCCACCTTTCAACTTTGCTTTCAGTGGGAAGGGTGGGGATTTGTGATGGTGTGCCACCGATCTCACTCTACTTACGAGTTGTAATACCGGCTTCCACTAGGTGGTGCTGCAAGATACACATTTAGATCGAGAGATTTGGGCTGTTGCCCCAACCCTGAACTATCTTTTTTTTTTTAAATCGTCTAAATCCAACACCCTGTGCCTACCACCGGTTTTCAACTTGTTCCATTCAGAGGTTCAGTTCTCTTAATGTTCCCACTTCTGGGCGTATCAATATTTTTACTGCCTAAAAGCTTTCCATACATGTACAGAGTGGCCACAGTCCCATTGTATAATAGTGTGTCCTGTTATTTGTTTTATTTGTTTTCCAGGTACGGCTTCAGCATGACGGACACCAGTGAGTACACGATAGAAGAGAGACTGATTACGTGTGTTTGGGTTTACAACCGCACGAGAGGAGCAAGTTTTGAAGACATAATGGCAAGATTTTCGCAGATGTTCGATAAGCCAGCTCCTATGCGTGAAACGATGCGGGCATGGGAGAGGAAGGCTTTTTCAACAGGGAGTGTCCTTGATTTGACTTGATTTAGAGCAAAGCTCTTCTGCAAAGATTTCCCACCATTAAATCAAGACGAAGCGTATTTTTTTAGGATGAGTGTGCTATTCACCTCAGCAATGAATCCAGGAATGTTTATTTTTGGTGCAAAGAAAATTCTCATTTTTATGAGGATATTAAACAGCATCCTTTTTTTAATGAAATTTTTGATTTCACAAAGCTCGGTACAAGTGTGTGTCTACCCTCGGGAGAGCCAGGAAACAATATCTCTCGACACTCAAGACTGAACTCTCAAACCTGTCTCCCTCCTCCAAATCCTGGTGGCGTCTGGTCAAATCTGTTTCTGGTGTTTGTTCCCCTTCCATCCCCTCCCTTACCTCAAATGGCTACACAGCTGACACAGCACGTGAAAAAGCGGATTGCCTCAACTCTGTTTGCCTCAAAATATTGTGTCCCGAACCCATCTCTCTCTGTACCCACCTTTCCCAGTCGAACCCAGCTGCTCCTGGACTCTGTGTCCTTCTCTCCTGACAAGGTGGAGAAGTTTCTGTCAAACCTCGACTCTAATTCTGCAAATGCACCAGACAGCATCAGCCCACGGGTCCTAAAATCCTGCTCTGCCGCTCTATCTCACCCTCTCTCTGTTCTCTTCACCCTCTCTTTTGCTCAAGGTCATCTGCCATCTGCTTGGAAATCAGCAAACATTACCGCTTTACACAAAAAGGTGCAAAAACAGATCCTTGTACAGACCAATCAGCCTGCTTCCAAAAATCAGCAAGGTCATGCAATTAATCATCGCTTCTGACATCAAATCCTTCCTCTTCTCCAATGGATTGATCTTGGATCATCAATTTGGATTCAGACCAGGTCATTCTACTCTGGACATGCTGCTTCTGCTGTCTCAACAATGGATGGAGGTCCTTAATGCCAAACAGGAAATCAGAGCTGTCTCACTTGACATATCAAATGCCTTCGATATGGTCTGGCACCCCGCTCTGCTCACCAAACTCTCCTCCTATGGTATCCATGGAAATCTCCACGCATGGCTTGCGGACTTCCTCTCTGCTCATAGTCAACGTGTAGCCCTGAATGGATTTCTCTCATCTCCCCTTCTTGTTCAGGCTGGAGTTCCCCAAGGCAGTGTTCTGGGCCCTGTGCTTTTTCTGGTCTTCATCAATGATCTCTCTGACTCTCTGGAAAATCCTCTCTATCTCTTTTCTGATGACTCCACTCTGCCACTCCATACCTCATCTCTCAGATCGGCAGTCTGCAGCCTCCTCACTCTCTGCAGACCAGGACAAAATCACAGACTGGTCAAACAAGTGGAACATGTCTTTCAATCCTGACAAATCTCACACTCTTACCATGTCTCTCCGAAATGACCGACTGGACTCCCATCTACTTTCTGAACAATCCTCTCCAAGAAGTTCTGTCACTCAAGCTTTTGGGTCTCACTATCTGCCATGAACTTTCCTGGGAAAAACCACATTTCCAAGCTGGCCTACAAAGCCAGTCGCTGACTGGTCAATTGTCATCCTCCATCGTGCGAAGTCCTTCCTTGTCACACCTGAGCTCCTCACCACATACAAGGCTTTCATCCGCAGCTCAATAAAATACTGTTCTCCCCTCTGGATTGGTACTCCAGCCTCACACCTAGCTCGGCTTCACGCTGGTGAAACCAAAGCTTTCACAATCATTGGAATCTCCCGTGATGAAGCTAACTCTGAGGGCCTTTCACACGCTCACCGAAGGCAGGTTTGTTGGTCTTTCTGTGTTCTACAGACTCCTCTCCGGCCGAGGTCCTCCAGCTCTGTCTGTGCTCTGTCCCTCAAATATTCCTACAGGTCACACAAGATCTGCCTGCAACCCTCTTATGGTTAAACTGCCAAAATCAAGACTGTCTATTCACCTTCACTCTTTCATTCCTCTTTTCTCCCACCTCTGGAACAAACTCCCTCACTCTCTTCAATCCCACTCCTCCATCCAGGTCCTTAAAACAGCTGTATACCACCATCTCTTTTCCTCCCTCATCCAAAACCTTGATCTTTTCTACCCCTGTTAATTCACCCCAGATCCACTCCCTCCCTCCCACAGATCTCCCGATGTCCCTACTCTCAAATGTTGTACTTGTGTGCTTCCCTCTCTCTCCCCATCATGTCTCCCGTTGCCTTTATCATATGTTTTATGTGTCAGTTTGTCTTTTTTTGATTAATGGTAGCTCTTACACGAGCCGAGATCTTGTATGCAAAAAAAAAAAAAAAAAAAAAAATCCTCCTCATGTCATTATGTGGACAGCAATTTCAGAAGATCACTTGATAGGGCCATATTGTTTCAATACAAGTGTCAATCACACTGCTTATTTTAACATGCTTCAGATGTGGTTTGTTCCACAACTGCGTGAGAGAGGTCTCGAGGCAACAGCTATCCTGCAACTTGATGGTGCACCAGCACATTATGCTCTTGCAGTTAGAGAATATATCGACGACAAATTCAGTGGACAATGGATTGGACTTGGATCTGAGATAGTGTCACCTCCTCGAAGTCCGGACTTAACAACATGTGACAACTCGCTTTGGGGCATTGTGAAAGAGGAAATTTCTCATCTCCGCCTAACAACAGTGGAAGACCCCAAAACAGCTGTCAGGGCTGTTTTTATGACCTCCAACCCTCAACATGGAAGAAGATGTCCAGAAGAACATGGAGAAAAATTCAAATTTGTGCGGAGAATGGAGGGGAGCACACAGATAAATTCTAACTGAATTCTAACTGCGTGCATAGGGACTTTGTGGCCACTTTGTGCACTGTACAGTACACCCGAAGCACAAGCACCTGTTTTCAATTCAATATGTCTAATGGTTCAGGAGTGCTTCCAATAAAATCAAACACACAAACAGTGTGATAGATGCCCCCTTCTACGATACATATGGTTTTCATGCAGAGAATTGGGGTATTTTATTACTTTTAACACACATGACACTGGGAGCAGCGCTATACATTACACTTTTAAATAAAGAACTTGCGTCATCCATCCACAATCATGAAAGATTGTCATTCATCTATAATAATGTGAATAAGCTATTGTTCTGACATTTGTTTCTTCCTGCAAGTACCGCACGAGAAGCCATTTTTAATCAGATCAGTTTGTGCTGAAAATATATCGCAAGGCCGCACCAGCTCCGACACAGTCGTTCTTACGGTGAAATATGCCCGTGTAGAGTCAGGGAAGTTTTTCTCAAATCGGGCGGAAAGCGGAAAGAAAGATTTTTTTCTTATTCAGCAGAAATATTGTGATGTTGGAGTGTTCAGGTGGCAAAGACTCAAGCAAACATGATACCGACAGTAACAGACAACATGTGCACCTTAAGCGCTGGGATCTCAATGGTATCGTGAAGCGACAGGCCTCCAGAAAGCACCGTACCAGTCATGACTGTACCCTGGCCACGCACTGAGAAGCAGTGGTCCACGGCCATAAGAAAGGGCCCCTTAGAATCACGCTGTGGCAGCTCCACCTGTGCTAATAGCAGCTGCACACGTACAGGGGGTTCTCAATGGGTTATACAGCCATGGCCAAAAACATTGCCACCCTTGCACTTTTTTCAAATAACTCACAATTTTCTCTAAAAATAAGTTGAAATTGACAAAAGTATTGAGTCTGCACAATTCTTTATTTCACTGTTAATATTACAGAACTTTTGTTTTTGATTCAGAACTTAATATATCCGTTTAAATCAGGAAATAAAAAGAAATGGCATTGACAAAATTATTGACACCCGAGACTTAATATTTGGTAGCACAGCCTTTGGACAAAATAACTGCAGTCAAGCACTTCCTATAGCCATGAATGAGGTTCCTCCACCTCTCTACTGGCAGTTTGGCCCACTCTTCTTGTGCAAATTGCTCCAGTTCTCCCAGATTTGAAGGGTGCCTTCTCCCAACTGCTGTTTTCAGATCTCCCACAGGTGTTCAATGGGAATTAGATCTGGACTCATTGCTGGCCACTTCAGAACAGTCCAGCGTTTTATCTTGAACCATTCATGGGTGCTTTTTGAAGTGCATTTTGGGTCATTGTCCTGCTGCAAGACATATAATCTTCGACGGAGACCCAGCTTTCTGACACTGGGTTGAACATTGCGCTCCAAAATGGATTGGTAATCTCCTGATTTCATGATGCCATGCGCACAATCAGAGCAGCCACTGCCAGAGGAAGCACAGCAGCCCCAAAACATCACTGAACCTCCTCCATGTTTGACTGTAGGGAAGGTGTTCTTTTCTTTGAAGGCTTCATTTTGTTTTCTGCAAACATAGAGATGATGTGCTTTTCCATAAAACTGAATTTGGTCTCATCTGTCCACAAGACATTCTCCCAGAAGGATATTGGCTTGTTCAGGTGTGTTTTGGAAACCTCCAGTCAGGCTTTCTTATGTCTCTCTCTCAGCAGTGGGTCTCCTACCATAGAACCCCCTTTCATTGAGTTGGTGATGGATGGTGAGAGTTGAAAGTGTCATACCTTGTGTCTGAAGGTCAGCTTGAATCTGTTTGGCAGTTGATTGAGGTGCTTTCTCCACTATTTGAACAATCCTTCACTCCAATCTTCGATCAAACTTTCCCTTGCGGCCACGTCCAGGGAGGTTGGCCACAGTGCCATGGGCATTAAACTTCCTGACAACATTGCGTATGGTGGACACAGGAACATCAAGGACTCTGGAAATAAACTTGGAGCCTTGAGATTGTCAATGCTTGGCTGCAATCTTGTGTCTGACCTCCTCAGGCAATTCTCTGTTTTTTTTTCTTTCCTCCATGCTCATTACGGTGCACACAGTGACACAAAACAGCAGAATGACTCTTTTTCCCCCATTCAAACTGGTTGAATGAGTGATTTTTAGATTGCAGGCACCTGCAACTCACCACAGGTGAGTTCAATTCCAAAATAAAGGAGAATCGCCTGCTTGAAATCTAATTATTTCTAACAACTTCTGAAAGGTGCCAATAATATTGCCCGGGCAATTTTTGGATTTCTTTGTGGAATAAGCCAAGATTTAGTAATTTTAAAAGCTTTTTTTGTTTTGTTCCACTGCAAACCAAAGAAATACAAATGTGGATACCAAAATATCTTTTAATTTTAACAATTTTCTGCAAGAAATGGTGCATTATTTGAAAAAAGTGCAAGGGTGCCAATATTTTTAGCCACAACTGTACACAGCAGGATATCTCAAAAAGTTGTGGACGGATTTGGACGAAACTTGGTGAACCGGTTGGGTGTCTGACAAGAACGATTGGATTTGATTTTGGTGAAGATCTGAATATGGATTCGGATATGAGAATTCTGGTCGAAGAAGAAATGCGGGCAAGGGGGTTAACAAGGGGAGATGCAGAAAATAGGGCAAAATGGAGAACATTGTCATGGGGACCGCAAGGCTAACCCCCGCTCTTGCAGGGAAAATGGCCTTAAAATGCCTGTTGTTGTTGTTGTTTGTATATGAAAATTAAATTTTTAAAGTTATTCTTCACCATTGTGAGATGGGGCAAAAACTATACATAGCGGGATATCTCAAAAAGTTATGGATGGATTTGGACGAAAGTTGTTGGACAGGTTGTGTGTGTGACAAGGCAGAATCGATTCAATTTTGGTGAAGATCCGGATCCGGATCCAGCTAGTAGAATTGTTTAAGTGATTCTTCATCATTGAGTGATATGGCCAACCAGGCGGAGGTATGCTCTCATTTGAAGTGTGTTTGGGGTCATTATCCTGCTGCAAGACCCATGACCTTTGATGGAGACCCAGCTCTCTGACACTGGGTTTAACATTGTGCTCCAAAATGCCTGGGTAATCTCCTGATTACATGATGCCATGCACACATTCAAGGCACACAGTGCCAGAGGCCACACAGCAACCCCAAAACATCACTGAACCTCCTCCATGTTTGACTGAAGGGAAGGTGTTCCTTTCTATGAAGGCTTCATTTTGTTTTCTGTGAACATAGAGATGATGTGCTTTACCGAAAAGCTCTAATTTGGTCTCATCTGTCCACAGGCCATTCTCCCAGAAGGTTTTTTTGTTGTTCAGGTGTGTTTTGGAAAACTCCAGTCGGACTTTCTCAGCAGTGGGGTCCTCCTGGGTCTCCTACCATAGAACCCCCTTTCATTAAGTTGGCGACGGGTGGTGTGAGTTGAAACTGTTGTACCTTGTGTCTGAAGGCCAGCTTGAATCTGTTTGGTAGTTGATCGAGGTGCTTTCTCTACCATTCTGACAATCCTTCGCTGCAATCTTCGATCAAGTTTTCTCTTGCAGCCACATCCATGGAGGTTAGCTACAGTGGCATGGGCCTTAAACTTCCTGATAACATTGCGTACGGTGGACACGGGAACATCAAGGTCTCTGGAGATGGACTTGTAACCTTGAGATTATCCATGCTTGGCTACAATTGTGTGTCTGACCTCCTCAGACATTTATCTGGTTTTATTTCTTTTCTCCATGCTCATTGCGGTACACACAGTGACACAAAACAGCAGAATGACTCCTTTTCTCTATTCAAGCTGGTCTAATGAGGGATTTTTCGATTGCAGGCACCTGCAACTCACCACAGGTGAGTTCAATTCCAAAGCAAAGGAGAATAAACTCCTTGAAATCTAATTATTTCTAACAACTTCTAAAAGGTGCCAATAATATTGTCCGGGTCATTTTAAGATTTGTGTGTGGAATAAGCAAAGATTTTGTAGTTTTTTCAACATTTTTTGTTTTGTTCCACTGCAAACCAAAGAAATACAAATGTGTATGTGAAAATATTTTTTAATTTCAACAACTTTCTGGAAGTAATGGTGCATTATTTGAGGCAAGGGTGCCAATATTTTTGGCAACGACTGTATGTAAAGGCAAAGGGAGAAGATAAGAGCTTTGGACAAACTATAAGAATAATAATAATAATAATAATAATACATTTATTTTATATAGCGCTTTTCAAGAAGCCCAAAGACGCTTTGACAGAGTACAAAAAACAAGTGCAAAAAGACAAAAATCAATAGGTAAATAATCAAAGCAAAAGGAAGGAGAAGGAGAAGAGATAGTCAGGGGTTAAATGCTGTGGGTTTAATGTTGAATGCAGTGTTGAACAGGTGAGTCTTGAGTGATGTTTTGAATGTGGTGAGTGAGGAGTCTCTGATCGTGTGAGGTAGTGAGTTCCAGAGGGTGGGAGCAGCGATGGAGAAGGCCCTGTCCCCCCAGGATCTGAATTTGGTCCGGATGGGGGGGGGGGGGTCAGGAGGTTGGTACCAGCAGAGTGGAGGTTGCGGGTGGGAGTGTGTCTGGAGAGGAGGTCAGCCAGGTAGGATGGGGCCAGGTTATGGAGGGCTTTGTAGGTCAAGAGGAAGATTTTGTACTGGATTCTCTGGGGGATGGGGAGCCAGTGAAGCTTGTAAAGGACGGGGGTGATGTGGTCACGGGTCCGGGAATGGGTGAGTAGATGGGCAGTGGAGTTCTGAATGTATTGGAGTTTATTGGTGATTATTGAGCATGAACCATAGAGGAGGCTGTTGCAGTAGTCCAGACGGGAGGTGATGAAGGCATGGATGAGGGTTTCGGCAGCCGTGGAGGAGAGGGATGGACGGAGACGGGCGATGTTTTTCAGGTGAAAGAAGGCTGTCTTTGTGATGTGTTTAGTGTATTTGTCGAAGGAGAGGGTTTGGTCAAAGATGATGCCAAGATTCCGGATGTGAGGGGAGGTGGATACTGGGAAACCGTCGATGTTGAGGGCAAAGTTATGGGTGGATTTGGTGAGCGTTTTTGGGCCAATGATGATTATTTCAGATTTATCATAGTTAAGTTTGAGGAAGTTGATTTGAAGCCAGGATTTTATTTCAGTGATGCAGTTTGTCAGGATAGAGTGGGTAGCGGTGGAGATGGACTAGGTGGAGATGAAAAGCTGGATGTCATCAGCGAAGCAGTGGAATTGGAGACCATGATGGCGGATTAAATGACCAAGGGGGGACAGGTACAGGATGAAGAGGAGGGGGCCAAGAACTGAACCTTGGGGGACACCTTGGGGGAGGGGAGCAGTGGGGATTTGCAGTTATTGATGGAGATGAACTGGCGTCTGTCAGAGAGGTATGATTTGATCCAAGAGAGGGCAGTGCCGGTAATGTTAAAGGTGGTTTCAAGTCAGGTGAGGAGGATGGTGTGATTGATGGTGTCAAAGGCGGCGCTGAGGTCGAGGAGGATGAGAATGTTAAGGTTGCCAGCGTCAGAGGAGAGGAGAAGGTCGTTGGTGATTTTGAGGAGAGCAGTTTCAGTACTGTGGTTGGAGCGGAATCCGGATTGGAATGTTTCATATAGGTTATTGGAAGAGAGGTGATGTTTGAGTTGAGTGGCTACAGCGCGTTCCAAAACTTTTGACAGAAAGGGTAGGTTGGAGATGGGTCTGAAGTTATTTAGGGTGTCAGGGTTGAGTCCAGGTTTTTTCAGAATGGGGGTAACAGCAGCAATTTTGAGGGATGGTGGGATGATGCCTGTAGACAGGGAGGAGTTTATTGTTGCAGTGATAAGTGGAGATAGTGAGGGAAACATATGAAAATCTGTTAACTAAATTGTTACCAAAAAATTTCTTCACCAATATGTTTGTAAAGGTGTGTAATAACATGTGTTAAAATGTTGAAGGTCAACTCCCGTGGGAAACCCAGAAAAAAAGCTGTTGAATTCGGGTACCGAAAAATTATTTTCGAGAATTTTTATTTTTTTTAATCGGCCCTTAAGTAACTTATGAGGGGTCAAATAAGGGTTTTTCATGATTCTGAGTTGATTGTTAACATTTATATTTCACCACAGACACTCCTTTGTGGAAAAATAAGTGTGTCTTTGTACTAAAATACTAAATAAGTACTAAAATAAATTTAAGTGTCTTTGTGGAAGATGGGAGCCAGACACTCAGACCCAGTAGTGCCAGTGTTTGAGCAAAGGTTTGAAGAAACCTTCAAACGACTCGCAAAAGGAGGAAGAACACCTGCACTCTGGGTGGAGTACCACCACATGGTAGATGTGATCAAGGTCTTTATCAGAACCGAGCGACTTGCAGACCACAATGGGCATCTGTCCTGCATTGTTACCAAGATGCTTCACATCTTTGCCACTGCAGGCCATCATCAGTATGCCAAGGGCGCACGGCTGTACTGTCAACTCATGAAGGAACTAGAAACTTTGCCTGCTTACAAAGACACCTTAGAACGTCTCACTGCCCACGGGAACCACGTTGTCCGTTACTCAAGTCATGAGTGGTCCGGCACATGGTGTGACATTTGCATTGAGCAGACATTAATGAAGGCAGCCAAGTCACAAGGTGGACTGAGCAGAGGAAGAATGAGAAACAGTTTTTCTGGCCACAAATGCTGGGTGCTCACCCTCAGTCACCTGTCTGATGTCAACCGGCGGTTGGAGGAGGACGTCAGTAAACATGTTCCAGTCCACAGAGACCTTGCCAAGACACAGATGAAGCGAGATGCAGAGGCAGTTGAACTTGTCCTAAAATGGTTTGAGGAGATCAAGCCATTCGACAACGATAGAGACAAGGAGTTGCTCGTGTCTTTCTCAACAGGATTCACAAGCACTGGAGATGACGCAGTCAATGCTGAGAGAGCAGCTGAAGTTGGGATGGAGATGCAGATCAAGCTGGATGGACAGTCAGTGACGTCGACCATGGATGTCAAGTCAAAGATAAAAGCCCCGTCATCACTAAGAAAATTTCCCTTGGTCAACGAGAAAAAGATTCACCTTGACTCACTAAAGTTGTTCAACCGACTGATCATTTTCGCCCAGCGGGATATGACAGTTGAGACAAGCTTACAGTATGAGCTGACTCCCTTCCCATTGTCCCTGTTCAGCAACAAAGATCAGAAGATGAACAAGGCAAACAAGGCAGACTTTTCAAATACAAGCCTGAAGGCATTAACTGATCCACTTGACTTGACTAACCAACCCTGCTGCACCCTCGTAATTGATGGCGGATGGCTTGTCTACATGGTGAAGTGGGAACAACGTCAGACCTGGCAGGAGATCGCCAACAGTTACCTGAGCTACGTGCAATATCTGGGCCGCTGCTCCCAGAAGATCATTGTGGTCTTTGATGGCTACAGCAGATCACCAAAAGATCACGACCACATCCGGCGTATCAAGAATTCCTGCTGTAATCTCCAGATTCGACCGGATATGTCCAACTGGACCCCAAGAGCAAAGTTTCTGGACAACATTTACCATGGACGAGATACTACATTGGGTGAAATTCGGTACAACATGTTCTCGAGGAAGGCAGCGGCAGGAGTGATCAAACCAGAGACTCTACCTCCAACAGAGGGTGCAGCTGCACAACATTCACTCCGTGCCTACCTGCAGACCCGGGACTGGATCCTTCTACAGAGCATGTCTCTGAACCCCAGTGACTATGGATGGACAATAGGTGTGCATGGGTATGAGCCAGTTCCAACACTGGACCCCACGGCTCCTGAGGAGCTATTGCAGTTCACGAGCTGTAATTGTCATGGAGATTGCAGCAACCGGCGATGCAGCTGCAAGAAGAATGGGGTCACGTGCATCTCGGCCTGTGGAGTCTAATGGCATTACATGCAGAAACTGCAGTCATGATGTTGTTGAGTCTGAAGAAGACATAGACAATGACTGTTGAAACTTCTGACATTGTGAATGAGAAATAACTCTTGAGTATTATATATGTATGTGAAATAAAAGCTACTTAGTGTGTAAATGTAAAAGTGAAAATATAAATGTTAACAATCAACTCAGAATCATGAAAAACCCTTATTTGACCCCTCATAAGTTACTTAAGGGCCGATTAAAAAAAATAAAAATTCTCGAAAATATTTTTCGGTACCCGAATTCAACAGCTTTTTTTCTGGGTTTCCCATGGGAGTTGAACTTCAACATTTTAACACATGTTATTACACACCTTTACAAACATATTGGTGAAGAAATTTTTTGGTAACAATTTAGTTAACAGATTTGTGAAATATCTCATAAAATGCCCTTACTATTTGACAAAGCTGGAGGGGATGGGGTCAAGAGTGCAGGTGGCAGTTTTCATTCCTATGAGGAGTTCAGAGAGGTCAGCAGGGGAGACTGGGGAGAATTGAGGCAGGGGTTGGCAGGATAAGGGGGGGCAGGTGGTTTGAGGGGGAGCGGGTGCGGTGGTGGTTAAGCTGTTGTAGATGTTGTCAATTTTGCATTGGAAGAATGAAAGGAAGGAGATGCAGTTGTCTACTGTGAATGACTGGGTGGTGGTGTTCAGGGGGCTGAGGAGTTTGTTTATTGTAGAGAAGAGTGCTTTTGGGTTTCCGGAGCCAGAGTGGATAATTTGAGAGTAGTGGGCGGAGCGGGCGCGGAAGAGGGCATCTTTGTAGTGTTGTAGGTGGTCCTTTTGTAGGCTTGGGAGTGAATTGTGAGACCTGTTTTATTGCGGAGTCTTTCAAGTTGGCGAGCACGAGTTTTCATCAGGCGGAGTTCAGGGGTAAACCAGGGAGCAGAATGGGTGAAAGAAACTGTTTTGGTTTTTATAGGCGCAAGCTGGTCAAGGCAGGAGGAGAGAGTGTGGTTGTAGTAGTCAGTGAGGTCAGAAGGGGTGTGGAGGTCAACGAAGGGAGAAGTGTACATTTTTTCAGAGAGGGTGGATGAGAATGAGGTCGGTGAAAGAGCGTTTAGCTTACGGAAGTTGATAGTGCGATAATTCCTTGGTGCTGGGGTGGGGATGTTGATGGTCATAGTGATGGCTAAGTGGTCAGAGAGGGTGAGGTCGGAGCCAGAGAGATGGTGCAAAATTAATCCAGTAGAGCAGACAAGGTCCAGAATGTGCCCACGGTTATGGGTAGGAAAGTTGACATGTTGAGTGAGGTTAAAGCAGGTGAGTAAATCAGTGAAGTCAGTGGTTATTGTGGAGTCAGTGGAGTCCATGTGGATATTGAAATCACCGAGGAGGAGGATTGAGGGGGAGAGGGAACAGAGCTGGGTCAGAAAGTAGGAGAAGTCAGACAGGAATGATGGGTGTGGTTTGGGAGGGCGGTAGATGACAGCCATGACTGACTGTGTGTGACCAGAGAGTTTAAAAGCCAGGTGTTCAAATGATGGAGCAGATGATATGGAGATGAGGCTGGTCTTGATGTCTTGTCGGTGAATTACGGCAATTCCACCACCTCGGCCCTCCGAGCGTGGTTTATTGATGTAAGAATATCCATTGGGTGTAGTGAGGTTGAGTGAGAAGTAGTCCAGAGGTTGTTGCCAGGTTTCAGTGAGACAGAGAAAGTCCAGTTTATTATCCAGAATGTAGTTGTTCAGGATGAGGCTTTTGTTGTTGAGGGACCGGGTATTGAACAGGGTGAGCTTGATGTTGTTTTGTACGGTGGGGATGAACTAAGGTGATTTAGCCAGGGTTTGCAGACAGGAGGTGCGATCGTGTGCGTTGCTGTGACCAGGTGCGCTGGAACGATGAGTGGGAGTGCGCTGAGCCGACCAGAGTACGGGAATGGAGTGACCTGTTTGTAAGTAAACAAACTTATGACCGGAGCCTCTATGAATGTATCTGGGTCGTCGCAGGAGTCCGTGGGATTTGATTGCAGAGATGCATGATGGGGTGGAGTGAGTATTGAGCAGAAGAAGCCTTGCGGCGGAGTACCTCAGAGCCATGCCAGGCAGGAGCGAAGGGACGAGTACGAGGCCAAGGTCGAGGAGGCAAAGCGGCAAACGCAGCGGCAAACGACCGCAGCCGCTAATCAAGACCACAGCGGCAAACAGCCACCGCCGCAAACAACGGCCACAAACAACGGGAGCAGGCCTGAGGAACCAGTGGAGGAGCCGGGCAGGCGAAGCCAGGAGCAGAGCCGGGACCGAGCAGAGGGCAGACCCAACGGTCAAAAATCCGCCACGACCACCAGAAAAGCAAACTATGTACAATGGCCCAGTCGGAGAAGCGGCGAACAAGTAACGCCATCGTCCTCTCCAGACCGGACCGGAAGCGGAAGTCCACATCCGGAAGCGGCAGAACAAGTAACTATGGCCAAAACTATCAAAACAAGAATGTGTCAAAATAAAATTGTAAGCTTGTGAAAGCTTTTGACTAAAATAATTATGTAAGGTTTGCAATGGCTTTAACGGTCTGCCAAAAGGTGGGTGCGCTTTTGAGGAGGGCAAGCTGTCAGTTCTACGTCTCGTATGTACAAAGTTACTTCGTGAATTTGCAAGAACTCATTATATTAGTCATCAGACAGATGTTTTGAAATAATCTGTATAAACATAAAAATAAATAAATAAATCTGAATTTACCTCAGTGAGCTGTGATATGCCTTCTGGACTCTCGTTTTCAGGACCGTCTGTCCCACCTGGCTTAGCAGCTATGGAAATGATGGGAGCCCCCTTAAACCTGCAGGTCATCATCGATCATAAGATTACAAGAAACAACCTGGCATTATCATGTAATGTGTGGAGCTGAAAGTTAGGAGCAATAGTGAGTGGCATTTATCACCTGGTGTTCTCCAGGGTTTTCTGCATTTTGCGAGTCATTTTCTCCACGAGGGCCTGGCACTTCACGTCTGGAAGCAGGTCTGTCTTATTGAGTACAACCACCATTTTGGGACAGGTCATCTCCCCGATGAGCAGGCATTCAGCCGACTGTGTCTGCATGCCTTTTGTCACATCTATTACCAGCACCATCAAATCAATGATCTGAGCCCCTGTCAATGAGGAAGTGGAAGGTTCATCGACTTGAACACCAGTGTTAGTAAATGTTAAAATTCAATCAAAACATCAGCACGGGTTACGAAGGATGGACCATCTATATATATATATCTGTGCAGTGTCTGTCCTGTCCTGTGTTGTGTCGTCCTGTGTTGTGTTGTCTTGTGTTGTCACTGAACTACTTTCTCAAACTTTTGTGAAATCGTATCAAACTTCTGGTATGTACATATCTCTCCCGTCGGTATGTCCTAAGGGTATTTCTTTTGAAAAATTTTCAAAAATTTAGATTTTTGCATCTGCAAAAGGTTCGATTCGATTTTTTTAAATTCGATTTTTTTATTTTTTATTTTTGGAATTTTTTGGGGGGGGAAATTTCTTTTTCAACTTCAATTGTTTATAAAATGTGATATCACGTATATTACAAATACATTTGTGCAAAATTGTGCAAAATTTGTGCAAAAATAATTGTTTGAATTATGATTGGTTTAAACCATGGCAAAACGGCAACTCGGGTACAGTCATCTATATTATAATAGCCGTAGATGATTCTGTCTGTCTGTCTGTCTATCTGTTGGGTGTCTGTCCGGGGTGTGGCTTACTCGGTTTGCAGAGTAGCTCCACCCATAGCTCCACCCATTCTGGGAGTGGCTATAAACAAATATCCACCATTTTATTAACTCGCATAGCTTTGAGTCCTGTTTTGTAGGCCCGTGGTGTCTTGCTCTCCCCCAGTTTTATTTCAAATCAAATTCGATAAATCATTTCATTTTTCACAGTCGCTAACATAGTTTTAGACTCGGTTGAAAAAAAACGGGAAGAAAATCCGATGAAAGTTGCCGTTTATAGAACGAAATGAATTCTCAAAGGCCTGTAACTTCAAGGCCATTGAGTCTCTCTCACGCCTTTATCTCCAATCTAACTCACCATATGATTTCATTTTTATCGATGGTTTTACTTTTAGACTCGGTGTCAGCAATAATTGAGAACAATCCACACACGCGGGAAAATGCAGAGATATATTTTTTAAAATCGCGTCATGGTGTATCATACACCGCCCAACATGACACCGCCGGCAATGTGTCGATATATATTAAAAATTCGCTTTTGCTTTTCCGTTATGATATATTACTATTTCGTTTGATGATAGTCGTCACAAAAACGTCAACAATGATGCCGACATATATTTCTTCGTTTTTATTTCATTCAACATATTAGCCGGAAGTAAAATATGTTTCAGGAAATTACCGAGATATTTCTTCGTTTTTTTTATTAGTTATGTGCGCATACACTTTAAATAGGTTTATTTGAAATCTTTAATTTTCCACAAACATTCCACACACGCGGGAAAATGCAGAGATATATTTTTTAAAATCGCGTCATGGTGTATCATACACCGCCCAACATGACACCGACGGCAATGTGTCGATATCTATTTTAAATTCGATATATCATTTCATTTTTCACAGTCGCTAACATAGTTTTAGACTCGGTTGAAAAAAAACGAGAAGAAAATCCGATGAAAGTTGCCGTTTATAGAACGAAATGAATTCTCAAATGCCTGTAACTTCAAGGCCATTGAGTCTCTCTCACGCCTTTATCTCCAATCTAACTCACCATATGATTTCATTTTTATCGATGGTTTTAGAGTCGGTGTCAGCAATAATTGAGAACATTCCACACACGCGGGAAAATGCAGATATATTTTTTAAAATCGCGTCATGGTGTATCATACACCGCCTAACATGACACCGACGGCAACGTGTCGATACATATTAAAAATTCGATATATCATTTCATTTTTCACAGTCGCTAACATAGTTTTCGACTCGGTTGAAAAAAAACGGGAAGGAAATCCAAAGAAAGTTGCCGTTTATAGAACGAAATGAATTCTCAAACGCCTGTAACTTCAACTTCAAGGCCATTGAGTCTCTCTCACGCCTTTATCTCCAATCTAACTCACCATATGATTTAATTTTTTTCGATGGTTTTGGACTCGGTGTCAGCAATAATTGAGAACATTCCACACACGCGGGAAAATGCAGAGATTTATTTTTAAAAATCGCGTCATGGTGTATCATACACCGCCCAACATGACACCGACGGCAACGTGTCGATATATATTAAAAATTCGCTTTTGCTTTTCCGTTAAGATATATTACTTTTTCGTTTGATGACAGTCGTCACAAAAACGTCAACAATGATGCCGACATATATGTCTTCGTTTTTATTTAATTCAACATTATTAGCCGGAAGTAAAATATGTTTCAGGAAATTACCGAGAGATATTTCTTCGTTTTTTAAAATTAGTTATGTGCGAATACACTTTAAATAGGTTTATTTGAAATCTTTAATTTTCCACAATATAATTTACTTGCCATTTATCATTTGATGATTACGAGACAAATTCCTCTTGAGGATCGTGACAATTCATGCGCTGCGTGGAAACTTCTATTTCCAAAATGAATGAGACGATCGATGAAGAACGCAGACTTGAACAGGATGCAGCAAGAAAACGAATGAGACGGGCGAACGAGTCCATCGACGAACGTCAATGCAAACTTGCGGGGTCACCCGTGGGAATCCCACGGGCATGGATGTGTGTGACATTTCGACATATTGAGTTAGATGCTGCACATTCATTTTTACAAAATGGTTACTGGCAAGTCATCAGATCCAGAAATGGTGTAAAAACCACCGTTTAGAGGCCATTTTTCCCCGCAAAGCGGGGGTTGGCCTTTTCGGGGACCGTGGTAGTTGTTGTTTTTTTGTCCCCTTTTTGAAGCAATGTTTTACGGCCGGATGCCCTTCCTGACGCCAACCCTTTTTGCCGCCTTCAACGACAAACAGGGAATTACCAGTGAACTGGTACTCAATTAGCCGACCTCGGAAGGATGACAGGCTGAGTCAACCCCCCTGGCATTAATTCGGCGATCGACCGAGATTCGAACCCAGGATCCTAAGCCGGCACCCTAGCCGCTAGCCCAACACCAGAAATGGTGTCATGAACACAATTTATTTACGCACAAGCACAAAAGCAAGACGGGCCGATTTCCGATTCCGACGGGCCGACGGGCGAGACGGGCCGATTTCCGATTCCGACGGGCCAATTTGGAGCAAGAAAAAGAACGAGACGGGAGAAAAAGGAGAGAAACGAGACGGGGAAAGCCGATTGGAGAGGCGAGTGAGGCGCGATTGGAGAGGAGTGTGAGGCGCGATTGGAGAGGAGTGTGAGGCACGATTGGAGAGGAGTGTGAGGCGTGATTGGAGAGGAGTGTGAGGCACGATTGGAGAGGAGTGATTGGAGGGGAGTGTGAGGCGCGATTGGAGAGGAGTGTGAGGCGCGATTGGAGAGGCGTGTGAAGGATTGGAGAGGAGAGGAGTGTGAGGGATTGGAGAGGTGAGGGATTGGAAAGGAGAGGGATGTGAGGGTTTGGAGAGGAGAGGAGTGCTAGGTGGAGAGAGGAGAGTGTCAGGTGGAGACAGGAGAGTGTCAGGTGGAGACAGGAGAGTGTCAGGTGGAGAGGAGTGAGGGGTCACATATTATGTGAAATAAATAAATTGTGTTCATCACACCATTTCTGGATCTGATGACTTGCCAGTAACCATTTTGTAAAAATGAATGTGCAGCATATAACTCAATATGTCGAAATGTCACACACATCCATGCCCGTGGGATTCCCACGGGTGACCCCGCTAGTCTATATTATAATAGGCTACGGTGATTCTGTTGGACGTCTGTCCGGGGGTGTGGCTTACTCGGTTTGCAGAGTAGCTCCACCCACTCCTCCTTCTCGAATAGCTTTGAGGCCTGTTTAGTTCGGCCCGTGCTGTCTTTCTCTCTCACACAGATTTATTTCAATTCTAATTCGATATATCATTTCATTTTTCGCAGTCGCTAACATAGTTTTAGACTCGGTTGAAAAAAAACGGGAAGAAAATCCGATCCGATCCTTCGGATCTTGTCTCTCGCACGCCTTTATCTCCAATCTAACTCACCATCTGATTTCATTTTTATTGATGGTTTTAGACTCGGTGTCAGCAACGCGGGAAAACGCAGATATATTTTTAAAAATACACCATATCACCGCCCAACAGCTAACAAGTATCATACACCGCCCAACATGACACAGACGGCAACATGTCGACATTATCGCTTTTTCTTTAAACCGAGTGAACCGAGCCGAACCGAATACACCGAGTGAATTCACCGAGCGAATTTCATCCAATTCCACCGAGTTTCATGAAATTACCGAGAGATATTTCTTCGTTTTTATTTTATTAGTTACCAGCAGAAGTACCCAGCGTTGCCGGGCGGGGGAGGGGGGAAGGGCACGGACACTTTAAACATGTATATACATGTGGGATGTGGGATATATACATGTGGGACATGTGGGACATGTGTGTGTGTGTGTGTGTGTGTGTGTGTGTGTGTGTGTGTGTGTGTGTGTGTGTGTGTGTGTGTGTGTGTGTGTGTGTGTGTGTGTGTAGATGTATATATGTGTATAATGTGCATATATGTGTATATGTGGATACATGTGTATACATATTTGCATATGTGTATATGTGTCTGTACGTGTGTGTGTGTGTGTGTGCATGTGTGTCGATGTACGTGTGTGTGTGTGTGTGTGTGTGTATGTGTATATGTGTGGGTGTATATGTGTGGGTGTATATGTGTGTGTGTGTGTGTATATATGTAAACATTCGCCGGTGTGTGTGTAAAGTGTGAGGAGGTATTGGAGAGGAAAATGCAGAGATATAATGATAAACGAAAATACACCGCCTAAAATAAGTCGACATATTAAAAATTCATCACACACATCCATGCCCGTGGGATTCCCACGGGTGACCCCGCTAGTTTATCTATATATCGACACATCTGGGCAGTGTCTGTGTTCTCACTTAACGACTCCCTCAAACTTTTGTTTCCGTGGATGTGAAGTGTTTTTAATAACGTTGTGGTGGTTTTGAATCACGTGGTGGTGAGGTATTTTGAATTATGTGGTGGTGAGGTGTTTTGAATTATGTGGTGGTGAGGTGTTTTGAATTATGTGGTGGTGAGGTGTTTTGAATTACGTGGTGGTGAGGTGTTTTGAATTACTTGGTGGTGGTGTTTTTAATTTCGTGGCTGTGAGGTGTTTTTATTACGTGTTTTATGGCTGTGAGGTGTTTTTATTTCGTGTTTTATGGCTGTGAGGTGTTTTTATTACGTGTTTTATGGCTGTGAGGTGTTTTTATTACGTGTTTTATGGCTGTGAGGTGTTTTTATTACGTGTTTTATGGCTGTGAGGTGTTTTTATTACGTGTTTTATGGCTGTGAGGTGTTTTTATTACGTGTTTTATGGCTGTGAGGTGTTTTTATTACGTGTTTTATGGCTGTGAGGTGTTTTTATTACGTGTTTTATGGCTGTGAGGTGTTTTTATTACGTGTTTTATGGCTGTGAGGTGTTTTTATTACGTGTTTTATGGCTGTGAGGTGTTTTTATTACGTGTTTTATGGCTGTGAGGTGTTTTTATTGTGTTTTATGGCTGTGAGGTGTTTTTATTACGTGTTTTATGGCTGTGAGGTGTTTTTATTACGTGTTTTATGGCTGTGAGGTGTTTTTATTTCGTGTTTTATGGCTGTGAGGTGTTTTTATTTCGTGTTTTATGGCTGTGAGGTGTTTTTATTTCGTGTTTTATGGCTGTGAGGTGTTTTTATTACGTGTTTTATGGCTGTGAGGTGTTTTTATTATGTGTTTTATGGCTGTGAGGTGTTTTTATTAAGTGTTTTATGGCTGTGAGGTGTTTTTATTATGTGTTTTATGGCTGTGAGGTGTTTTTATTGTGTGTTTTATGGCTGTGAGGTGCTTTCAATTTCGTGGTGGTGAGGTGTTTTTAATTCGTGGTGGTGAGGTGTTTTTATTACGTGTTTTATGGCTGTGAGGTGTTTTTATTACGTGTTTTATGGCTGTGAGGTGTTTTTATTACGTGTTTTATGGCTGTGAGGTGTTTTTATTACGTGTTTTATGGCTGTGAGGTGTTTTGAATTACTTGGTGGTGAGGTGTTTTGAATTACGTGGTGGTGAGGTGTAATCGTCCCAAACGTCCAGTCTACACCTACCCCTCCCCTAAGTATGTGCTGAGGGGTTCTTTCTTGAAAAAAACAAAAACATTCAACCTAAATCTTCAACCTAAATTGCCTATAAAAATGTAATATCACAAACACAACAAATACATTTGTGGAAAATAATTGTTTGTATTATGATTGGTGTAAATCATGACACACAGCAACTCAGGTACAATCATTATTCTCAGCTAAAATAAGCCCGTTCCTCAGCGCTCACCGAGCCAAGCTAGAATATTATATATATATATATACACATGACACACCAAAGGCCGAAAGACGTCTCTTATCCGTAGTTGGAGGGAACTACCAATCAGCATTCACCAAATCAATTATCCCGAGCTGTGGCTTGGGCTTAAAATTAGTTAACACAAGGTAATTTTAGCGCCAAGAAGGCTGCATGAAGCAACCAAGAAAAGGCTACTTGTAAATGTTTGCCCAGCTATGGAGGAACCCAGGTAGTGTTTGAAATAGCAAAGAGCTTAACTTTTGTAGCCTTATGCAGATTTATTTAGATTTGGTTGGATGGGCAGAGGGCAAACTAAAATATATATATGGCCAAACGACATGGCCAAAAGTATGTGGACACCCGAACATCACACCCGTATGTGCTCGTCGAACATCTCATTCCAAAATCACGGGCATTAATATGGAGTTGGTCCCCCCTTTGCTGCTATAACAGCCTCCACTCCTCTGCGAAGGTTTTCACTGAATGTTGGAACATTGCTGCGGGGATTTGCTTCCATTCAGCAACAAGAGCATTCGTGAGGTTGGGCACTGATGTTGGGCGATTAGGCCTGACTCGCAGCTGGCATTCCAATTCATCCCAAAGGTGTTCGATGGGGTTGAGGTCAGGGCTCTGTGCAGGCCAGTCAACTTCTTCCACACCGATCTCGACAAACCATTTATGTATGGACTTCACTTTGTGCACGGGGTCATTGTCATGCTGAAACAGGAAAGGGCCTTCCGCAAACTGTTGCCACCAAGTTGGAAGTACACAATCGTCTAGAATGTCATTGTATGCTGTAGCGTTAATATTTCCCTTCACTGTAACTAAGGGGCCGAGCCTGAACCATGAAAAACAGCCCGAGACGATTATTACTCCTCCACGAAACTTCACAGTTGGCACTATGCATTCGGGCAGGTCGCGTTCTCTTGGCATGTGCCAGGTTAGTCCGTCGGACTGCCAGATGGTGAAGCGTGATTCATCACTCCAGATAACGCGTTTCCACTGCTCCAGAGTCCAATGGCGGCAAGCTTTACACCACTCCAGCCGAAGCTTGACATTGCGCATGGTGATCTTTGGCTTGCGTGCGGCTGCTCGGCCATGGAAATCCATTTCATGAAGCTCCTGACGAACAGTTGTTGTGCTGACGTTGCTTCCAGAGGCAGTTTAGAACTCAGTAGTGAGTGTTGCAACTGAGGACAGATGATTTTACGCGCTTCAGCACTCGGCGGTCCCGTTCTGTGAGCTTGTGTGGCCTAACACTTCGCGACTGAGTTGTTGTTGCTTCTAGACGTTTCCACTTCACAACAACAGCACATAAAGTTGACTGGGGCAGCTCTAGCAGGGCAGAAATTTGACCAATTGACTCGTTGGAAAGGTGGCATCCTATGTCGGTGCCACGTTGAAAGTCACTGAGCTCTTCAGTATGGCCCAGTCTACTGCCAATGTTTGTCTATAGAGATTGCATGGCTGTGTGCTTGATTATATATACCTGTCAGCAATGGGTGTGGCTGAAACAGCTGGATCCACTAATTAGAAGGGGTGTCTGCATACTTTTGGCGACGTCGTGTATGTATATATATATGTTTATATATATATATATATATATATATATATATCTATATTATAATAGCCGTAGATGATTCTGTCTGTCTGTCTGTCTATCTGTTGGGTGTCTGTCCGGGGTGTGGCTTACTCGGTTTGCAGAGTAGCTCCACCCATAGCTCCACCCATTCTGGGAGTGGCTATAAACAAATATCCACCATTTTATTAACTCGCATAGCTTTGAGTCCTGTTTTGTAGGCCCGTGGTGTCTTGCTCTCCCCCAGTTTTATTTCAAATCAAATTCGATAAATCATTTCATTTTTCACAGTCGCTAACATAGTTTTAGACTCGGTTGAAAAAAAACGGGAAGAAAATCCGATGAAAGTTGCCGTTTATAGAACGAAATGAATTCTCAAAGGCCTGTAACTTCAAGGCCATTGAGTCTCTCTCACGCCTTTATCTCCAATCTAACTCACCATATGATTTCATTTTTATCGATGGTTTTACTTTTAGACTCGGTGTCAGCAATAATTGAGAACAATCCACACACGCGGGAAAATGCAGAGATATATTTTTTAAAATCGCGTCATGGTGTATCATACACCGCCCAACATGACACCGCCGGCAATGTGTCGATATATATTAAAAATTCGCTTTTGCTTTTCCGTTATGATATATTACTATTTCGTTTGATGATAGTCGTCACAAAAACGTCAACAATGATGCCGACATATATTTCTTCGTTTTTATTTCATTCAACATATTAGCCGGAAGTAAAATATGTTTCAGGAAATTACCGAGAGATATTTCTTCGTTTTTTTTATTAGTTATGTGCGCATACACTTTAAATAGGTTTATTTGAAATCTTTAATTTTCCACAAACATTCCACACACGCGGGAAAATGCAGAGATATATTTTTTAAAATCGCGTCATGGTGTATCATACACCGCCCAACATGACACCGACGGCAATGTGTCGATATCTATTTTAAATTCGATATATCATTTCATTTTTCACAGTCGCTAACATAGTTTTAGACTCGGTTGAAAAAAAACGAGAAGAAAATCCGATGAAAGTTGCCGTTTATAGAACGAAATGAATTCTCAAATGCCTGTAACTTCAAGGCCATTGAGTCTCTCTCACGCCTTTATCTCCAATCTAACTCACCATATGATTTCATTTTTATCGATGGTTTTAGAGTCGGTGTCAGCAATAATTGAGAACATTCCACACACGCGGGAAAATGCAGATATATTTTTTAAAATCGCGTCATGGTGTATCATACACCGCCTAACATGACACCGACGGCAACGTGTCGATACATATTAAAAATTCGATATATCATTTCATTTTTCACAGTCGCTAACATAGTTTTCGACTCGGTTGAAAAAAAACGGGAAGGAAATCCAAAGAAAGTTGCCGTTTATAGAACGAAATGAATTCTCAAACGCCTGTAACTTCAACTTCAAGGCCATTGAGTCTCTCTCACGCCTTTATCTCCAATCTAACTCACCATATGATTTAATTTTTTTCGATGGTTTTGGACTCGGTGTCAGCAATAATTGAGAACATTCCACACACGCGGGAAAATGCAGATTTATTTTTAAAAATCGCGTCATGGTGTATCATACACCGCCCAACATGACACCGACGGCAACGTGTCGATATATATTAAAAATTCGCTTTTGCTTTTCCGTTAAGATATATTACTTTTTCGTTTGATGACAGTCGTCACAAAAACGTCAACAATGATGCCGACATATATGTCTTCGTTTTTATTTAATTCAACATTATTAGCCGGAAGTAAAATATGTTTCAGGAAATTACCGAGAGATATTTCTTCGTTTTTTAAAATTAGTTATGTGCGAATACACTTTAAATAGGTTTATTTGAAATCTTTAATTTTCCACAATATAATTTACTTGCCATTTATCATTTGATGATTACGAGACAAATTCCTCTTGAGGATCGTGACAATTCATGCGCTGCGTGGAAACTTCTATTTCCAAAATGAATGAGACGATCGATGAAGAACGCAGACTTGAACAGGATGCAGCAAGAAAACGAATGAGACGGGCGAACGAGTCCATCGACGAACGTCAATGCAAACTTGCGGGGTCACCCGTGGGAATCCCACGGGCATGGATGTGTGTGACATTTCGACATATTGAGTTAGATGCTGCACATTCATTTTTACAAAATGGTTACTGGCAAGTCATCAGATCCAGAAATGGTGTAAAAACCACCGTTTAGAGGCCATTTTTCCCCGCAAAGCGGGGGTTGGCCTTTTCGGGGACCGTGGTAGTTGTTGTTTTTTTGTCCCCTTTTTGAAGCAATGTTTTACGGCCGGATGCCCTTCCTGACGCCAACCCTTTTTGCCGCCTTCAACGACAAACAGGGAATTACCAGTGAACTGGTACTCAATTAGCCGACCTCGGAAGGATGACAGGCTGAGTCAACCCCCCTGGCATTAATTCGGCGATCGACCGAGATTCGAACCCAGGATCCTAAGCCGGCACCCTAGCCGCTAGCCCAACACCAGAAATGGTGTCATGAACACAATTTATTTACGCACAAGCACAAAAGCAAGACGGGCCGATTTCCGATTCCGACGGGCCGACGGGCGAGACGGGCCGATTTCCGATTCCGACGGGCCAATTTGGAGCAAGAAAAAGAACGAGACGGGAGAAAAAGGAGAGAAACGAGACGGGGAAAGCCGATTGGAGAGGCGAGTGAGGCGCGATTGGAGAGGAGTGTGAGGCGCGATTGGAGAGGAGTGTGAGGCACGATTGGAGAGGAGTGTGAGGCGTGATTGGAGAGGAGTGTGAGGCACGATTGGAGAGGAGTGATTGGAGGGGAGTGTGAGGCGCGATTGGAGAGGAGTGTGAGGCGCGATTGGAGAGGCGTGTGAAGGATTGGAGAGGAGAGGAGTGTGAGGGATTGGAGAGGTGAGAGATTGGAAAGGAGAGGGATGTGAGGGTTTGGAGAGGAGAGGAGTGCAAGGTGGAGAGAGGAGAGTGTCAGGTGGAGACAGGAGAGTGTCAGGTGGAGACAGGAGAGTGTCAGGTGGAGAGGAGTGAGGGGTCACATATTATGTGAAATAAATAAATTGTGTTCATCACACCATTTCTGGATCTGATGACTTGCCAGTAACCATTTTGTAAAAATGAATGTGCAGCATATAACTCAATATGTCGAAATGTCACACACATCCATGCCCGTGGGATTCCCACGGGTGACCCCGCTAGTATATATATATATATATATATATATATATATATATATATATATATATATATAATGGTATCTGTAATCTGGTTCTCCAACCTAATGAGCGGACAACATGACGTCATCGCCATGCACGTCCGCCTTGCCTGCAAAGTTCCAGAGGAACCATCTAGCAGTGCGTCATTACGGATTATAAATACAGATACTGTCACAAGTGCATGCAAAACTCACAGTTACCGACCTGGTTTCGCCCTTGTTGGGGCTTCATCAGGGCAACGCAGTGAGGCTTTCCATACACTTGTAACTCTGTGACCCTTTCGGTTTTTATATCAGTCACTATGCGACCTTCATATCATCAGTGGAGAACCGCCAGCAAGGTGTCCCATACAGCTGCTGCTGCACCTTGCTGGGAGCGATACGCACCGCCTGCCACGCGGTGACGTTATCTCTGGTATCCACTCATCATATGGAGTCGACCTGGTTGCGGTTGGGAGTTACTAATAATGGTATCTGTAATCTGGTTCTCCAACCTAATGAGCAGACAACATGACGTCATCGCCATGCACGTCCGCCTTGCCTGCAAAGTTCCGGAGGAACCATCTAGCAGTGCGTCATTACGGATTATAAATACAGATACTGTCACAAGTGCATGCAAAACTCACAGTTACCGACCTGGTTTCGCCCTTGTTGGGGCTTCATCAGGGCAACGCAGTGAGGCTTTCCATACACTTGTAACTCTGTGACCCTTTCGGTTTTTATATCAGTCACTATGCGACCTTCATATCATCAGTGGAGAACCGCCAGCAAGGTGTCCCATACAGCTGCTGCTGCACCTTGCTGGGAGCGATACGCTCCATATGATGGAGGTCGACTGGTCGGAGGTCGTGGTCGATATGAGGTCGACTCGGTATATGATGGAGGTCGACTGGTCTATGATGGAGGTCGACTGGTCGGAGGTCGTGGTCGATATGAGGTCGTGGTCGGTATGAGGTCGCAAGGTGTCCCATACAGCTGCTGCTGCACCTTGCTGGGAGCGATACGCACCGCCTGCCATGCGGTGACGTTATCTCTGGTATCCACTCATCATATGGAGTCGACCTCATATCGACCACGACCTCCGACCAGTCGACCTCCATCATATGGAGCGTATCGCTCCCAGCAAGGTGCAGCAGCAGCTGTATGGGACACCTTGCTGGCGGTTCTCCACTGATGATATGAAGGTCGCATAGTGACTGATATAAAAACCGAAAGGGTCACAGAGTTACAAGTGTATGGAAAGCCTCACTGCGTTGCCCTGATGAAGCCCCAACAAGGGCAAAACCAGGTCGGTAACTGTGAGTTTTGCATGCACTTGTGACAGTATCTGTATTTATAATCCGTAATGACGCACTGCTAGATGGTTCCTCTGGAACTTTGCAGGCAAGGCGGACGTGCATGGCGATGACGTCATGTTGTCCGCTCATTAGGTTGGAGAACCAGATTACAGATACCATTATTAGTAACTCCCAACCGCAACCAGGTCGACTCCATATGATGAGTGGATACCAGAGATAACGTCACCGCGTGGCAGGCGGTGCGTATCGCTCCCAGCAAGGTGCAGCAGCAGCTGTATGGGACACCTTGCTGGCGGTTCTCCACTGATGATATGAAGGTCGCATAGTGACTGATATATATATAAATAAACATAAATAAATATATCTAAATAAATATATAAACATATCTAAATAAATATATAAACACATCTAAATAAATATATCTTAATAAATATATCTAAAAAATAATAATAAATAAATTTATATATATATATATATAATATATATTGTTGTGGTTTTTAGAACCCTCCACTTTGTAAATATTGTAATAATCCCTTATAAATAATCCCCTGTAAATATTCCCATTTTTGTATAAAAGGTCAAAGGTCGCACCCTAGTTAGGCCACGAGCAACACGTAGCACACCATAGGCTTCTTCTTTAGGTATTTCATTAGTCTGTGTTTCAGGTAAGGATTTGTTCCCAATAGTTGAATCTGCGTTGTATTAATCAAATAACCTAGGCCCCTTTTTCCAATCCTATTCATATTGTGGCGTAGCCTTCCTCCAAATTGGGCTCCCTTGCTTGCCAGTAGCGTTCGCTGCCTGGCTCAGCCGCCATTACGCACGCGGTCAAGCTGGAGAGGAAGGGCGGAGCGCCAAGAACAAAGGCGTGGCCCCTCAACGCCCCATCAAGGGGCGGACCGGTGAGCGCTCGCGACCACTCGGAGCCGAGGCCAGCTCACCGGTATGCGGATCCAAAAGGCAAGCGGCTTTATACGCGAATGGGCAATAAAAGCGGCTGCGTGGGACTACTTCGGGAGATGCGCGAAAAAGGCGAGATGAGTGAGAGAAGAGAGGTGCCCGGGAGAACGATTTGAACCGATGCGAAAGGAGTCCTTGCTTGCCGTTTATGAACTATTGGAGGCGCACAACTGGCGAAGGCTAAGGGACAATTTGTTGCGTATGCCGCATCTCAGTCTTCCCCCCCGCGTTATAATTGTCCGCTCACGTTAAGCGCCAAGCGAAGCTGCCGGCCGCTTGCCGCGGTACGAGGGAACACCCGGAGCGGAGCGTGAACCTGGGGCCGGACCTCGACGCCTACCATCTGCTTGGACCCTTCTCTTCCTTCCCACCACCACCACCACCTTTTCATGTAAGTGTGTTTGTACTGTCCTGGGCGTGTGATAAAATAAGACTATAAGGTTTGCCCTGTGTATCTGCTTCTTCTTCTTCCCTGTACATACCCTTCCGTTTCTTCCTTGGTTTTGGTTTTGTACATAATTATAATTAATAAACCTGTGTTCTTCCTTCTTATTCTTTGGGTTTCCTCTCATCCGGTCGCTTTAGTGATTTCTCCATTGATATACGTGGCACGATTTGGCCAACGCTCAGGATCGGGTTAGTTTTATTGCTAACGGCACGAGCTTCGGATTGCTAAACCGCTCGGCAATCTTCCATCTTGTCCGTGGCTCGAGCAGAAGTATCGCCCTGCTTTGCGGAGAGGGGGGCAAAGGTATCTGGGAACCCGTTGACCAGTCACCCTGGTCAATCTCAACCCCGCAAAGGAGCGCGATATCTTCTAGGACTCGGACGGCCAGCTTAATAGACGAGGGGATTAACCCCCCCTCGGTAAGGGGAGCGCCGTAACCCGAGATCCGCAACAATATATATATATATATATATATATATATATATATATATATATATTCCCAGTGTGTACCCCAGTTTAGAATAGGTACACCGTATCCCTGCGCATCGTAAGAGGCGACGAAGGGTTGGTGCCAGGAAGGGCATCCGGCCATAAAAAACATTGCCTCAAACAGGGAATTGTCATGGGACCCGCAAGGCTAACCCCCGCTCTAGCGGGGAAAATGGCCTTAAAACGATCATTCATTCATATATATATATATATTTCGTTAGTGAGCATCATGCTGCTGGGAGGAGGAGTTGCTAAGTGGGCCTGTGCATTATTATCATACACAGTGGTGCAGTCGAAGGCGAACAGCACAAGCCAAAGCCCCCCCCCCCTGCCCCCAAACACTACCAAGGACTGTAGTTTGCCCAAACACAACCTCCAAACATGCTCTATCCACACATTGAGCCGATGGAGAATGCCGGCTCATACGAGCCGAGAAAGCGGGATGTCGTTGAAAGGAAAGTTCTCTGTTCACTTACCCCCATCCAGTTTCTCTTTCCCCACCTCTGTCTCTCCTGCCCCACGTGCTGGTGTGTCTAAGTTCAGAGCAAGATAGACATAGCCAAATTTGTTTAGTTCAGCGACCCGTCACGTTGCCTGTCATTTCTTGCTTACTTAGTGTTTTTTTTTTTCCTTCCTCATTTTTATTGAAATATTAACCCTGTATTTCCTTTGATACCTCCCCATGGTCTTTGAGTTAGTTAAAATTGGCCCACATTTAGTGCACGATAGCTCAAATTCACATCGCCTCATCGTTTTGGTCAATACCTGCAACAATATGTACAATCATACACATTAAGAAATATAATTACTTGAGGGTTAATGAGTCATCAGTTATCTCTTAATAAATGTTAGCATAAGAATTTGTAACCCCAATTAGTAATGACCAGAATTCGATGTGTAGCTAGATCCTTACCACACTATGCCCACCCCCTCAAACTCTCAAATAACCCCCATTGTCCTTTCACACAATACAACCACACTTCAACATGGCATGTCCATTGTGTGCTATCTGGGGACGCCACACACACGCTCTGGTGAGACGGCACATCCATAATGTGCTACTACATCACATTCGGACACTCACGGTGTGGGTAGAGAGACTGGGGATGGGGGTGGGGGGGGACTACTCAATCATAAACTGACAATCATAAACTGATAAGACGGAGACAGACGGACATGTACCAATTGCTTAATGCCGCTTTTCGCTACATGCACATGGGGTAAAAACTGGATAATTATACGTGGGATTCATGGAACGGGCATTTCCACAGTGACACTGGCTATGTAGTCGGCTTTGAAACCACTCACTACCCGCGAGTGCGATGCATGGACAAGTTTCATGAGTCTGACGCCCAGTGAGTGAATGTGGAAAGAAAATAGTTTGGTTTCCTTTGTATACACGATTGTGGCCCGTGGAAGAGTTAGAACAGAATGGAAAGGGGGAAAACACCAACAGCAGAGGAGAAGTAAGAGTGAGAGTGCGATCAAGGGAATGGGGAGAAGGAGACAATGGGACATGGGGTGAACAATCAGCACAAAGCAAGAAGAGGAAGGGGAAGGTGGGGTGAAATAGAAAAGGAACAAAGCAACCAACAACTAACAAATGAAAAGGGGGTAAGTGAGGGAGAAGGGGGGAAAGTACAAAAACCTGTAAAAAAGGAGTGCTTTGGAATGGGGTCATTTGTCCTCGAATAAATCATGACTGTGGATTGGGGGACCTGAGGTAGTAGTGAACAGGTGTCTTGAACCCCTGGAAGGAGGAATGGGACCGGACAGACTGGGGAAGTTGGTTCCACAGGCGAGAGAAAAGAGGAATAAATGAGTGGAAGTGAGCAGTGAGCCTGGATTTTAGGGGTTTAACAAGAAGAGGGTTACTGGCAGACCGTGCAGAAACCGAGGAGGGACAGCTAAGAGGGTAGAGGGTGCAAGACCAAAAAGGAGGCGGTACAATACAGAGGCCACCAACCTGACTGCAAGGTGAGTGCAACAGGCCTAAACACTCGTCTTCGCCATGGGAGATCCCAATGATTTTGAGGGCATTTCTTTCCACGGAATCAAGAAAGGCAAGGTGTGAGGCAGGGGTGCCAGCCCAAAGGGGAGAGCAGTACTCAAGCTGCAAATTAAGGCCTTGTAGGTTGTCAAAAGTTCAGATTAGCCAAAGAAAGACCTTGCACAACAAAGGATAGATACCCAGTCGACGGCTGGCTTTGGAGGCCATATTGGAAATATGGTCTACCCAAAAAAGATCATGGCTTGTGGTGAGGCCCAAAAGTTTTAGTGACTTCACCTCTTCGCTTTTGTTTGAATATCATAAAAATTTGCATCATTAAAAAAGAAAAGCTATGCTTTGACCTCTAATGGTCAGTTGTTGATCTTCGATTAGCCGAATAACTTTTCTTCCCCCAATTTAGTGTTTCTGAGCAGAGCGGATAAGTACACAAAGTATAGAAATGACAATCTTTTTTGGATACGTACTACGTAAATGTCCACCAAGCAAATTACAAATCATTATTGAACATCAAGGTTGAATGTTGTATATCCTCAATGCGAAAGAGGCAATGCTGGAGGCATTGGAGGCAAAAAAAAAAAAACAAAGAAAAACAACACAAAGCAAAGACATGCCTCCGATGATGGTACGGATCAGTGAGGCATGACCGGGACAATCCACGAGGGTAAACTGGAGCCGGGTGTATCCGTGCTGGAGCAGGGCTGGTGTCGAAGGTACGGAAAAAGCGGAGAATCCCAGATCCAGGGTGATACCTCGCTCCTTGCTCTGTGGGTTCTTGTCGAAGGCAGCGGTCGATGCCGTGCTGCTTAAAGCCTTGGCGATAGAGGTCTTTCCGCTGTCCACATGTCCCAACATGCCCACATTGAAGTTAAGGGTCTTCTCCATTTTCGCCATTGTGCACAATCCTTTGAAGACAAGAAAATAAAATTTTTATTGTGTTTGAAAGACGTATCAAAAATATTCAAACAAAAAACGCCCAAAAAAGTTAACAGGAAGAGGGTTACTTGGTAAACAAAATGATTAACCATATTTTTTACTAACAGGGGCCACGCGGTGCTGCATGGTGGCAGAGAAGGGGGGATACCCGAAGCTGTGCAAGCTTTTCCTGACTTCGGGACGTGTTGGACACTGAAAAGCTACACTAATTGGCCTCATGTTGGTTATAGTCAGGTTCACTATGTTTTTTCGTTCAAAATTTTGGTAGATTAGCAAAACTATACATTTTTGGAATATTCAGAGCATGAGGAATCCAAAAATTAATGTTTACATTTGCGTAGACGCCTTTGCCAAAATGACACTCAGGACAGTGATGAAGATCTGTAAAAGCATATTCCTGAACGGTATAGACCTCGTAGATCCTGTGTATAGGACTTGTAGTTCAATCTGATACTACCTATAACTTCCTATAACAACCTATAACTTCAAAGGACTTGCAATATCATGTATTATGTAATACAGTTATATCACAAATATAAAGACAATGGTTTTCAATTACCTTTGTTTGTTGCTTTTCTATAATCCTGAGCACTATTTTGAGGCCTTTATTGGATTCCTTGACCCAGAAAACATAGGATTAGCATATTTAATTAAGTCTCTAGGTTGACTAGAAGCCGAGATCGCGCAAAATATGTATTTTATGGCGGCCATTTTCAAAATCCAAAATGGCGGCCATGCAGGTGTCTGTGCAAATGCCAACATTGATTTTCAGATTCTCCATGCTCTGAAGATTCCAAAAATGTAGTTTTGCTCATCCCAAAATTTTTAACGAAATTATATTTGTTAACATAGTGAACCTGACTATTACCTTTTACTTGTGGATCAGCAGCAGCACTGCCTGATCCCACATCTCCATATAAACTTTATAGCAGCCTTTGGTGACCTCAAAACAGACATCAAGTCCAACGTGTGGTAGCTTAAAAATGTGCCCAGATTCTGAAGTACGTACACCCAAAATTTTGGGACACACACACACACACACACACACACACACACACACACACACACACACACACACACACACACACACACACACACACACACCTCGTTTTTGTTCGTTTGTTTCTCACAATTCTATCTCATATGATTTTCAAATCTTATCTCTTTTTCAATTCTTATTTTAAAATGCATTCAATTAATTGTACAGTATTGGTTGTTCCTAAACTTAAATATAAATAATTTAAAGGATTGCTGTGAATGATTGGAGAATGGAGAAGATTGATTAAATGTAGAAGATTGTCATGGGGACCGCAAGGCAAAACCCCGCTCTTGCAGGGAAAATGGCCTTAAAATGCCTGTTGTTGTTGTTGTTGTTGTTGTTGTATTGGCTGTGAATGATGTTAATTTCACAACATCCCATATTCAACTTTATTTAAATTGTAAACCTCAAAACACAGTTCCTCTCCCTAAAGCAAGAACCTTAACCTGTAAGCAATTGACTAGTTTCCCGACTGCATGGATCATCAGCACACACACACACACACACACACACACACACACACACACACACACACACACACACACACACACACACACACACACACACACACACACACACACACATCCTCTCTCTCTCCCACACACACACACACACACACACATCCTCTCCCACACATATCCTCTCCCACACACATCCTCTCCCACACACATCCTCTCCCACACACATCCTCTCCCACACACATCCTCTCCCACACACATCCTCTCCCACACACATCCTCTCCCACACACATCCTCTCCCACACACATCCTCTCCCACACACATCCTCTCCCACACACATCCTCTCCCACACACATCCTCTCCCACACACATCCTCTCCCACACACATCCTCTCCCACACACATCCTCTCCCACACACATCCTCTCCCACACACATCCTCTCCCACACACATCCTCTCCCACACACATCCTCTCTCACACACATCCTCTCTCACACACATCCTCTCTCACACACATCCTCTCTCACACACATCCTCTCTCACACACATCCTCTCTCACACACATCCTCTCTCACACACATCCTCTCTCACACACATCCTCTCTCTCACACACACACACACACACACACACACACACACACCCACACACACACACACACACACACACACACACACACACACACACACACACACACACACACACACACCCTCTTTCTCACACATCCACACACACTTTTATTAATCTTCCTCTTTTTATCTTCAAACTCCCTCCTTCACCCTATTACTATTACTATTACAGTATTACTATTACAATACTATTAGTATTATTACCCCATCTTTTTTTTTTATCCACCTCCTTCATCCTCCCCAGTATAATTATTATTCCTAGTCTTCCTCTTTTTTGGCCTGCCTTACTCCTCTGTTTTAAATGTCCGTTTCAACATCCTTCTTACTGCTCTTCCTCCTCATCGTTTATAATAATTATACCCAACACGTTTCTTACCTCTGCTCTTGTTCCTCAAACAGCGCAAAACAAAACGTTTCCAACACCACGTGACTCTCCCGATGAAGTGTTTATCTTCAGCTCCTCAAAATAACAAAATCTACTTCAAAATAAATCATTGTTATTTGTTTTTTATTTACAGACGAACACCTCCACACTCCACTCCAGGTACCGGAAACATGATTATCTTCCGAATCTACTCGGTGACCAGAGAAACAAATCTTTCTTTTTACAATCATTACATGACAATTTTTACAATACTTCGGAATATTTAATTCAAAATTAATGCTGAAATTTATGAATGCGCCGCCTAAACCTCTACCCGCCCGGCACGTTTGGTACATTTTGACATAAAAGATTTACTGTATACTCGACACTGAATATGGCAAGCATTGACATTAAATGGTACAGAGTAAGGAGTGAAAAGGGAATAATAATGTTGAAAACAATTTAACTATTTGCCGCTGACTTTGCCGTCATGGCCAACATACATGATAGAGATAAACAATTGAGAATCATGAGGTAAACATGTTGGCAGGATTTCGTTTTTTCGATGCCTAAGTCTAAATTCGAGTTTCATATGTGGTCTAACGTCTAAACTGTCTGAATATTTGTGAGACGCCTGAAGTCGAACCCAAAGAATGGCAAACATCCAAGAAGAGAAGTAAGGCGGTGTATAAGGCGGTAACAACGTCGTTCCGACCACATTGGAAATTTATCCGCTGCAGATTCGTCTCAGTGTCGTTCCACGCGGTTATTGTGTGCGTTGTCCAGGTTTAACTTCCTGGTTCACCACGTTCTTTCGACGATCCGACACTGGCTGGAGCGATGAAAATCGAAGAGGTGAAGAGCACGACGAAGACACAGCGCATCGCTGCGCACAGCCACGTGAAAGGCTTAGGTCTCGACGACAATGGCTACGCGCGGCCCACCGGCGCCGGTTTGGTGGGACAGGAGAATGCGCGAGAGGTTTGTCCACGCTCTGTGACCCTTGTGATTTGTCCATCACGCTGTGTTCTGCAGTTGAACTTTCACAACTTAACATTACGCAGTTCTTTCGCACTTTTAATCGCGATTATATTCCGTTGTCATGGAATCTTCTTTACTGTACAACGATCATTTACACCCATAGCAACGCAGTTCCAACCATCCACGGATCGTACTGGACATGTATGAAGTATTGCTGTTCCCTCGAGGAACCACTAACAAGACCGGAAGTCTAACAGCAGCGTAGCCGGGCTTGTAAAATATTATAAACCACAAACACACACACGTGATTAGCTTTTTAAACAGTCGTTAATGCTGTTTATAGCATTGAACAAAGAACTTTGGAGGAATCCCGACATCTCTGAGGTAACCTTTACTTTCAGAACTGAGCGAAGATCTACTGTAATCTATATACCCCACAAGAGTTATGTAAATAGCATGACCCTTCCTGCCGCAAAAGTGGCGTTTTTCGTAGCGGCCTTTTGAAACCCACCAATTAAGGTTTTGTTTTGTTTCGAAACCCACCTCTGCAGGTTTTGTTTTGAAACCCACCAATTAAGGTTTTGTTTTGAAACCCACCTATGAAGGTTTTGTTTTGAAACCCACCAATTAAGGTTTTGTTTTGAAACCCACCAATTAATGTTTTGTTTTGAAACCCACCAATTAAGGTTTTCTTTTGAAACCCACCTATGAAGGTTTTGTTTTGAAACCCACCAATTAAGGTTTTGTTTTGAAACCCACCAATTAAGGTTTTCTTTTGAAACCCACAAATTAAGGTTTTCTTTTGAAACCCACCTATGAAGGTTTTGTTTTGAAACCCACCAATTAAGGTTTTGTTTTGAAACCCACCAATTAAGGTTTTCTTTTGAAACCCACCTATGAAGGTTTTGTTTTGAAACCCACCAATTAAGGTTTTGTTTTGAAACCCACCAATTAATGTTTTGTTTTGAAACCCACCAATTAAGGTTTTCTTTTGAAACCCACCTATGAAGGTTTTGTTTTGAAACCCACCAATTAAGGTTTTGTTTTGAAACCCACCAATTAAGGTTTTCTTTTGAAACCCACAAATTAAGGTTTTCTTTTGAAACCCACCTATGAAGGTTTTGTTTTGAAACCCACCAATTAAGGTTTTGTTTTGAAACCCACCAATTAAGGTTTTCTTTTGAAACCCACCTATGAAGGTTTTGTTTTGAAACCCACCAATTAAGGTTTTGTTTTGAAACCCACCAATTAAGGTTTTGTTTTGAAACCCACCAATTAAGGTTTTCTTTTGAAACCCACCAATTAAGGTTTTCTTTTGAAACCCACCTATGAAGGTTTTGTTTTGAAACCCACCAATTAAGGTTTTGTTTTGAAACCCACCAATTAAGGTTTTCTTTTGAAACCCACCTATGAAGGTTTTGTTTTGAAACCCACCAATTAAGGTTTTGTTTTGAAACCCACCAATTAAGGTTTTGTTTTGAAACCCACCTATGAAGGTTTTGTTTTGAAACCCACCAATTAAGGTTTTGTTTTGAAACCCACCAATTAAGGTTTTGTTTTGAAACCCACCAATTAAGGTTTTGTTTTGAAACCCACCAATTAAGGTTTTGTTTTGAAACCCACCAATTAAGGTTTTGTTTTGAAACCCACCTATTAAGGTTTTGTTTTGAAACCCACAAATTAATGTTTTGTTTTGAAACCCACAAATTAATGTTTTGTTTTGAAACCCACCTATTAAGGTTTTGTTTTTAAACCCACCTATTAAGGTTTTGTTTTGAAACCCACCTATTAAGGTTTTGTTTTGAAACCCACAAATTAATGTTTTGTTTTGAAACCCACCTATTAAGGTTTTGTTTTTAAACCCACCAATTAATGTTTTGTTTTGAAACCCACCTATTAAGGTTTTGTTTTGAAACCCACAAATTAAGGTTTTGTTTTGAAACCCACCAATTAATGTTTTGTTTTGAAATCCATAAATTAAGGTTTTGTTTTGAAACCCACCAATTAATGTTTTGTTTTTAAACCCACCTATTAAGGTTTTGTTTTGAAACCCACAAATTAATGTTTTGTTTTGAAACCCACCTATTAAGGTTTTGTTTTGAAACCCACCAATTAATGTTTTGTTTTTAAACCCACCTATTAAGGTTTTGTTTTGAAACCCACAAATTAAGGTTTTGTTTTGAAACCCACCAATTAAGGTTTTGTTTTGAAACCCACCAATTAAGGTTTTGTTTTGAAACCCACCAATTAAGGTTTTGTTTTGAAACTCACCAATTAATGTTTTGTTTTGAAACCCACAAATTAAGGTTTTGTTTTGAAACCCACAAATTAAGGTTTTGTTTTGAAACCCACCAATTAAGGTTTTGTTTTGAAACCCACAAATTAAGGTTTTGTTTTGAAACCCACCAATTAAGGTTTTGTTTTGAAACCCACCAATTAATGTTTTGTTTTGAAACCCACCAATTAATGTTTTGTTTTGAAACCCACAAATTAAGGTTTTGTTTTGAAACCCACCAATTAAGGTTTTGTTTTGAAACCCACCAATTAATGTTTTGTTTTGAAATCCACAAATTAAGGTTTTGTTTTGAAACTCACCAATTAATGTTTTGTTTTGAAACCCACCAATTAATGTTTTGTTTTGAAACCCACCAATTAATGTTTTGTTTTGAAACCCACAAATTAAGGTTTTGTTTTGAAACCCACCAATTAATGTTTTGTTTTTAAACCCACCTATTAAGGTTTTGTTTTGAAACCCACAAATTAAGGTTTTGTTTTGAAACCCACCAATTAAGGTTTTGTTTTGAAACCCACCAATTAAGGTTTTGTTTTGAAACCCACCAATTAAGGTTTTGTTTTGAAACTCACCAATTAATGTTTTGTTTTGAAACCCACAAATTAAGGTTTTGTTTTGAAACCCACAAATTAAGGTTTTGTTTTGAAACCCACCAATTAAGGTTTTGTTTTGAAACCCACAAATTAAGGTTTTGTTTTGAAACCCACCAATTAAGGTTTTGTTTTGAAACCCACCAATTAATGTTTTGTTTTGAAACCCACCAATTAATGTTTTGTTTTGAAATCCACAAATTAAGGTTTTGTTTTGAAACCCACCAATTAAGGTTTTGTTTTGAAACCCACAAATTAAGGTTTTGTTTTGAAACCCACCAATTAAGGGTTTGTTTTGAAACCCACCTATTAAGGTTTTGTTTTGAAACCCGCAAATTAAGGTTTTGTTTTGAAACCCACCAATTAATGTTTTGTTTTGAAATCCACAAATTAAGGTTTTGTTTTGAAACCCACCAATTAAGGTTTTGTTTTGAAACCCACAAATTAAGGTTTTGTTTTGAAACCCACCAATTAATGTTTTGTTTTGAAATCCACAAATTAAGGTTTTGTTTTGAAACTCACCAATTAATGTTTTGTTTTGAAACCCACAAATTAAGGTTTTGTTTTGAAACCCACCAATTAATGTTTTGTTTTGAAACCCACAAATTAAGGTTTTGTTTTGAAACCCACCAATTAATGTTTTGTTTTGAAACCCACAAATTAAGGTTTTGTTTTGAAACCCACCAATTAAGGTTTTGTTTTGAAACCCACCAATTAAGGTTTTGTTTTGAAACTCACCAATTAAGGTTTTGTTTTGAAACCCACCAATTAAGGTTTTGTTTTGAAACCCACCAATTAAGGTTTTGTTTTGAAACTCACCAATTAATGTTTTGTTTTGAAACCCACAAATTAAGGTTTTGTTTTGAAACCCACCAATTAATGTTTTGTTTTGAAACCCACAAATTAAGGTTTTGTTTTGAAACCCACCAATTAATGTTTTGTTTTGAAACCCACAAATTAAGGTTTTGTTTTGAAACCCACCAATTAATGTTTTGTTTTGAAACCCACCAATTAATGTTTTGTTTTGAAACCCACCAATTAATGTTTTGTTTTGAAACCCACAAATTAAGGTTTTGTTTTGAAACCCACCAATTAATGTTTTGTTTTGAAACCCACCAATTAATGTTTTGTTTTGAAACCCACCAATTAATGTTTTGTTTTGAAACCCACCAATTAATGTTTTGTTTTGAAACCCACCAATTAAGGTTTTGTTTTGAAACCCACCAATTAAGGTTTTGTTCTGAAACACACCAATTAAGGTTTTGTTTTGAAACCCACCAATTAAGGCTTTGTTTTGAAACCCACCAATTAAGGTTTTGTTTTGAAACCCACAAATTAAGGTTTTGTTTTGAAACCCACCAATTAATGTTTTGTTTTGAAACCCACAAATTAAGGTTTTGTTTTGAAACCCACCAATTAAGGTTTTGTTTTGAAACCCACCAATTAATGTTTTGTTTTGAAACCCACAAATTAAGGTTTTGTTTTGAAACCCACCAATTAAGGTTTTGTTTTGAAACCCAGCAATTAAGGTTTTGTTTTGAAAACACCAATTAAGGTTTTGTTTTGAAACCCACAAACGAAACCCTCTTTTCCTGCTGTTTAACACGAAACTGAAAGGTGAAAGGGAGGAAGACCGGGGTGTGCTCATTTACCAAGCAGCTCGCTAGCGCTTGCCAAGCCAGCCGTTCCTGAATGGTTTTGAATGGAGTGCTTGCTCGAATGCTTCAACCAAATGGCGATCTCTCCACAAGAAACTTGGTAAATGAAGACACACCCAATGTTCTTGAGACCCGACCATATATCGACTGTAATCCATATACACCGAAAAGGAATGACCCTTTCTGCCGCTCCTGTCGTGAGCGGGTGTACTGGTAAATTAAAATCTCGGTCAGTGGATTCGGCCATCGTAATGACATCATAGAAGTAATGGCGTAGCGTGACGGCTGGACACAAAACTGCCGCTACTTTTATATGTTGAAGATGACTATGCTTTTGATATTTGATGATCATTTTAACAATCAGTTTGTTTGTGTTTCACACTGAATGAAAAGCGTAAAGGTAGAGCATGGCGATTGTGATATATGACAGGTTAGATGAAATGTTCGGCCTGAACGAAATTGGAATCAAAATGCAAAGGTGGGCGGTCCGCTTCGAAAGTCCGCTTATCCGCTTATCCGCTGCAGCGGACTAACGTTTTCGAAGCGGATAAGCGAATCGGAACAACCCCCGGAAACCGAAGCGGATAAGCGTAAGCGGACTACCGAAAAATTAAAGCGCAGCGCGATTCGCCAAATCAGCTGTTAGCCTGAGCCGTTACTCTAGAATTGTGAATATTTATTTAAGTGAATAATAAGTGAAAACTGAATATTTTATTGGACGCCAGAGCGGCAATAACGTCAAGATGGAGAGATTTCTGACTCTCCAGCCCAGCGGCAGTGCCAGGGACAGGCACACGAGCGACACAAACCAGCAGTCCCAGCACAAGCTCGCCACGGTCAGGGCCATCTGCAGGAGGCAGAACAACGACGCCATCTGCGACCTGGTGAGGGACAAGCTCATCAGGGACCTGCTCGCCCTCGTCCTGCCTGACGAGCACCTGGACCCTGCCCCCCAGCAGGGACCCCAGCCCGGCTCGAGCAGTACGGACTACCTGTTCGCCATGGAGGAGGGGCAGCAGGAGGAGAACCTCGAGGAGAAGATCAGGGAAGAGGTCAACAACTGGTCGAGGAAGCCGCTGAGGGGGAACCCGGGGCTCTCGCCCAATCTCTTCCCGCTCGAGTTCCGTGATGCTTGGGTAACTCTATTTCTCAGGCATAACACGCCGCTCCCGAGCTCTGCCTCGGTCGAGCGCGTGTTCAGCTACGGGTCGGACATCCTCAGGCCTAAGAGGTCGGCCCTGGCTGCACCGAACTTCGAGGCCCTCGTCTTCATGAAGGGCAACCTCCAAATCCTCAAGAAGGCCCACGAGGTGGAGGAGGAAGACGAGGACTAGTCAACAGACTGCTAGTCTGTTGACTAGTAGACTCTCTTGTGAAAGAAAGGACGGGCAAATTGATTTTTCTTTAATGTAACTTGCATATATTAAAATTATATTTAAATTAACTGTAGAGTAGAGTAGAGTCGAGTGGAAAACTTTATTTCAATAAATTTTGAATAAATTTTATTTAAATAAAAATGTATATTTTTGATCTTAAAAGCTTTGTTTGTCTTTGTAGTAGTTAGAAATGGCTATTTAGGCTTAAAAAGCATTAAATTCCCTTTAGAAACGTCAAAAATCGCTTTAAAAACGTCGAAGCGCTTTTAAAAAATCGAATCGAAGCGGATAAGCGGATAACCGGTAAGCGGACTAAGATTTTCGGCCGCTGAAGCGGATAAGCGAATCGGACTACATGGGCTGGCGGAGCGGATAAGCGGTAAGCGGACTTAAAATTTTCCGAATCGCGCCCACCTTTATCAAAATGCCGGAGTGTGGAGTCAGCCGCTGTACGCCGTAATGACATCAGACGTAATCACATCACCCTGTCATGTGACCAGATCCTCAGATCTGATTGGTATATGTTTGAGGGGACGTACATACATACATACATACATACATACATACATACATACATACATACATACATACACACATGCATGCATGCATATGGATGGAAAAACACTGTTCTAGACTGCTTTGCCCTATGGGCTACGCCGTAATAATAATGGCAATGCCCGGTTGGGGGAATGAGCCTGAGTACGTTAATGATTCAGTTTTCCTCTTCTTCAACATTACAGGACTTTTGAAATGATGTAAGAATGCTAATGAGGCTTTTCGCACATGCGCTGTGTGTGCGTTTTCTGTGACCCATTTTCACTAACTGGGGCACTTTTAACCTGCCGATGTTCGGAGGAAATATGTAAATGAAATAGCTTTCAAAACATGATTATAAAGATTTAAACGCAAAAGTGGCAATTCCAAAATGGTTCGCAATAATTGTTGTGTTCCTAAAGGCAAATCGGACTCTTAGAAATTATACTAAAATAGGAGAAATATCTGTGAATGAGAGGTGTCGGGTTCCTACCATTACCTGTCAATACAAACAGTGGCGGCAGTGGATAAAACACACACACAAACACACAAACACACAAACACACACACAAACACGGAAATATCGAAATAATAGATGTGAAGATCCGGTATGGGATCTTCCAGGGAGACAGTCTTTCCCCCATTCTGTTTTGTCTGGCTCTGGACCCAATACGTAACCTCATCAATACACCCAAACAACTGATAGAAGGACATCCAAAGAAATAGGAAAGGTGACACATCTACCATATATGGATGATATAAAGCTCTTTGTACCGAATGATGAAAAATTGACAGAACAACTAAAACTAGTAAAATGGTTTTCCAAGGATATTCAAATGAAATTTGGACTAGACAAGTGCACCAAGTGCACATTTGTACAAGGTAAACCAACAAAAACAGAAAACATAAAAACTGACCTTGAAACAATAACAACAGTTAGAAAGGTATAAAACACATGGACACTGCTAGGACTTCCAGGAATGAAGTCGGTATTTCAAAAAAGTGGATTTGGGGTGAAATTAGCAGGGGTAGAAAAGATCAATGTTTTGGATGGGGGAAGATAAGAGATGGTGGTGAACAGCTGTTTTGAAGACCTGGAGGGAGGAGTGGGATTGAAGAGAGTGAGGGAGTTTGTTCCAGACGCGGGAGAAAAGAGGAATGAAGGTGAATAGAGAGTCTTGATTTTGGCAGTTTAACCATAAGAGGGTTGCAGGCAGATCTTGTGCGCCCTGTAGGAATATTTGGGGGACACAGCATAGACTGAGCTGGGGGAGCAAGGCTAGAAAGGAGTCGGTAGAAGACAGAAAGACCACCAACCTGCCTGCGTTGAGTGAGTGAGTGAAAGGCCCTCGGAGTTAGCTTCATCGCAGGAGATTCCAATGATTCTGAACGTTTTGGTTTCAACAGCGTGAAGCCGAGCTAGGTGTGAGGCAGGAGCACCAGCCCAGAAGGGAGAGCAGTATTCCATTGAGCTGCGGATGAAAGCCTTGTATGTGGTGAGGAGCTCAGGTGTGCCAAGGAAGGACTTCACATGACAGAGAATGTCCAGTCGGCGACTGGCTTTGGAGGCCAGCTTGGGAATGTGGTTTTTCCAGGAAAGGTGATGGCAGATAGTGAGACCCAAAAGCTTGAGTGACAGAACTTCCTGGAGAGGATTGTTGGGAATGTATATGGGAGGGTTGTCCAGGCGGTCTTTTCGAAGAGACATAGTAAGAGTGTGTGATTTGTCAGGATTGAAAGACATGTTCCACTTGTTTGACCAGTCTGTGATTTTGTCCAGGTCTGCAGAGAGTGAGGAGGCTGCAGACTGCCGATATGAGGTATGGAGCGGCAGAGCGTGGAGTCATCAGCAAAGAGATATATAGGATTTCCCAGAGAGTCAGAGAGATCATTGATGAAGACCAGAAAAAGCACAGGGCCCAGAACACTGCCTTTGGAACTCCAACCTGAACAGGAAGGGGAGATGAGAGAAAACCATTCAGGGCCACATGTTGACTACGACCAGAGAGGAAGTCCGCAAGCCATGCGTGGAGATTTCCATGGATACCATAGGAGGAGAGTTTGGTGAGCAGAGCGGGGTGCCAGTCCATATCGAAGGCACATGGTATGTCAAGGGAGACAGCTCTGATTTTCTGTTTGGCATTAAGGACCTCCATCTAATGTTGAGAGAGCAGAAGCAGCATGTCCAGAGTAGAGTGACCTGGTCTGAATCCAAATTAATGATCCAAGATCAAGCCATTGGAGAAGAGGAAGGATTTGATGTCAGAAGCAATGATGGATTCCATGACCTTGCTGACTATTGGGAGCAGGATGATTGGTCTGTAGTTGCAAGGATCTGTTTTTGCACATTTTTTGTGTAAAGCGGTAATGTTGGCTGATTTCCAAGCAGATGGCAGATGACCTTGAGCAAGAGAGAGAGGGTGAGATACAGCGACAGAGCAGGATTTTAGGACTCGTGGACTGATGCCGTCTGGTCCAGTTGCAGAATCAGAGTCGAGGTTTGACAAAAACTTCTCCACCTTGTCAGGAGAGAAGGACGCAGAGTCCAGGAGCAGCTGGATTTGACTGGGTAAGGTGGGTACAGAGAGAGATGGGTTCGGGACACAATATTTTGAGGCAAACACAGAGTTGAGGCATCCCGCTTTTTCACGTGCGATGTCAGCTGTGTAGCCATTTGAGGTAAGGGAGGGGATGGAAGGGGAACAAACACCAGAAACAGATTTGACCAGACGCCACCAGGATTTGGAGGAGGGAAACTCGTTTGAGAGTTCAGTCTTGAGAATAGAGAGATATTGTTTCCTGGCTCTCCTGAGGGTAGACACACTTGCTCCGAGCTTTGTGAAAGGAACTGAGATTACCTTCAGTTTTTTTAGCCTTCCATGAGGTGAAGGCAAGTTGCTTCATGGCAACTGCCTCACCACAAGCTTTACAGTGTATCATGGACTGGAGGAAGGGTATGACAACTGAAGATGAGATGGGATAAATCTGTGCATGAGAGAGAGCAATTTACTTTGGAAGAATTCCCAGGAAGAGTGGATGTCAGAGGCAGTAGAGATGGGAGACCAGTCCAGATCTTTGTGTATTTTCACATTACAAAGATGTCCTTTGTCAAAGATTTGGTAGCCATTGCTTTGTTCGTCATGACGCACAGTATCGTCTTTCTTATTGCAGACGGCCATGAAATAAATCACTAAGCCTGCCATTTTCACACGAAGCACTGCCACAAGGTTCAAGTTCCAGTCACTTGCAGGATGATCAGAGTTTTGGGTGGAATGCACCTATTTATGATCTTTCAGGCCTTGCACCAGCCCACATTGTTGAGAATGTTTGCATCACGAGCAGCTGCAATATATCTTCCCTGTGGATGACCTGAGAAATTTGTTGAGCTCCCTTTCTCTCAGGTACTTTTCCAAGTATTTTCAGCTTCTCTGAGGAGCTTTGTGAGATACTTTAGGTAACAATCTTTAGATACTTTAGGTAGCTAAGAGGCCCTGCACATGCGCGCCGACCATTAAGGGAGGATTAAATAATTTCCAAAAGTCCCGTATTGAATGTGTTACTATTGGTAATAACAGTGCACTGAAGGTTCATACAGACTCTGTAAACTTTAAATATCCATCGACACAGATTTCCCATTTGCTTTCCTGATCAAGCAATATGTGTCGATCTCATCCATGTATTGACATATTATTGCACTTTCCTTCCATCGCTCCCTCCCCTACACCCCCCCCCCCCCCCCATATAGGCATGTGGGGTTATCGTGGAACTGATCAGGAGCAAAAAAATGGCTGGGCGAGCAATTCTCTTGGCTGGTCCTCCAGGAACTGGGAAGGTGAGTGACGCGGGTGTAATGCGCCCTGAACACTCTCGAGGAACCCGCAGATCAGCCAGACACTTCAAAAGGGGGATAATATTCTTATTGTTCAAACTGATTGTAGTCTGTCTTGTAGCTTCCAATTTTTTAACTATTTCTATCCTTTCCCCTTCCCCAATGAAACCTACTCTTGTTGAACAACGTTGTCTACTTGAGGAGCAGCCTGTCAACCTTGTCGCCCTGCCTCGTAATGTTTCATCAGTGAATTTGCAACTTAGTCCTGAGTCGGATGGTGTTATCTTGCATGCTTGTATGCTCTGCAGACTGCACTTGCTTTGGCCATTGCTCAGGAGTTGGGCAGCAAAGTTCCATTCTGTCCCATGGTGGGCAGTGAGGTATACTCCACTGAGATAAAGAAGACTGAAGTTCTCATGGAGAATTTTCGCAGGTCAATTGGTGAGGACTCTTTTAATTCCACTTTATGTGGAGGGTTTTGGGGATTAATGGGGTGGGTTGGTGAAGGGGTGGGGGGGGGGGGGGAGGGGCAAAGAGAGGAGAGGCTTTGTTTCAGGAGAGAATCGGTAAAAGGGGGTGGAGGATAGTGGGTTGGGGGTAATGGGAGGTGGTGTGGGGTGTGGGATGTCAGGGTTTGAATAGGTTCAGCTCTTTGGTCAATTGTAGCATTATTTTTGGTTTCATATCTGTTTGAGCAGGCCTCCGCATCAAGGAGACCAAGGAGGTGTATGAGGGTGAGGTTACAGAGCTGACGCCTTGTGAGACTGAGAACCCCATGGGTGGTTATGGTAAGACCATCAGCCATGTAATCATCGGTATGAAGACTGCCAAGGGAACAAAGCAGCTGAAGGCAAGTTAGAGACCTCGTTATTGTTGGTGTTTCCATGGCATGAATTATTTTAAATTGTTTTCAAACCTGCTCGAGTGTCTCGTTTCCTTCATTGGTTCGATATAGTGTGTGCAAATCGGTAGATGGCACATTTCAACCCACTGATTGCTCATATCACAAGCCAACGTTCATCCATGGTTCGCTCTGCTGAACATATTAAATAAATGGTTGAACATTGAAGGTGCGGTCCCCCAATTGGGACCACCAAGCCACTGGTAAGGTAATACGCTCATGAAGGAGTGAGGACCTTGTTCGGTTTGGTAGTTTCAATCGGCGTCCGTGGTTGATCAGCAACCCGCCGGACTGCGGAGTTATCCTTGGCTGGTGACCTCAGCTCCTGGTCACCCCCTCATTTCTCCCTGGGAAATTATACATGTATGTGTATATAATTTTATTATGTCAGGCCATGAACTTTCTGAGCACTTGTAAAGTTTGTACTGCATTTGGAGTTCTTGTGTGATGCATTTTTATTTTCCCCTTCATCGGGTGAGAACTTGTTGAAATTTCTTGCAGCTCGATCCCTCCATATACGAAAGCCTGCAGAAGGAGAAGGTGGAAGTCGGTGATGTAATTTATATCGAGGCGAACAGCGGTGCTGTGAAGGTAGGTTGAGCGTTGTTCATATTTTGTATGCTTAATTTGTAAAAGTGAAGCTGCTCTTGGTACACATGAATGACTCGAGTTGACCATCCTCGTTTATGCGCCCTTGCTGGCTTGTTTGTGTGTTTGAGTACGTGCATACATGGTGTTCTCAGAGGCAGGGACGCTGCGATACATATGCCACCGAGTTTGATCTGGAGGCCGAGGAATATGTTCCGCTGCCCAAGGGAGACGTGCATAAAAAGAAGGAGGTCATTCAGGATGTGACATTACATGACCTGGATGTGGCCAATGCAAGGCCGCAGGTGAGCGTAACTGTTGGACGGGTCTGAGTTGTCAATGAGCTCCATAAGCTGAAACCTTTTATGAGATGGTTTTGGGGTTACTCACCTGAACCATCATTCTGTGTAGCCATCCGTAGAAATTCATTGATTGCAGAGGAGTTCATTCTACGAGAAGAATCAAAATCATTTAAGGTGTAATAAAGTGTAATGCAGATGTCAAAATACAAAACTCAAAACTTTTTTCACATATCAAACCAGTTTTATATGTTTTATATTCACATATCAAATTGAGCCTTTCACTCCAGATTTGATCTGTGCACATTGCTTTTTGCACAAAAATCTGTGCACAAAAATGTGCACTTTTTTTTTTTTTTACTCCAGATTTGATCTGGAGCAAATTCTGGAGATTGCGCGCGCGGCAAAAAGGGTTGGCGTCAGGAAGGGCATCCGGCCGTAAAACATTGCTTCAAAAAGGGGACCGAAAAACAACAACAACCACAGTTCCCGAAAAAGGCCAACCCCCGCTTGCGGGGAAAAATGGCCTCTTAAGGTGTTTTTTTTTTTTTTTTTACTCCAGATTGCACGGCGTGACACCCACACCAATCATGTTATTTTTGAAAGAGAAAATTGTGCTTTTTTTCCCCCCTGCATTTTCCCCCCTGTAGCCAAATTGAGAACAGAGAGAATGTTTCCTAAATGATTTAATATCTACCATTCAAAAAAAATTGTCTGTTCAGCTTTCTGTGGTGCAGATATGATGTATAGTCTGTCTGTATCTTTTGAGATGTTATGGAGGGCCTTCGTCTTCTTGTGGTTCTCTAACCCGAAAGGGCTGCAGCACCTGCTTCGTGTTTTGGACATCCTAACATACAATCCATTCATTTTTTTTTTTTAAATCTCTCTAGCTCAATTAGATTTTGGGAGATGTTAAGCTGGGTGATGGAAATGAATGTAGAAGGAAGTAGAGGACGGGGAAGACCGAGAAAGACTTGGTTAAAGATGGTGGAAGAAGAAATGCGGGCAAGGGGGTTAACAAGGGGAGATGCAGAAAATAGGGCAAAATGGAGAAGATTGTCACGGGGACCGCAAGGCTAACCCCCGCTCTAGCAGGGAAAATGGCCTTAAAATGTGTGTTGTTGTTGTTAAGCTGGGTGTTCCATCTGCTAGCATTAGTTTGTGGATTTTAAGGTCCCGCAGTGTCTTTCATGAAGTGAGGTGAGCTATCGTCGGCACCCTGAACAAATTACAAATCCCTGTCCAAACCACTTTCAGTCTAACGTCTAACCTCAGGTCTGGCCAGTGGGTTCGTGAAAGATGTGGGCCAAAGACTGTCCGCGACTCACCCCACAAGAAGGTGGGAATAATTGGGGTCGTAGTTGTTTTAGTAGTTATGAAACGGGAAGAGTGAAGGGCTGGAGTCAATACTGCCGTCTTTAAAAAGCCGGGAATCTCGGGAACCATCTTCACCAATGATGCTCTTATTTGGTCTGGAGATATTGACACATATCCGCAGTGTAGCAGCTCATTACACACTTTGCTGGCATCAGGCAGGATGGTCCACTTGGGTGCCCAACCCTGTTCTCCCCAATCACATGGAAAGGGCAGCTCTGTTTTCCTGGCTGGGAATGTGCACATTTCAACATACCAACTTTATTTGGAAATGCTGAGGAAATTGCCATGGTGATGTAGAATGTTTTCTTTGTGTTTATCCTCCTTCCACTGTTTGTCACATATGTCTGCCGAGGCAGGTTCTTAGCTTGGGTTACAATCCTGGACTGGTTGCCACTCCGACGTAGGATACTCCACTGGGAGTCCAAGAATTTGGAATTTGGCCAGGGTGCCGGTGATAGCTCATCTCTGAAGTAGTATGGAATGACCCTCAGATTGTTTTGATTGTGTTTGTGTTGAAATGATTTGTTGGAAGTGAAGTTGGGTTGTTTGCATGTCTACAGGGAGGCCAGGACATTCTGTCAATGATGGGACAACTTATGAAGCCAAAAAAGACAGAAATTACAGGTAAGAGTTCCCCTTGTTTATTTTAGATAAGAGCATTTACCGTTCTGAGCATTTACTCCATGATTCTGCGATCTCAGGTTCAAATCTCTTGTAAGATGTTCATTTACCCATTGTCTACTTATGTCCTTACAAATTATCCCAAAGTGCATTGACGTCTCTTGATACCTTTCCTCCTGCACATGATCCGACGGGAGCACCAAACGTGCCGATCCGTACTTATTATTCGTGAAGTAAATTCCCACGATTCTCTTTCCTCTCGATGAGCAGACAAGCTGCGCGCAGAAATAAACAAGATCGTGAACAAGTACATAGACCAGGGCATCGCTGAGCTTGTCCCCGGTGTGCTCTTCATTGATGAGGTGCATATGCTGGACATCGAGTGCTTTACATACCTTCACCGTGCCCTCGAGTCCTCCATTGCCCCCATCGTTATCTTTGCGACAAATCGCGGCAAGTGTGTTGTGCGGTAAGTACTTTGTGGATGCTGGTGCCCACCTTTGTGTTCTTTTGTTTCAATCTTCTTTGCCTCTCCGCCAATTTCATTTTACATTAACTTTTGGGACTCTTGGAAATTCGATATTTTAGTAGGCCAGCATCTGTCTCGCCGTTTTGGCTTTACGTGAGCATTGTGGCATTCACACTAAGAGTTGTGTGTTGCACCAGATGCCATCTAATGTGCAATTGCACTCCATGCAGAGGTCTCTATGCCGAATGTCCGATTGTTCTCGGCATACTTCACTTGGGTTTTTTTGGATTTATGTCTTGTCTTGTCTTGTTTTGTCTTGTCTTGTCTTGTTTATGTCTTGGATTTTTAAGATAGCCTGGTGTTGGCTTGGGATCCTAGGATCCTGGGTTCGAATCCCGGTCGATCGCTAATTTAACACCAGGGGGGTTGACTCACTACTCAGCCTGTCATCGTTCCGAGGTCGGCAAATTGAGTACCAGCTTGCTGGGATGAATGATCCCGGTGTGTACCCCGGTTTAGAATAGGTACACAGTATCCATGCGCATCGTAAGAGGCGACTAAGGGTTGGCGTCAGGAAGGGCATCCGGCCATAAAAACATTGCCTCAAACAGGGAACCATGATTGTCATGGGGCCCGCAAGGCTAACCCCGGCTCTAGCGGGGAAAATGGCCTTAAAACGATCATTCATTCATACTTCACTTCCAGGTGAACCATATCCGATCCAATGACCATGGTCTTTGGTGCTGCCGACGCTGTCCATCAGGAAGGAATACAATGGGTCGTTTGCCATTGCCTTTCCCTGCAGCAGTCGGTGCAGGAGTTTGGGGATTGACCAGGATACCTCTCTTGTGAAAGACACCGTGCCATCTTTAACCTCCACAAACAAATGCTAGCAGATGGGACAACTGACTTCACTTCTCTCTGAATGATAGTATATTCCTTGTTGATGTGGCACCCTGTGTCTGAAGGCACCAAGATGGCAGTTTATAGCTGCGTCAAGAATAGAGCCCAGATTAGACAGCTGAAAGACGAATGTACACATCCCCAGACTGTCCAGTCGCCACAATTTGACGAATACTGGATTTGAATTCCCTTTTTTACTGTTTTCCTACCCTATGATGATAATAATGGAAAGATTTGACTTCCCCCACTTGCCGTTACTGTGTTACATGAGCATGTAACAGCGAGTTGCAAAGTAGTAGACAAAAGGCACATCTCGATCCACTCATTGAAATTGCTGCTCGATGCCTTGGGCATATATTTAGCACAGGTGTGCCATGAGTCTCCTTTTGTTATAAGATGTGGCATTGGGGTGTGACCAGTAAAAGCTCCCTTACATTTCCTTTTGTTTGTAAAGAGGATGAGGTGGGCATGCTGTAATGTTATGCTTCCTCCCTTATATGATTTCTCTGTCCCAATTTTCACTCAAGTAAGCTTTTTATGTTTTCACAACTGAAGGCTGGAGGCATTATAGTGTTGTGGAAATGGCCCTAATTGGGTAAAACTGTTTAGTAAAATTTTAGTTATTTCTTAGTATTTGGTTAGTATAAGCGTGACATATTATTCGAGCAATACACATGCTTTGCTTATGTAATAGATAGACGGTTCGTCTTCCTCCCATTGCCTGTATCTAGACTTATCATCCCCATGAGCTTCCGGTATATTTTCTATTCTTTCCTTTGTTATCTGTCTTTTATGTTCTCTTTTAAAAGCACTCCCAAAACTTTGACACGTGAGGCAGGTGGGAGAATAAACAGGTGCCGGTTTTTTTTTAACGGCAGTTAAATCGTCAGTGGAGGAACTTTCGTGCATGTGGCTTTTTATCGTTCGTCTCATGCTGAGACTTTACGCCCGAAGCAGGATAATGCAGGGCACCAGGAGACGCGAGAGCTCCGACGAGACTAAGTTGTGCTTTGATGAGAGAAGGCTGGGTTTCACTTTGCCAGTGGTCGACTTGAATTTCATTTCCCTCTCTGGCCATGGAACTCACCCTGCAAGGGGATTGAACAGCCAACTGGCTGAGTCACCCACACAGACCGCCCTGTTTCTGTTTCTCTCTCTCTCTGGTTTTATTACCAGTTTGTTGCATCATTTATTATTGTGATTGCTTCATTCTTGTATCCTTCCCACATGCCATTTTCTTTTATTAAATACACCTAGTGCCGGGGTAGATTTGCTTGTTCTGGCTGCTTCGTTTGGTGGTTTAGACTGGTTGCAGTGGAGTTATGAATGCGGTTGAAACCGCGTTAGACTGCGCTCGTGACCAATGGATTGTTCGGATGAATTAGAACAGTCATGGGCATCTATCGGCACTTCACCGACGAATTCCTCAGTCCACGAGTATTGCAATATGGCAAGCAGGCCCGGGAACTTACTCGGGACCGTGGACTTGGTTGGCGGATGCGGATGTTTTGACACGACCCGTGTTACTCGGAACCAGGCAACTGGAACGGACCTGTGGCTGTAACCATGTTTTTCGTTTCTGTCTGTCTTTGTGTGTGCGTCTGTCCGTTATCGGTGTTTTGGTCGCACAATAACTTGTGAACCACTGAAGGGATTTCAAGCAAATATGGCACAAGTTTAGAATGTAATGCAAAGATTAACTGAGTGCATTTTGGGTTTGACAGGTTGGGTGTGTGACGAGGATACATTTATGAGATGTTGGTGAAGATTGGGATGCTTGAATGTTTTAAAGTGATTCTTCACCATTGAGAGATGAGGGCAAAAATGATATCGAGCATGTGATGATATTTCAAAGGGTGGTGGAGGGTTGATGACAAAACAAGATGGATGAGTTGAGTCGGTGACAAGAAAAAGCTGATTACATTTTGGTTCAGGTCCTGAGGTAGATGTGGCCTATCAGTGGAACCCAAAATGTAAACCGTTCACCAGGCGGAGGTATGCGCTCTACCGAGTGCCGTTCTAGTGTTTCATGTGACTTTTGATTGAGACCAACCGTAACAGTGGGTAGACAATTAATGTCGGCAGAGTTTACATCTTGAAAATCTTAGGAGTTACATAAATCTGCATCCGACCTGTACCTCAACTCAACATAAGACACTTTCATTTTACGATGGCCTTTTGTACTCGTTCTCACAAACGCTGCCTTTCCCTTTTCCCTCTTCCTCAGTGGGACGGACGATATCTCATCCCCACACGGCATTCCGCTGGACCTCCTCGATCGTGTTATGATCATCCGGACCATGCTTTACACCCCAGAAGAGATGATCCAGGTGAGCCTATGCACTCGCATTGTACGTTTTGTCATGAAATAAAAAACTTCAACAGTGTAATCTTTATTGCAGGTTTCGCATTTCAGGAGTGACGTCAAAATTTAAATTTATTGTTTGTTTATAAAAAGGCACAGCCAAGCAACAAATTTTACCAAGAACTTTAAGATCGATGATCTACCTCAACACCAGGTTCCAGCTTTGGCATGTGGTGGCCATTTTATGTACAGTTTATAATCCATTTCTGGCCTTGGTATATGTAGCTTAATTATCAAGTTGAAAGATGAGATTCCAATTGGTGATAAATCTGGAGTGTTATATTGCAGCACTTGCAAGAGTAGTGCCAAATGTTGCGTCGGTGAGACTTGGAGGAACTTGAAGCTGAGGTGGGAATAACACCTTCGTGCAACACGCTTTTGCAGGGTGATGCAGTTAGTAGTGCCGTGCCATTTTGTGGAACCTTCCATTGTGTTTGAGCTTGCTGGAACCCCCGTCTTAAACAACACATCCAACAGACGTCAAACTATTCGGTTCTCGAGGCATGGGATGCCAAGGGCTGGGAGTGTGATTTAATTGGTGAAGCGATTGAGACCGCATACGCAATACAAAACACAAATGGAGATAGTGAGAACGCGATGGTGCAAGATGGCAATATGTTTCTTCTTCGTTCTTTTGCAGCACAAGGCTGTGGGGTAGTATCATTGGCTGAGGCTGTGGCTGTGCCGCTGATGCAATGCCCTCTGCTGGTAAGGGCAGGAATTTTTAATTTGTTCAGGGTGCCGATAATAGCTCGCCTACTCTTAGCGAAGGACACTGTGGGATCTTTAACGTCCACCAAGTAATGTCGGACGTTACGGCACGCCCAGAGTAACGTCCATCCGAGGGACGGCACACACATTGATGAATCTTCTTGCCTGTGAAACACCGGGATGACACTTCATGGCTGAGTTGGGATTCATTTTCAGGCTAGACAGCTTGGAGGTGAGTGTGCATACCTCCAGGCCATTCTGTCAACCGCCGCAATGATAGGAAGGGCATGCAGACAACTTTACTCATTCCCTCATGCACCTCCACAAAATCACAGCATGTCAGCTCGCTGCCTCACCGCACCTAGTGGGCACACCACCTTGCAACACCGCACACGCTTGCTCAGAACTCACACCTGCTCTCTCACAAACGACATGACAAGCTTGCCTGAACGCTTTGCCGTCGCTGATACGCTGTCGAGGGAATTCAGAAAGGAGGGGGGGCGCTGCTCTGTGCACCTCCGGACGTTTGTGAGCTGTTCACACATCGACTCATGTGGAACCATGTAAATATCAGAGGTTGACACATCTGTTCTCAAGGAACGAGCAGTCCAATGATTGTTATGATGCTGTGATGAAGGCTGAGCACTCCTGAAACTCACCGCCCTGTCAGGTGGTCAGAAATACGTTGAGAACTGGATATAATATGGCGACTGCGTGTCAGAGTTGGAACATAAGTTTGAGGAAGTTTGTGGAACAAATTAATCGTTGCCTCAGGTGCAGCCTGCTCTTATCTGTTTGATCAGCAGAGTAGTACTTTTTACAATTTGTTGGACAGCTGTGCATTTATATTGTTGCGAATATGGAATTTGGCCTCCATATCCGCTTGTAAATATTCCCCTATTTTCTCCAATACTCCCCAACTTTCCCCAATCCCCCATTCCCTAGTCCCATTGCATGTAAATAACAATCAGTAGAGCCGACCTTCCCCTTATTCCCCCATTAAATGTCGTGCCCAGGTCCACCGCACCACACGTAGACAACTTTCGGACATCTTCCTAGTTATTCTTAATCTATGTCAGTTAAGGCCTCGTTTCCATTAATTATGACTCTTCGTTGCACCAGAATGTGATTATATGGCATCAGTAGTGAGTTTAGGACCTTTCCCATACCTCCTCCCATCTTCTTCCCCAAACAACAACAATAACAACAACTACAACAACAACTACAACAACAATTACAACTACAACTACGACTACAACAACAGAGGGGCGGGGAGTGTGCGTCCTCACACCGGCTCGGTTACCCGCCATGACCATGCGCTCCACGGCGTTACCCCGAAGGGGCTGGCTGTCAGCTCCTCGTCAGGGGCGGAGCCAGTAACCCCCCCACGCACCCAATGAGAAGCAACGTGCCGATTCCATCTGGGGCGGAGCTAACGAGCCGAGGGCGTGTCACTCCCCGCCGGATATACGCGGCCCCGCGCCGGATGTGACGTGAGATGCGCCTCAGCTTGGAGAGAGAAGCCACCGCCACCCCCAGCGCGACGATACCTCCCCGCATCTTTGGACCGGACCGGACCGTACTGTACCCTGCCCCGAGCCCAGGAGGACCTGGAGCCATCGATCCTGCCTTTCCTAGCCATCAAACCCCCGTGTGAGTCAGCCGTTGTCCCGTTTGTCTGTCGTCTGTCCGGGGTTAATATAAGAGTGTGTCTAAGTGCCTGTCTTTCTGTGATTATACTTCTAGCCCCTGTAATCTGACCTTTCCGTACGAATATAATCTCCTCCGGAGGTCTTGAGAATCGAAACCTTGGTGTCGTATTGTGTTATTGTAATCCAGCCGGGTGTCTTCTTTTTCTTATTGAGCCAGCATCGCGCGACTAGTCAACGTTCGGGCACAATCGGGTAACTTGTGCAGACGTGGTCATACCATAAAACCGCTCGGTAAATAACATCCAAGCCACGTCTGTAACAATATATACAGTGCATTCAGAAAGTATTCAGACCCCTTCACGTTTTCACATTTTGTTATGTTGCAGCCTTATGCTGAAATCGTTTAAATTCATTTTTTCCCTCATCAATCTACACTCACTACCCCATAATGACAAAGAGAAAACAGGATTTTAGAAAGTTTTGCAAATTTATTAAAAACAAAAAACTGAAATATCACATTTACATAAGTATTCATACCCTTTGCTATGACACTGGAAATTAGCTCAGGTTCCTCCCATTTCTCTTGATCATCTTTGAGATGTTTCTACACCTTGATTGGAGTCCACCTATGGTAAATTCAATTGATTGGACATGATTTGGAAAGGCACACACCTGTCTATATGAGGTCTCACAGCTGACAATGCATATCAGAGCAAAAACCAAGCCATGAGGTCGAAGGAACTGCCTGCAGAGCTCAGAGACAGGATTGTGTCGAGGCACAGATCTGGGGAAGCCTACAAAAAAATTTCTGCTGCATTGAAGGTTCCCAAGAGCACAGTGGCCTCCATAATTCTTAAATGGAAGAAGTTTGGAACAACCAGGACTATTCCTAGAGCTGGCCGCCCGGCCAAACTGAGCAATCGTGGGAGAAGGGCCTTGGTAAGAGAGGTGACGAAGAACCCGATGGTCACTCTGGCTGAGCTCCAGAGAGCCTGTGTGGAGATGGGAGAAACTTCCAGAAGGACAACCACACTGCAACACTCCACCGATCTGGGCTTTATGGCAGAGTGGCCAGACGGAAGCCTCTCCTCAGCGAAAGACACATGAAAGCCCGCTTGTAGTTTGCAAAAAAGCACCTAAAGGACTCTCAGAGTGTGAGAAACAAGATTCTGTGCTTCAAGCTTGAATGCTTCAAGCTTGCTTGAAGAATGGGTAGTTGTTTGGAGTATTTGCTTGTACAACAACAGGCATTTTAAGGCCATTTTCCCTGCCAGAGCGGGGGTTAGCCTTGCGGTCCCCATGACGATCTTCTCCATTTTGCCCTATTTTCTGCATTTCCCCTTGTTAACCCCCTTGCCCGCATTTCTTCTTCCACCACCTTCAGCCAAGTCTTTCTCGGTCTTCCCCGTTCTCTACTTCCTTCGACATTCATTTCCATCACTCTTCTCAACCAGTCACTTTCATCCTTCCTCAACACGTGACCAAACCATCTCAACATGTTTCTCTTCACAGCATCAATCACAGGCTCTATTCCCATCATCTTTCACAATTCATCATTTGTCTTCCTCTCTCTCTCAACGATACTCCGCACATCCACCGAACCATTCGCATTTCCACCCTTTCCAGCCTTCGTTGCTGCTCTACATTCATTACCCATGTCTCGCTCCCATAAATCAAAACACTTCTCACACATGCAGCATACACCTTTCCCTTCAGCTTCAACGACACTCCCCTCCTCATCAGCACGCCACTCAGTTCCCGAAACGTCTTCCATGCACATCTCACTCAAGCAACCGTTGCCGAGTCTGATCCACCTTCTCCATTCAGCATCTCTCCGAGGTAGCAAAATGTTTTCACACCTTCCAGCTTCACGCCATCTCCAAGATCCAACTCAACATTTCCTCCATCTGCAGCTCCCTCTGTGCACACCTTACACTTGAATGTAGCTGCCACACTGATTAATGACCCTCTTAGACCACCACATTTTTGATGAACCCACTCAGCACACATTGGACATTGAATGGAGTTCAGTCTGACACCCTTCCTGCACACAGTACATGGCCACTTCCCAGTTCTTTCCACCTCACCACATGCTTTACCACTTGCCATCACCTTCGTTTTTCTGATATTCACCTTGACCTTTTATGTCCATACATTCCTTCCACTTTTTCATCTTCTCCTTCAGTCCGTCCATACTCTCCCCAATCAACACCAGATCATCTGCATACAACAACTCCCACGGTAAACCCTCCTTTACATTCCGAGCCAGCACCTCCATCACAGCTACAAATAGTAGTGGACTTGGTACCGACCCCTGATGCACTCCCACCTTCACCTCAAACTCACCACTGTTCCCGTCCTTCATCCTTACAGCTGTGCGCGCTCTCTCGTACATTGCCATCATTACTCTGATCAACCATTTCTCCACTCCTAACTTCCTCAATGCCCATGTCACTACTTCGCGGGGAACCCTATCGAATGCTTTCTCCAGATCAACAAACCCAAGAAACAACTTCTTCCTCTTCTCCATGTGCTGCTCCTGCAACTGCCTCACAATGAAAAGCGCATCTGTCATTCCTCTACCTGGCATAAATCCAAACTGCATTTCGTTGATCTTCACTTTCTTCCTTATCCTCCTCTCTAACACCCTTTCCAATACCTTAATTCCATGCTCCAATAACTTTATCGCTCGACACGAGCCACAGTCCAGTGGGTCACCTTTCCCCTTGTATAGAGGGACGAGGGTACTCGGTTCCCAATCCGCTGGAATGCGGCCTTCTTTCACCACCAGATTACAGATCTCTGTCATTCTCTTCACACCCCAACTTCCCACTGCCTTCAACATATCTCCCACAACTCCCATCGGCCCACCCGCTTTTCTCCCCTTCATTGCTTTTATCGCTTCCTCAACTTCCTTCTCAGTTGTCTTCTCTGCCGGTCCTAAAACTGAGTTACTCTTGATGTTGCCGTCCCATTCATTCTCTGCATTCAACAGTATTTCCATATATCTCTTCCATCTTCCTTTAATTCCATCTGGGTCCACAACGATTTGTCCCACTTCATCCTTCCAGCAACTCACCCCCATCACATCGCACCTCTCTTTCGCTATCTGCTTTGCAATCCTGAATACCGCTCTCTGACCCTCTTCCAAATCCAAGCGTTCTCCGAACATTTTCCGACATGCCTCCTGCGCCTTTGCTACCTCTTTCTTTGCAGCCTTCTTGGCTGCCTTATAACTTTCATGCTCTGCCTTTTCTTCCACCGTACCCTTTGCCTTCTGCCACTTCTTGAAATTCTTCCTCTTCTCGTCGATCTTCTTTCCAACTTCGTCATCCCACCACCATGTTTCTGAGTGCCTCGGTGGTCCTTTTGTCCATCCACATACCTCACCAATGGCTCCCAACAAACTATCTTTCATTGACATCCAACCACTTTCAAGCTCAACCACATCATCCTCCACCATACTCAGCCTCTCTTTTAATGCCTCCATCACTGTCACCTCTTTCAACCCGCACACCTTCATTCTCGGTTCGTACTTCACCCGCCGAGCTCTCCTCGCATCTTTCACCCTTATGTCGCAGACAACCAAGTGGTGCTGTGAAACAGCCTCCTCCCCCGGGATCACCTTTGTGTCCCGAGGTGCCCCCTATCTCGCCTACACACCATCAGGTAGTCAACGGTTGTCGTCGACCCACCTGACGTGTATGTAACAAGCTTATTATCCTCTTTCTGGAACTGAGTATTACAAATCAACAAATCAGCTCCATCAGCAAACTCCAAAATCCTTTCACCTTCTCCATTTCTCACACCATATCCGTAACCCCCATGAACTCCCTCAAAACCGTCTATACTCGTTCCCACATGTCCATTTTGGTCTCCTCCTACCACAACAACTTCCTCATGTTTCACGTTTTCCATCAGCTTCTCTATCACACACCAGAACTTGTCCCTCTCTTCATCGCTCCGACCGACCTGCGGAGCATATCCCGAGATGACGTTCACCAAGAGCTTTCCAATCATCATTTTCACCATCATCAACCTTTCACTCACCCTGGTGACACTCACCACACTGTCTACAAACTCCTCAGAAAACAGGACACCAACACTATGCACGCCTTCTGGGCACCCTTGCCACACAAACTTGTATTTCTGTCCCTGCCTACCCTTCACCATTCTCACACCACTTCCCTTCCATCTCGTCTCCTGCACACAACATATGTCCACTCTTCTTCTGACCAATACTTCCACCACTTATCCTGATCTCCCTGTCATTGTCCCTACCTATTTGCTTGTACGAGTCGTTTAAATTTCTGAGGAGATTTCGTTTGGCTCAATAGCTCAGTGGGCTGACACTGCCCGCGTAAGTGATGGAGGTCCCTGGTTCAAGTCCCGGGTTGAGTCGGAATTTTCCACACGAGCCCCACACAGGAATTTAATTCCTGTTTATTTAAATTAAAAAAAAGTATATATATACAGTATATATATTTATATATATATATATATATATTAATATATATTATATATATATATATATATATATATATATATAAACATATATATCTTTTTCTGAGCAATGGATAATCCCACCTGTGCTTTGTTGTAGATAATAAAGATCCGCGCACAGATTGAGAACATCAAGATCGCAGATGAGCCCCTCGCACACCTCGGAGAAATTGGTGCCAAGACCACTCTGCGGTGAGTGATTATTCTATCGACATAATCACATGGTTGCAATGTGGGTGCTCTAGCATAAACCTTTATTCACGAAAGATGCGGGCACATGACCTGTCCAGAATTTTTAGGAGTGGATAACCAGTGTCCCAATTGTTTGCAGCTATGCGTTGCAACTCCTCACTCCAGCTAACCTCCTCGCCAAGACGCACGGTAAAGAGGTCATCGGGAAGGAGCACGTTGAAGAGATCAACGAACTCTTCTATGATGCCAAATCTTCAGCGAAGATCCTGGCGGAGCAGGAAGATCGTTACATGAAATGAACTTTGCATCATGACTTTGGCGACGATAGGAAGGAATTGTTTTTTGGAACCTTTCGTTGGTGGTCTATTTGCAATGGTAATGTGAAAAAGTCCATTTTCGCTTGAGCCTCAAGGTAACTTTGCATTACCTCATGAACTTGTATAATTTTTGCAGTTTGCTTGAACACATTGTTGGTTTTAAAAAGAAAATTCTAAAGAAGGGAGTTGACATGAGGTTGAGATGTCTCTCAAGGCAAGAGATCCCCCTTTCCCAAACAGGAATTAGACACCAAAAGGCAGTTGAAACGTTTTTGTTTTTATTTTCAAGTTTATTCATGGCAAGAGAATTGTTGCACCATAATGGAGTTCGGGATACCTGTATTAAAGATAACTTTTTAATAACCATTCTCTGTTATACACACATTGATTTGACCCCTCAAGCATCCGCCGAACCGTAAACTGGTGACATTTAACGGCTCGGTGTGTGATTAATCAGATGTTGCAATGAATGAATGACGTGTGGGTTCAGTGGTTCATAATGTATTATTAAATGAAACTTGATTTTGGCGTCAGAAATGATGGTTAAAAACAAATAAGGATTGCCTGAGGTGGAGAGGAATTCTCGGTGGTTGTTTTGCCGATACAAGTGACACCTGTTTGGCTTACGGTGAATTCAGTGGACAGCATCCACTGATGACAGACTTAAGGTATGGATGGAGTAAAGGCCAAAGCCACAACACCAAATGTACGGCGTATCATGAAATTGGCAGGTGCATGGTAACTTGTGACAAGATTAGGTCCAATCCTGGACAGGAATGCAGGCAGACATATTTATATGACAGAAGCACGATTTGTAGTTCATTCGATCTTGCATCAGGAGTTTTGTTGCCAATCGGTTCACATCTGGAGATCATTTGATTACTGGATCACGGTTTGTGGTTTGGTCATCCCTCCCGTATCCTTGCATGCCCGGCTTCACTGCCTTCACTTCAAATTGCAATCGAAGCGATTGTACCTGCGATTCCTGTTGTGGGTTTTTTTTTTCTGTTTTTTTTTACATCTGCCACCAAAGGTAGATGGAGGTGATGTTTTCACTCCTGTTTGTCTGTCTGTGAGCAGCATATCAAAAAAAGTTATGGACGCATTTGGACAAAACTTGGTGGACAGGTTGGGTGTCTTACAAGGATGAAGTCATTCGACTTTGGTGAATATCCAGTTATGGATACCAGAAGTTTTAAAAGTGGTCATTCACCATTGAGAGACAGGGCCAAAAACTATATATATATATATATATATATATATATATATATATATATATATATATATATATATATATATATATATATTGTTGTGGATATGAGAATTGTGTTTTTTTTGTGTAAAATATCACCCTCCTTCCTCCATTTGGTGTGTAAAGGTTAAAGGTCGTCCCCGTAGTTATTCCATATACAATCACATAGCCAATCATAGATCTCCTTGTTCAGTAGTTATCTCCTTATTATGTGTTTTAGATGAAGGCTTTGTCTTCCATGAATTGACACTCCATTGCACCGGATTCAAATAAGGTAGATTCCCTTCGCATGCCCCTTTTGTCATCAATTGCCAACTGCATTGGGCGGTTTTCCGCGTGCGGTTTTCTGCATTCGCCGCTGCTGCTTTGTGGTTTTCGCCGCAAAACTCCATTGAACACGCGGTCAGATCGGAGAAGAAGGGGGAGGAGCCGCCGAATCCAGGGCGTTGGCCGCCGATCGTCATCACAAGGTGGAGCCAGCGAGCCCCGACCCGCCAATCAGGACCGGTGAGAGACCAGCTCAGGCGTGGCGCAGGTTGATCTGGAGGCTCGCTATAAAAGCGCGCGCGGAAGCCTTTGAGGGAGTGGGAGAGAGAGATGCGGCAGATGAGTCCAGAGCGAGGGAAGTGACGGAGCCCCACGAGCAGTACCAGGCAGCGTTGACTCCACCAGGCGGCGTTGGCTCCACCAGGCGGCGTTGGCTCCACCAGGCGGCGTTGGCTCCACCAGGCAGCGTTGGCTCCACCAGGCAGCTTCGACCCGTTACCACGCGGGAACCAGGATCGGTGGCATCGGTGGCCGTCGAGGTCCAGCCCGACGGCCCGTGCGGGATCAAGCCCAAACCATCTGCTCCAGCTGAATCTTCCTCTCTCCTTCCAGTCCTTCGTTCCTGCCTCCATTCCATCCCTCTGTGTACGTGAGTTTGTTCTGTGTGTCTTGTCCTTGGGGTTAAGTAAGACTGTAGTAGGTAAGCTAATTTGCACTGTGTCCTCTTCTGTATTTTATTTTATTATCTTTCCTCCTCCTTGGTTTCTTTTGGTTGTAAATAATAGCAAATAAATCATATTCGTATTTCCTACTGCTGTCTTCCTCTTCCTCTTCGTGACATCCGTTCGTCTTTGTCTTTTCCCCATTGAACACCTGTGGCACGATTTGGCCAACGTTTCGGAATCGGGTTAGTTTCTGTTAATAGTTCGTGCCGCGGTTGCTAAAACCGCTCGGCAATTAACATCTGTCCGCGGTACGAACGGGGCTGTGCACCTGCCTTTCTGGAGGTAGCTGGGCAGCGTCAGGGACCCCGTCGGTCAGTCAGAGCCGAGGGGATTAATCCCCCCTCGGTAAAGGGAACAGAGGCCGACGTTGGGTTCCGTAACAATATATATATATACATAGGTGGGCGCGATTCGGAAAATTTTAAGTTCGCTTACCGCTTATCCGCTCCGCCAGCCCGTGTAGTCCGATTCGCTTATCCGCTTCAGCGGCCGAAAATCTTAGTCCGCTTACCGCTTATCCGCTTATCCGCTTCGATTCGATTTTTTTAAAGCGCTTCGACGTTTTTAAAGCGATTTTTGACGTTTCTAAAGGGAATTTAATGCTTTTAAAGCCTAAATAGCCATTTCTAACTACTACAAAGACAAACAAAGCTTTTAAGATCAAAAATATACATTTTTATTTAAATAAAATTTATTCAAAATGTATTGAAATAAAGCTTTCCACTCGACTCTACTCTACAGTTAATTTAAATATAATTTTAATATATGCAAGTTACATTAAAGAAAAATCAATTTGCCCATCCTTTCTTTGACAAGAGAGTCTACTAGTCAACAGACTAGCACTAGCAGTCTGTTGACTAGTCCTCGTCTTCCTCCTCCACCTCGTGGGCCTTCTTGAGGATTTGGAGGTTGCCCTTCATGAAGACGAGGGCCTCGAAGTTCGGTGCAGCCAGGGCCGACCTCTTAGGCCTGAGGATGTCCGACCCGTAGCTGAACACGCGCTCGACCGAGGCAGAGCTCGGGAGCGGCGTGTTATGCCTGAGAAACAGAGTTACCCAAGCATCACGGAACTCGAGCGGGAAGAGATTGGGCGAGAGCTGTAACGTTTGGTTATTCAGACACAAACAAGTCAACAAGATGGCGGGCCAACGGACTGCCGTTTATTCGTCATGGTGTCGTGAACATGCCGTAAACCATGACGTGAACATAACGTCATGATGTAATGCGTTATGTTACAACCATGTCGTAAACCATGACGTGAACATAACGTTATGATATAATGCGTTATGTCGCAAGAGCCGAGTTGTTAGGGTTTCACTTATTATTCACTTAAATAAATATTCACAATTCTAGAGTAACGGCTCAGGCTAACAGCTGATTTGGCGAATCGCGATGCGCTTTAATTTTTCGGTAGTCCGCTTACGCTTATCCGCTTCGGTTTCCGGGGGTTGTTCCGATTCGCTTATCCGCTTCGAAAACGTTAGTCCGCTGCAGCGGATAAGCGGATAAGCGGACTTTCGAAGCGGACCGCCCACCTTTGTATATATATATATATATATATATATATATATATATATATATATATATATATATATATATATATATATATATATATATATATATATATACTGAAACGCAAAAGAAACTTACCACCTTTGAAACCTTTAAATATCAACAATAACACTGCGTGTAGTAAATGTGTGAACCTATTTGTGGACAATAGTGTCCTCACTGTCAGACAAAACGGTCACGGATGGTCACTTGAACCTTCAATGGTCACTTCATAGCACAGCTGTTGAACAGCCGTTTTGACTGTCAGTGATTAGCCAAGGGGTACGGGATGATTTTAATGAGCTGCACGTGATGTCTTGATATTGGCTTTAAAAAGGCCAGTGCAAAATGGGCATTTCAATCAACATGCCACGATTGTCAAGGGATCAACGGCAGCGTGCCCTGGGCATGCTGCAAGGCGGACTGAGCTACCGTGAGGTGGCACGTCACCTTGGCTGTTCACACCAGATGATATCGGCCCTGGTGGACAGAGACACCCTCCCCAACTCTGCAGATGACAGACCTCGATCAGGGAGGCCAAGAGTCACCACTGCAAGGCAGGACAGGCAGATGGTCCGAAGTCACCTGCGGGATCGATTCCGTCCAGCATCCTGCACTGCGGCAGAAACTCCGGGGCGTGCAATCAGACCATAGTCATGCAGTCGTCTTCGTGCAGTATCATTGGAGATCCGTGGGTTTGCACGCCCCGGAGTTTCTGCCGCAGTGCGGGATGCTGGACGGAATCGATCCCGCAGGTGACTTCGGACCATCTGCCTGTCCTGCCTTGCAGTGGTGACTCTTGGCCTCCCTGATCGAGGTCTGTCATTTGCAGAGTTGTGGAGGGTGTCTCTGTCCACCAGGGCCGATATCGTCTGGTGTGAACAGCCAAGGCGACGTGCCACCTCACGGTAGCTCAGTCCGTCTTGCAGCATGCCCATGGCACGCTGCCGTTGATCCATTGACAATCGTGGCATGTTGATTGAAATGCCCATTTTGCACTGGCCTTTTTAAAGCCAATATCAAGACATCACGTGCAGCTCATTAAAATCATCCCGTACCCCTTGGCTAATCACTGACAGTCAAAACGGCTGTTCAACAGCTGTGCTATGAAGTGACCATTGAAGGTTCAAGTGACCATCCGTGACCGTTTTGTCTGACAGTGAGGACACTGTTGTCCACAAATAAGTTCACACATTTACTACACGCAGTGTTATTGTTGATATTTAAAGGTTTGAAAGGTGGTAAGTTTCTTTTGCGTTTCAGTATATATATATATATATATATATATTGTTGCGGATATGGGATTTGGATCCATCCATATCCGCTTGTAAATATTCCCCTATTTCCTCCATACTTCCCAACTATCCCCAATCCCCCATTCCCTAGTCCCATTTTCTGTAAACAACACTCTGTAGACCCGACCTCCCCCTATTTCCCCCATTAAATGTCGCATCCAGGTCCACCGCATCTCACGTAGACAACTATAGGACATCTTGCTAGTTATTCTTAGTCTATGTCAGTTAAGGACTCGTTTCCATTAATTCTGACTCTTCGTTGCACCAGAATGTGATTGTATGGCACCGTTAGGAAGTTTAGGACCTCCCAATACCTCCCCGCAGCTCTTCCTCACGGTTCAACAACAACAACAACAACAACGGCGGCGGCGCAGGGAGTGCGCGTCCTCACTCCGGCTTGGTTGGTAGGGGGTGTTGGGAGGGCACCATGCCTTTCCAACGAGCCGCCATCGCACATGTGCTCGACGGGGTTACCAAGTAGGGGCTCGCTGTTAGCTCCTCGTCAAGGGCGGAGCCCGGTAACCCCCGCACCCAATAGAAGCGGCGGACCGGTCCCATCTGGGGCGGAGCCAACGAGCCGAGGGCGTGTGACTCCCCGCTGAGCATGCGCAGGAAAAGGGAGGTGACGTCAGATGCGCGCTGAGCTTGGAAAGAGAAGGACGCCACCTCCGAGCGCTGTGACACCTCCCCGCATCTCTGGACTGGACCGTGCTTTATCCTGTCCCTGAGCCAAGGTGCACCTTGTGCTATCGACTGCCTGTCCTTCCCTGCCATCAATCCCTGTGTAAGTCAGTCTTGTTCCGTTTGTCTGTGGTCTGTCTGGGATAGGTAAGATTGTGTCTAAGTGCCTATCTCTTCTGTGTCTTTACCTCATTACCTTGTAATCTACCCCTTCTCTCCACCACTAATTATATCCTCCTCCGGAGGTCTTGAGAACTGTACCCCTTGCGTCGTTTCATCTATCCCAGTCGTTGTGTCCTTTCCAATCATTGATTTAGCATAGCGCGATTTGGTCAACGTCGGGTGGAATCGGGTGAGTTGGGGAAGAATCGGGGGAACTGTTAGGTCGCGGCAATACCACCGCTCGGTAAATAACATCTAATCCGCGATCCGTAACAATTGGTGTCGAGGAGTGAGATACGAGGCCCGAAGCGCGCTTAACGCGCTCAAAATTACAAGCAGTTGGAAATTGTTTTGTTTTACAAAAACAAAAAACGAATTTTGAAGGTCGCGCTATGGCAGATCAAGATGGCTGGGTTCCGGTAGAGGAGAGTGAGGCAGGGTCGATCCAGGACCAAATTGAGGGACAAGAGGAGAGCGAAGCAGTGAGGACGGCAGGTTCGCAAAATGGCGTCCTCGCGCACGAGGCTTCAGGCGCGCAAAGTGGCGTCCTCGCGCACGTGGGTGTAGCGGCACCAAATTTTGCCGCGCCCGTGATCGTAGCAGCGGCCGCAGCACCAATGAACTGGGGCCTATTCATGCAGCAGATGCAGGCCTTCATGGTCAAGGCGGATGAGGAGAGGGAAGAGAACAGGGGGATGAGAAACCAAATTTTAGGAATGGGGAACCGGATGGATGCTCAGAGTGAGCAATTGGGGGTAATGAGGGACGAATTGAGGGCTGATAGTGAGCGAATGAGGGACGAATTGAGGGCTGATAGTGAGCGATTAGAGGGCCAAATGGGGGTAATGAGGGACGAAGCGAGGGGTACCGGTGAGAAGTTAGACAATAATTTTGAGGGGTTAGACAACGGCATAAAAGAGGTAAAGAATGGGTTAACGGGGGTGGAAAATAGAATGGCTGCCCAGGAGAATCAGTTAGAGGGGGTAAAAAATGGGTTAGAGGGGTTAGAAAACAGTATGGAAGGCAAATTGAGGGACATGAGGGACCAAGCGGAAAGGGAAGTTAAAAAAATGGGGCAGCAGATAGAGGGGGTCAGAATGGGGGTAGAAACTAAATTGGATGCTCACAGGGAGGAAATGGAGCAGATGAGGCTGGCATCTGGGCAGGAGATGCAGGTGATGGGAGAGGAGATCAGAAGAGGTGTGAGTGAGGAGGTCGGAGGAGTGCGCGAGGAGGTGAGGCACTGTAAGGAGCGCATGGAGAAGGAGGTGAGAAAGGGGACTGTAAAATTGCAAGGTGGTATAGAGGAGTTGACGCTGGAAGTGGAACAGCTGACGGAGGGACAAAAAGAACTAACGGAGCAGGTTCAAAGGAACACTGCGGTAATAGGAGGGTTAAAAGCGACACAAAACGACATAAAAAATGACTTGATAGCGACACAGAGGCAATGTCAGATGGTACGTGAGGGACTGACAACGAGGTTGGACGAGGTGACAGAGGTAATGGAGACGAAGGACCGGCAGGTGAGGACGCACATAGAAACGGTCAAGGTAGCCTTCGAGGACGAGCTTGAGGAGACGTACCGGGACATAAAAGAGGTGAAGCAGAAATTAGAAGAAGTGGAAGAAGGGGTGAGCGAAATTAAGAAGCGACGGAGAGGGGATAAGAAAGAGATAAAAGAGGAAGTAAAAGAATTGGTCCAAAGTCTGTGTTCGGATCGTGATGATGTGCTCATTAACCGGATGAGGGATTCGCAGGTGATGGAGGAGAAGCGAAGAGAAAGAGGACCCGGTGTAAGTGGTGACCAATATGGTCGTGCGTATGATGCGCCAGGTGATTTAATAAGCTTGGGGGTCGAGATGGACCCGGGTGTTCGTGAGAGGCCATTGGTGAAGTGTGCGACAGGTCTGGTGTGCGAAAAAGGAGGTGTGCGAGAAAGTCCGACTCTGGGGTGTGTGAGGAAAAAGTGTGTGCCAAGGAGTGAGGGTGCTGTCGAGAGTGAGTCGGTCGTAGCGCGTGTGCGAGGGAGCACATGGAAGCGCGTAGTGAGGAGTGTTACGGGGGGTGTAAAGGGAGAATGCACGCCTGTGGTGAGTGTTACAGAGGATGTAACGGGAGAGGGTGTGCGAGAAAGATGTGTGACGGACAGGTGCATGGGGAAAGAGTGCGCTGTCAAAAGTAAGGAAGAATGCACGCCTGTGGTGAGTGTTACAGAGGGTGTAACGGGAGAGTGTGCGCGAGAAAGGTGTGTAACGGACGGGTGCATGAGGAAAGAGTGCGCTGCCGAGAGTAAGGGTGAGTGCGCTGTCAAGAGTGGAGGTGAGAGTAGTAAGAGTGACACGGAGCGTGAGTTGGTTGTGACAGGTGAGAAAGGAAGCACACCTGGAATGGTAGAGCGTGTGTGGGAATGCACGCTGGAATTGGTAGTGAGGCACGTGGTTGGGTGTGCGAGTGAAAGCACACCTGTGATTGTCACAGAGGAGGTGACCGAGGAAGGGGCGCGAAGAGGTGTGTTGGTGAGGTGTGCGAACAACGAATGTGTGCCAAAGTGTTCGGTGGTCAGGTGTGTGACCAAGGCTGTGAGTGGAATGAGTGTACCGAGGTGTGTAAGGAAAGGTACGAGGAGCATGGGAACAGCTGGAGGTATGAGCAAGAAAGGGGTAGCGTATGCGTGTAAGCATGCAGGTGAGGCATCGACGGTAACCGGGTTAGCGGTTAGAGCGACTTTTAGCCGAATCGGGCCCTCGGTGCGTGCCGGGCTGCGCGTGCCGCGAGAACCAGCGGGGATCCGAGCCACGGCGGGTTCGAAAGGACCGCCGTACGCGATCCACGCTGGGCCTCGCTTTGAACGGCCGCGTCCGTGCTCCACTAGGCGGAGCTGGCAGCCCGATAGGAAGGGTCGTCATGGCGACCACTTTTTGTTGAGGCATTCCGGCAGGTCGAGATCGGGCCATGGGATGGCTCCGTGCCGAGATGGTGCGTGGGACCTCGGCCCGGGTAAACCTCCTTCCCTGCACCGAATGCGGGACGTATCCAGCCGCTGGCACCAAACAACCCGCATTCATGGCTTGGCTGTACGAAGCCGAGCTTTAGAAGTTAATTGGCGCACCGAGAGGCATTAGTAAGTAGACTGTAATGACGAGGATAGTGTTTTGGCCCCGAAATTAGAAAAACAAAATTTGATGATTGGCAAAGGATTGGCAGTAATGATTGGCAGATGATGGGTAGTGATTGGCAAATTTTTGATTTGTTGAAATTTGATGTGCAAAATTGGTAGTGGGAGATGCCCGATGTGGTGGGATGGCAACTCTGTCATCCCTCACAAACAGTGGGGGCAAATGCGCACTAGATTAGGGGGTGTATGGCGGTGAAAACTAGCCCGGGTGGGTTAGGATATTGTGTGTAGGGATCTAGCGAAGATGACATTAGGTAACGTTAAGGTTTAGTTAGTGACTGATACCTGTAGTGGGGACGCAGGTAGATTAGTATGGATGATAATGACGAGGGAGCGCAATAGTTTAAAGGGACGACTGGGAAGCGCAAGTTTCAGAGGGGAGTAGTTAGATGAGATGATGCTGTGTGAGAACTGGACAGGTGTGTGAGTAGTGAGTGTTGTGGATCAGCGTGAATGCGCTTGGGGGAGAGAAGGGTGCAGGCGGCACCAAGTATGAGAGCACAGGTGTGCAAGTACAGGTGTGTGGAATACATGGAGTAAGTGGTACGGAGTGGTGTGCATGGTGCGAAGGTGTGGATGGGGGAAGAGTGGACCCCTTTCACGAGTACCCGGGGCGGGTAGTGTAAGTGTTAGGTAGAGGGTATAGGTAAATTGTGGTTGGAGATTGGCATTTGTGGTGCGGTTGCAGAATGGTATTGTGGATGGGTGCATTGGTGTGGTGAAATTGGCTGGTCGTGTGGCCTGTTAGTATGAGTGTGAATGGTTGGGCACTCCGCCACTGTTAGATGTCGGCCAGGTGAGGCCGCAGGTGGGCTCTGGGAGCCGTTGGTGTCAGTGGGTGCCTGAGGATCCCGGGTGTGGATCGGGCAGCCCGTGCCAGAGAGGGCACTGAGGGGGTGAGAGTGCGAGAGGGCCTTCCCCAGTTAGTTAGGTTAGGGTGAGGAGCAGGTGAGCTCGGTAGGCAACAACAGTGGTGGAGGTGTGCAGGTGGGCGGACCAGCTGGGAGCGTCACACGACCCAGCCACCGAAATTGTGCGGGGGCACCGAGTGATGAATCGGGGGAGTGAGACCCCAACTTGAGAAGCACCACAGTTTGGTCAATGGGAATTGGTTTTTAGAACCCATAGTGTAAGTTGGCCAATGGATTGGCAGGGAAAGACCCCGGGTAATGTAAAGTTGTTAAAGTCATTTAGGAAATAGTTAGGATTGATGAACCTGTCGCACCATACGCAGCCACTTACCTGAGGTGATGATGATGACTCCACACCTGTGTTCCTTTGTTCTATGTTGCAGGAAAGGAGAATTGCTGTGTGGATTTGTGAGAAGCATCACGACGTGGATGAGACATTGGGGTGATTCCATCTCTCCCTCCTTAGGAGGGACTGATGATGAATTGGTGATGGCAAATTTTGATGTTGAGTTGGAGATGACAAATTTTGATGAGAGTTGGAAATGGCAAATTTGATTGGTTAGGAGGGAGAGAAGACGAATTTGGTTTATGGGAGGAACGGGGAAGACAGTAGGGACGTTTGTTGATGTGTAAAGTAGATGTTTATGGGTAGTGTTGTGTTTTGTGGATACAGTAAGGGGTAAGGGAGGGGCAATGTAGGTTACCTGGTGGGGGGGGGGGGGGCGTACGGTAGGAACGTACCTGTCTCACCTGGTTCCCATGTGCCCCCAGTGTGCATTACCTTATATTGCATGCACTTTTGCGCCCTTACCACCTTACTCACTTGTCTTCTTTTGTCTCCCACCTCCGAGGATCTGGCTTTGGGGCAGAGAGAGAGGAGAGAGAGGTGCTGGCTCCGCAGTTGTGGGCCTGTACTTCCGCTGCTTGCTGCCTGGATCGATACACCATATGGACCGCAATTTTGGTGGCCGCCCACAATGGACCGCAGTTCTTTTGCGGGCAAGCACCACCCGTGGATGGACCTCTGGGTCAACGTGGCACCTATGCCATACAGGTGAACCACTTTTAGTTGGCCCCCCTGAGGGCCACAATTTAGAAATGGACGCGGTTGGCGCCTTTCTTTATTTCTAAAGAAGCCAGAAGGCCAAGTGCACTCCATGAAGGCAAGACCAGCGGCAGAACATCGGCCGGCTGCGACACCACCGGTGACCATGGACACTTAATTGTGCATTGTTACTGAACACTTTATTGGTGCACCGGATGGTGCTGACTGTGCGTATGGTGTGGTGCTTTTGGTGCTTGGATGGGGTGCTCTGCACATTATTAAAGGCCGTAGGGCCACAGGGCACTCGTGGGTTGGTGTATCGATGCTGGCATGCGTGCTCTCTCTCTATGCATAACATCTGCATGTGTTCCTCAAAGAACAGGTCCTGGATCGTAGTGTAAATATCAGTGTAGTCTTGTGTAAATGATGCTCCCTACCGGCTGTATGTTTAGTTTGAGGATGCTTTCCGCGATTCGGTTATCCTGTGGGTGTGTTTCTGTGAGGAGAAGGGTGCAACGTCGCAGGGGGACATATTTACTCATTTGTGAACATCTGTAAAACTGTCGCACTCAGGGTTGAGTTAATAGTAGAGGGAACTACATCTGAGTGCCACACTAACGTAGGTAAAAATTTATCGGGTCGGGACGCCCCGAGGTAGAGAAGGGTGCAATGTTGCGGATATGGGATTTGGATCCATCCATATCCACTTGTAAATATTCCCCTATTTCCTCCATACTTCCCAACTATCCCCAATCCCCCATTCCCTAGTCCCATTTTCTGTAAACAACACTCTGTAGACCCGACCTCCCCCTATTTCCCCCATTAAATGTCGCATCCAGGTCCACCGCATCTCACGTAGACAACTATAGGACATCTTGCTAGTTATTCTTAGTCTATGTCAGTTAAGGACTCGTTTCCATTAATTCTGACTCTTCGTTGCACCAGAATGTGATTGTATGGCACCGTTAGGAAGTTTAGGACCTCCCAATACCTCCCCGCAGCTCTTCCTCACGGTTCAACAACAACAACAACAACAACAACAACAACAACGGCGGCGGCGCGGGGAGTGCGCGTCCTCACTCCGGCTTGGTTGGTAGGGGGTGTTGGGAGGGCACCATGCCTTTCCAACGAGCCGCCATCGCACATGTGCTCGACGGGGTTACCAAGTAGGGGCTCGCTGTCAGCTCCTCGTCAAGGGCGGAGCCCGGTAACCCCCGCACCCAATAGAAGCGGCGGACTGGTCCCATCTGGGACGGAGCCAACGAGCCGAGGGCGTGTGACTCCCCGCTGAGCATGCGCAGGAAGAGGGAGGTGACGTCAGATGCGCGCTGAGCTTGGAAAGAGAAGGACGCCACCTCCGAGCGCTGTGACACCTCCCCGCATCTCTGGACTGGACCGTGCTTTATCCTGTCCCTGAGCCAAGGTGCACCTTGTGCTATCGACTGCCTGTCCTTCCCTGCCATCAATCCCTGTGTAAGTCAGTCTTGTTCCGTTTGTCTGTGGTCTGTCTGGGATAGATAAGATTGTGTCTAAGTGCCTATCTCTTCTGTGTCTTTACCTCATTACCTTGTAATCTACCCCTTCTCTCCACCACTAATTATATCCTCCTCCGGAGGTCTTGAGAACTGTACCCCTTGCGTCGTTTCATCTATCCCAGTCGTTGTGTCCTTTCCAATCATTGATTTAGCATAGCGCGATTTGGTCAACGTCGGGTGGAATCGGGTGAGTTGGGGAATAATCGGGGGAACTGTTAGGTCGCGGCAATACCACCGCTCGGTAAATAACATCTAATCCGCGATCCGTAACAATATATATATATATATATATATATATATATATATATATATATTGTTACGGCCCGCGGATAAGGATGTTGGTTTGCCGAGCGGATGGCACCGCGGCCTAACAGTTACCCCGACTAACCCGATTCCCGAACGCTGGCCGGATCGCGCCACAGATATTCAATATGGAAAAGACAAAAGCGACACGGATGTGAAGAAGAAGAAGAAGACGAAAAAAAGGTTGAAAATACAACTAAATTTATTCCTACTATATACAGGCTCAAAATAACCAAGGAAGAAGGAAAGATAATAAAATAATATACAGAAGAATTAGAGACACAGTGCAAATTCCTTATACAAGCTTAATTAAATCCCCAGGGACAAGACACACAGAACAAACTCACGTACGCAAAAGGATGGAAGGACAGGAGGTGGATGGCTGGAGGGAGAGGAAGGTCCAAGGGGTCCTGCCGCACGATCGGCGCGTTTAGCAGCTGCCGTTCCTTCGCGGCCCTGCTCAAAACCGCCGCCCAGGCCCCAAGCGGCTGTTGTTGCTGCTGTGGCCGCCGCTGCTGCTGCTGTTGTCTGCTGCTGCTGCGGTGGACGTCGCGCGCTTTGCCAGGACTTACAACAGGCTTCTTGCTGTTAACTACTGCTCAGTCCAACTTTGGCGAGCAAGGCGACGAATAGCAGGCTTTGTGCTTTCCGGGATGTCCTCTCTTTGGATGTTCTTTCTGGATCTCCTCTTTCTTGGTCCAACCACTCTTTTTCTCTCTCTTGGTCCAATCACTCCTCACCACCGACCACTACCTTGCTTCTTGCGTGCGCGCCTTTATAGCGCCTCCGGCGATCAAGCCGCCGGCCTTCAGGACACGCCCATCGGTGTGCTCACCTCGGCCCTGGTTGGTCGCGCGACCCTCTGGCTCCGCCCTTGATGACGACGGGCGGGCACGCCCCTCTTCCCCGACCCGAGCACATGTTCAATGGTGGTTTTGGAGGGGATGTAATTGGCAATCGAGGCTTGGCAATGACGAAAGGGGAAATGGAGGTTTTGGGAATGGGAATGAAGAATGAAGGGAATCTATCTATTTCACTTGGTGCAATGGAGTGTCATCTTAATGGGAGACAAGGCCTTACCCTAATACACATAATAAAGATATAACTATCAACCAGGGGGAAATCTATGATTGGCTGACGTGTATGCTTTATGGACTAATTATGGGACGCCCTTTGACCTTTACACTACGGAGGTATTTACAAGGAATCATTACATTTTACAGAGGGTGATATTTACAACAATTTACTATACAATACAACACAATAAAAAAAACACAATCCTCATATCCGCAACAATATATATATATATAGATATTACAATATCAACGTTTTTGACGGATTTGGATGAAACTTGAGGGATGAGTTGGGTAGTTGACAAGAACATGCTGATGAGATTTTGGTTAAGGTCCGAATCCAGATCCGGCCTATCCGTGCGATACAAAACATAAACTGTTCATCCTCGTCGAGGTATGCGCTCTAGCGAGTGCCGTTCTAGTTCCCATAGATACTGTATTTCCACCATTTCACTCTTGCACTTGACACACTTGATTTTCCGCTTGGGCCCCATCAATGCAACCCCACCATTTTATAAAGTCTTTTTGGCATATCTGTAAATGTACATTTGTTATGCATGTGTGCTGTACCAAAGAGGAATTTTTATCAGTTAAAAAATTTTTTAAAGCTGTAATTTTCATCGAGCTCATTGTCAATTTCATCGATGTTATCATATGACCATTATTTGTATCACAGTTTTTTATTTGTAAGGTTGTGGGGCTGAAGCATTTTCAAGAAAAGAAAGGTGAAAAGTATCTGAGGAACAAGAAAAGATCTAGGTTTGAGTGCTTTGAGTGCAGTTACATTGAGGTAAAAATCCTAACTGTTGCCTTGTGTGACCGTGACCATACATCATGGCTTGTGAGTGATGGTGGAGAATGAGTGAGTACATCTGTTAGCATCGAAACAAGAAGCTTTTCTGTACAATAGTGTAGATTATTGATCAATAATTATTGATCAATTTTGAGCCAATTCCCACTTTCCTATCTTTGAGAGACCTCAGCCTGGTACAAGGTCAGAAGGTGGTGGGAGGAGGTCTCGGGGGTTCAGGTGGGCCACCAAGCAAATGTCATAATCATCGTGCATGGGCATTCCTTGTGCTATGTATGTCCACACTCCATCCCATGGGTCAAACTCGAGAACATCCTTCTGGATCACCTGGTGACGGTCTGGGGAGTGACATTAAGTGACACAAGTAGACACCGTCTTTCAGCTTGTCATTGCTATGGTTTGAAATAATTGACTGATTAGAACAACAGAACTGTGGGAACGTGGATACACTTGATTCCAAGGTCCAAACTATGATCTGATGCTAAGACCAAGATCGATGCATAAACAAATCGACTCGGATCTATGATTGGACTATACAAGGTTGCACTAGGAAATTAGATCTCTAATGTTGCTTTTCAGGTCATGAAATTGCAATAATTGATGTGCATGCACACTTTAAATACTAAAAAAAATGGGAAGTAGAAAAACATGGATTTCCTTCCATCCGTAGGTGAAAATATGCAAACTAGATTAGTAGAGTATGCTATTTATGTACCAGGTGAGGTAAAACCTCCACAGACGTAGATCTTGCCATGAGCAGACACTGCGTTGGTTCCATGGGGTCGAAGAGAAAGCAGCGGATGTGGTAGAGCTGGTCCAAAGCGCCAATAATCCCCTTCAGTGTTGTATATCTCTACAGAATCCAGGCATCGTCGTGGCTGTCCATAATCTTCACCCTCGCAGCCAATGCCACCTGGGATTTAAAGACGAGTTAGGAATGTCAACAGAAACCAAAATGCATCTTCTGGAACACAAAGTAACTTATGCCCATCTCACATTGAACAAAGCTGGTACAGATGTTCTGGAAGATCCATGTTGATGATTATATAGATCATTGCAAGTTGTGGAATAATAGAAAACCATGTAAAGTGGTAGCACAACATGAGTTGTAACAGCTAATGTGAAGAAGTCATATCTGGCGAATCAACTGCTTCTTTACAGCTGTTGGGACGACTGTCTGAAATAGGCAGCGAGATGCATCTGGATGCAAAATGGCAAGTTTCTCCTGCTTATTTCATATAGGCAATTGTACTTCTCCTTCATGCAGCACAAGGCTAGGGTGTGGCTGTGCTGCTGATGCAGTGCCCTCTATTGATGAGGGATGGAGGTTCGAATTTTTTCATGGTGCCGGCAATAGCTCGCCTACTCTTTGTGAAGGACACCATGGGATATTTATCGTCCAACTGTGGCCGGCAGACAGGACGCCCAGTTGAACGTGCACCCGAGGGATGGCACACACATTAATGTGAAACAACAGGATCACAGTTTATAGCTGGGTCGGGATTCAAACCCAGGCTAGACAGCTGAGAGCGGGTGTGCGGAACTCTCGGTCTAGGCCCTCCTATCAAGCTGGTCATTGATTTGACTTCCAAGCTGGCATGGTAAGAATGTTACTTAAACAGCAAGCGCACATCCATGTGTTAATGAAATGTAGTTGTTGTGTGAAGTCCTGGTTATGCACAAGGACTATTGCTTATGAACTAATATCACCCTGTGAGGTTATACTTGACCTGATACCAGCCACCTTCTTGTCCTTATTTCTTCTTTATGCATGTCAAGGCTCAGGTTAGGTGCTGAGGTGCTTTTCAATGGAAGTCAAACTGTCACTCCGTTGACGAGAGTTGAGTTGTTAAACTCTTACCGATAATGTAAATCTCATCAAACAGAATGGCGGTTCCAAAGCGATGGCGAGAGAAATTCATCGAAGCCCTTGTGCTCCACTCGTTGCTTTCGGGATCGTAGCAGAAGAGTTTATTGTGGAGGACTTCTGGTTCTTCATCTGGTCTCTCTAGCTGAACGGAATGATGGAAGAATTCAGAAGCCATATCAAAAAGTAACTAGATTACTGCCTAGTACAGCATTGCTTCACATGTTCTTACAAAGGAGAGAACCGAAAATGAATTAGATTACGAGTCATAGAGGTTAATTGTACACATCTGATATACATGAAATACACCATTTAACTTGAACAGCACTCGGTGGAGCGCATACTTCAACAAGGCTGAACAGTTTATGTTTTCTATCCCACTGATAGGCCGTATCTGCATCCGGACCTGAACCTAAATCAAATCGCCTTGTTATTGTCACCTAACCAACTCATCCACCAAGTTTTGTCCGAATGCATCCATAACTCTTTCAGATCTGCTACACAGTGGCCTGCAAAAGTATTCACCCCCTTCCAGAGTTTTCACCTTTTGTTGCTACCTGAGCTTATTTCATGATGCTTTCCAATAAAACCTAATATATTGTTATGAATTTTGGGGTAGAGTGATATATAGAGTCAGGTAGATCTGTATAGGTCGTGTGCTTCGATTATCGTGACGGGGAACCCCACATGTAATTTTGTTTAGGTAGGCCCATCAGCACCCTACATACACTAATACCCCCCCCCCCCCTCCCCACAATAAAACTCACCAGAAGTGCAGGCAGGAAGCGCCCACGCATTGTGCCAACATGGCAATAAAACATTGTTTGGGCCGGGAGCCACGTCCAGAAGGACTCGCTATTGGGCGGGAGTTGACCAATGAAAGGTCAGAGTAAGGAAGGACTTGTGATTGGCCAGGGGTGGAGCAAGGAGCGACCCGCTGTTTGGTAGAAGAAAGTGACGGACTGATTGGCCACCAACCGATGGCATGAGGAGGAGAGTGCGAAGCGCTCAGCTCATGGTGAAGGACTGACGTGGGAAGAACATTCTAGAGATCGAGAGGCGACGAACTGATTGGAAGGGAGGACCGATGACGTCAGGAGACAGGACTTAAAAACCACGGCTGGCCGGCATTTTGCCCCTCTCGTTTTGTGGATCCCTTCGCTCCCGGACGTCGTTCTTCTCCTTGCCTTGGACTCTCTTGCCTTCTCTCTCGCTTGGCCCTCGCGCATCCCTCTGCCATCGACTCTCTCCTTTTGGTTCCGGACATTGGCGAGCGAGGGTGTGCGGGACGTGACCTGTGGTCGGAACAAGGGGAGCTGCGGCTCGTTCGCTCACTCACGCGACCTGCCTGGAGGGGGCGCGGACGTGCCGCGAGCACACGATGGAACGGAGGCCTGGCAGCGCACGAACGAGGTGGACCGAGGCCTACTTCCCGCCAACGACCGGGCGGTTTCCACCAATGGACCGGACGAGCCAACGAGACCCCGAGTGGTTGAGCTAAGCGCGCACACACACAATGTTTATTTTCATTTAAATTCTCCCCTCGTGTGTTATAAGTCTGGTGTGGGAGCGCTCCATTTTAGGACATTTATTTAACCGGCACGTTTCATTGTTATCGGTTTCCGTAAAATAAATCCTTGTATTATTTTTCTCTGTACATTTTAACCCGTTCCCGTTTACTTTTCGCAGGGTGAAGACATCAGCGAGATCGCGTCATGTAAAAGCTTCCAGCTTCTTCTTTCTTCCTCCAGCGAGTAGATATAAAATCCGCTATTGAACCGAACGGCTCGAATTAACGCTCGATTTGCTATCCGTGATTCCCCGGTATTAACCAAGGGGAGTCACGCGACAATATTGAGGCTTCACAAACGACTGAACCTTTATGTGACATTTGAAGAATACTCTAGGGTTATAAAACTAGAAATTGCAGATACAATGTGAATAAGTTAGATTAATAGAGAAAAGCAGATGATTCTTAGTTGCATAGGTATTCAATCCCTTTGTCTAATTAACCCTAAATGACTTCAGGAGCAAATTATTTGTTTGAAAGGTGACAAAATAAGTGTAATAGGTTTCACCTGTATGTATAATCAACCAACAAGGCAAGCATGAAGACCAAGAAGCTTTCCAAAGAAGTCAGCCATAAAGTGGTGGAGAAGCACCATTCAGGAGAGGGTTATAAGAAGATTTCAAAGTCACTCATTATCCCCTTGAGTACGGTGAAATTCATCATTATGAAGTGGAAGACGTTTCATACCACCAGCCTCTACCCAGATCAGGTCGACCATCCAAACTCAGCAGCCGGGCAAGCAGGAAACTGGTGCGGGATGTCACTGTAAATCCAACAATGACATTGAAAGATCTACAAGGCTCTATATCTGAGATGGGGGTCAGTGTTCATCAATCAACAATATCCTGTTCCCATCACAAAGCTGGCCTCTATAGATAGGTGGCAAGAAAGAAGACATTACTGAAAAATATGCATCTGAAAGCTCGTATAGAGTTTGTGAAAAAGCATCTTGATGATACAGCAGGTATGTGGAGAAAGGTTTTGTGGTCAAACGAAACAAAAATTGAACTTTTTGTCTGAATTAAAAGTGTTATATCTGGTGTAAGCCCAACATTGCATATCACCCAGTCAACACGATCCCTACTGTCAAGCATGGTGGAGGCAGCATCATGTTATGGGGCTGCTTTTCATCAGTAGGGACTGGCAAGCTTGTCAGGATAGAAGGGACAATGGAAGATGCAAAATACAAAAATCGTTGATGAAAACCTGCTTGAGTCAGCGATGAATCTGAAACTGGGTAGAAGATTCACATTTCAGCAGGACAATGATCCGAAGCATAAAGCTAAGGCCACACTGGAGTGGCTGAATAAGAAGAAAATAAATGTTCTTGAGTGGCTCAATCAAAGTCCTGACTTTAACCCAATTGAACATTTATGGCGAGACTTGAAGATTGCGGTCCATCGACGATCCCCATCAACCTTGGCAGAACCAGAGCAATTATCATATGAATAATGCACAAAGATTTCACCATCTCATTGTTTACAGAGCTGGTTGAGACCAACCGGAAAAGACTCATCGCAGTCATTGTTGTAAAAGGTGATACACCAAATATAGTACGCACCTAATTGTGGGGCTGAATACTTTTGCAACCAGTGAATTTTGATTTGTTCATGTATGTTTTTTGTTGGTATTCCTCATGTAACCTCCTTCAACTATAAAAGTGTTTAGTTTAATCTCTTCAGTTGTGAATAAAAAAGTTCATTTGCAAAAAAAATTCTACATAATTCCTAATTCATCTAAATTTGGCATTTTTGGTAGGTGGTGAATACTTTTGCAGGCCACTGTATATCGTTTTGGTCCTATCTCCCAATGGCGAAGAATCACTTCAAAAATTATTTTATCGAGATCTTCACCAACGTTTAATCAATTCGTCCTTGACACACACACCAACCCGAGATATCATGCTCACAGACAGACAAACAGGGGTGAAAACACAACCTCTGTTCACCTTTGGTGGTGGAGGTAATTATGGCCCAGCTTTGGTGTAATGATGATGCATCACCCCAAAGCCAGTGCAGAAGCACTTGAGTGAAAACAAACCTGGTCCTGCCTGGTTGAAAATCGATGTACAATGCAAAAAAAAAAAATCTCATCGCTAACTGGTACTCTATCACAGGTATCTGAGTGTTTTTAAACATGAAAAATCACCTGTGGTTTCCATCCTCCCATTACAAATAGACGGTCCCGCACACGCACTGCAGCATGGCATGCCAAGGGCACAGGGAGTGGCATAGCCGGTCGCCAGGTGGCAGCCTCGGGCATCCAGCGATCCACGGAGGCCGAGATGGCAAAACGATGCTTTTCCTTGGCCTGACCACCAAGCAAGTAGAGGGAGCCAGCAAGTTGGGCAAGCGCATACAACTCTCTGTACGGAGCTGTGCAGAAGTGCTCCCATGCCTGGCCGGCCTTCGGTTGGTACCTGGAAGTTCGGCGATAGAACGCCAATCTGTTAGGAGTGATCTTTTAGCTCATCTACAAACATTTTAAACCTTAATGTGATGCAGGATTTACTCCAAAGTTTTTTTTTTCCATGAAATGGATGATTGCATCTCATCTTGGAGCCTTCATGCAGCAAATTCCTCAGAGTGGCTTTTGCAAGTTTGTTCCCGTTGGAATAACATTGGATAAAGGACACCATACAGTCTTAAAAGCTTCTTTTAGAAACCACTAATTTCTGTCTCTGGCCATGTATTTGGCACAGCACAATCACAGGAAAGTGATGCTCATCCATGGAAGCCTCACCGCACGAGATGAATGTTCTGCTCAGGATCTTCGTGCCTCCTTTGGCGCTGTCCGGCCAGCACGATGTTGCCGTCTGTGCACACGATGCCAGTGGATATGCTCGTGAGAACACGTCCAAATCGAGGAGATTGGATGTAACAGATTTTCCCACTTGAGGGTACGAGACAGAAACTCGCTTCAGTGAAACTTCCTGACCGCGTTCGGATCCCCTGATTGGAAGAAGGGACGTGTCAGCCCAAACCATACCTGCAAATGCTCTTATCACACTTGTGTCAATTCTGGGATGTATACAGGTACAGCCATGAAAGTTCTGACCTGATATGAAGGACATGAAAGTTCAAAATCTGACCCAATTAATGCAGATGAAGAATGCTTGGTGAATTTGAGTCTGCTTATTCATTCAACTTCCTTTTTTTAACTAGAGCCTCAGACATAACCTTTTGTGTCGGTGTTAAATGAAAATGCAATAAGTAAAAGCTTACACTGGGGTCATTTCCAACACACAATATGACCTCCGTGTGCTCCATGCCGTAACGCAGCAGTGGACCTCTCTCTCCATGAGACTTCTCTACAGAAACCAGCACCTCCTCCACCATACTACTGCTCTCAGCATCACACAGCAACGCTGTGCTTCTCTGTACATACACACATGCATGCATATGGGACCTGATCTCCAATGGTGGCTCACCATACATAAAGATGCAGTTATACACCAGGAGGAGTCCTAAATTGGCACAGTGGTCAGGATTTGGTTTTCTTGACGGTGTCGGCCTCTTAGGATGCTATTCTCCATTATGCAGCTCTCCTTACCTGTATTGGAATAGATGGCAGTATGTTAAGATCCAAATTCAACAGGAATTGAACGCAGAAACAGCTCAAAGGTAGGTGAACATGCCACAAAATCAAACTAACCCCATAGTCCACATGAATGTTCAAAAAGAAACATCCAGAAGTGCTTTACCCGTCTGGTCAGCCTTAGACATAAAAATGTCAGCAAATGTAGCAAACAAAACTTGAGGGTAAATCAAAAAAGCTTATACGTGTTTGTTTAAACATAGAACACTCACCTTAAGGCTCTCCCTCAGGAATGCCGGACTCACTAGAGGAAGACGGACGTGACGCAGTAGGCCGGGGAGATGCGGTAAACGGCTGCAGTGATCTCTCGCAGCCCAGCGCAGTACGACGTCCAGCACCGGTTCCTCTCGATGTACATCTAAGTCATCGCAGCTTATAAGCTTTTCCAACTGCGCAGCTGTTACCTAGCAGCACGTACCTGGTTATTCTCCTACTAGGCGAACAGTCGAGCAAAGTTATAAGTGCTCTCTTGATAGGTAAGCAACACATGGTATGTTCAATTTCGATCTTTCTTCCACAATTGGCTATCAGGCATCACGCTCCGCCATCATAAATTTACAGCATGTTGTACCATAGCTGGAAGACTTACCAATTGTGAATGCCAAGTGTCATCCCCTAAGCATAGCAGCAATGAGGTATAAAAGCAGTATTACTGGTAGTTGTAAGTCTATATTCACCATAGTTAAGCAAGGCCTTCAGATTATTACCTCCATGATTTCATCATGCCGACAAACCTCCATGAAGTCTCTATGGAGGAATATCCACTAGAAGAGTTACCAATTGTGAATACCAAGTGTCATTGCCTAAGCATAGCAGCAATGAGGTATAAACGCAGTATTACTGGTAGTGGTAGGTCTATATTTACCATAGTTAAGCAAGGCCTTCAGATTACTACCTCCATGATTTCATCATGCCGACAAGCCTCCATGAAGTGTCTATGGAGGAATATCCGCTGGAAGACTTACCAATTGTGAATACCAAGTGTCATCCCCCAAGCACAGCAGCAATGAGGTATAAAAGCAGTATTACTGGTAGTGGTAGGTCTATATTTACCATAGTTAAGCAAGGCCTTTAGATTATTACCTCCATGATTTCATCATGCCGACAAGCCTCCATGAAGTCTCTATGGAGGAATATCCGCTGGAAGACTTACCAATTGTGAATGCCAAGTGTCATCCCCTAAGCATAGCAGCAATGAGGTATAAAAGCAGTATTACTGGTAGTTGTAAGTCTATATTCACCATAGTTAAGCAAGGCCTTCAGATTATTACCTCCATGATTTCATCATGCCGACAAGCCTCCATGAAGTCTCTATGGAGGAATATCCACTAGAAGAGTTACCAATTGTGAATACCAAGTGTCATTGCCTAAGCATAGCAGCAATGAGGTATAAAAGCAGTATTACTGGTAGTGGTAGGTCTATATTTACCATAGTTAAGCAAGGCCTTCAGATTATTACTTCCATGATTTCATCATGCCGACAAGCCTCCATGAAGTCTCTATGGAGGAATATCCACTAGAAGAGTTACCAATTGTGAATACCAAGTGTCATTGCCTAAGCATAGCAGCAATGAGGTATAAAAGCAGTATTACTGGTAGTGGTAGGTCTATATTTACCATAGTTAAGCAAGGCCTTCAGATTACTACCTCCATGATTTCATCATGCCGACAAGCCTCCATGAAGTGTCTATGGAGGAATATCCGCTGGAAGACTTACCAATTGTGAATACCAAGTGTCATCCCCCAAGCACAGCAGCAATGAGGTATAAAAGCAGTATTACTGGTAGTGGTAGGTCTATATTTACCATAGTTAAGCAAGGCCTTTAGATTATTACCTCCATGATTTCATCATGCCGACAAGCCTCCATGAAGTCTCTATGGAGGAATATCCGCTGGAAGAGTTACCAATTGTGAATACCAAGTGTCATCCCCCAAGCATAGCAGCAATGAGGTATAAAAGCAGTATTACTGGTAGTGGTAGGTCTATATTTACCATAGTTAAGCAAGGCCTTCAGATTATTACCTCCATGATTTCATCATGCCGACAAGCCTCAACGAAGTGTCTATGGAGGAATATCCGAGCTTTGTCCTCGAGGTCTTCTGCCCCGATATGCCTTGCAAAGTGTAGAATGCCGACGCAGTTGGAGGCGTCCATGTTGTCCACGACGAACTGCATACACACCTCAAAAGCCCCATCCATCTGGAAGAGGAAGGCGGCTGTGGCGACATCTTGCACGGTGCAGGCAGAAATGTCCAGGTATCCGGAGTACATGTAGTGCAAGAGTAGGCTCAAACTCTCAGCTGGAACATCAGGCAGAGAAACCGTGTTGCTGTGGCTTTCAGAGAGACCACACGTGAACATAGCACGGAAGTATGGGCTGAAGGCGGCGAGAACAGGCTTGTGGCAGTTGAAGGAAGATTCTCCAGCGAGCAGCGTGACGTCTGTGAGCTCCGAGGCATCCCGCATGCTGCATAGATGTTTCAGTAGCCAGTCCGCATGGCTGCAGCCTTTCGGGAATGCTATTCCCACCGAGGAGGTCATTCTTCATCAGGCTACCTGTACACGGGCACACCGTCAAATGGTTCGTCACAGAGCAATCAAGTGCAATGTTTGAAGTCTTTCTCCTGCAGCCTTCATTTCCTGATTGTCCATTGCTGGAGCACAAATTGCTCCTCAGTGAAGTCGTTTCTGTTAGACCTAGGTAAACGTCAATGAGGTTAAGCAGCACTTGTGAGTTGGGTATCCAGTTTTGGGGTCCCAGCGGATGTTGTAAGGTAGGTAGGTAGGAGCTTTCATAAGTCCTCAATAAAATTGTGATTTTGAAATTAAATCCACATGGACCTGCTCCCGAATCCGGAAATGAATAGATGACGACAATAGGCTGGTTTAATAATATCTCAATACAATTGTGATTTAACATAGTATTTTGTTATAGTATTAATGTATTATTGGATTGATGCTGTTTGGAATGAAAATAGAGATGTTGAGTTTAAATATGAATGAGGAAAGGGTTTCTACTTTCTAACCGTGACATTCACGGATTCGACATATGCAGATTCGCCATTGACTGGATGTAGAAACTGTTACGGATTCGGCCCTAATTATGGTTGTTATTGTTATCATTGTTGGTTCTAGATATGATGCTTACTGTGGCTTAAGGGAAAGGGTTATTGTGGTTAATAGATTTAAAACGCTCCTGGTAAAATGTGGCCGGAAATCGGATCGTGACCCGGAAGGAAAGGGTGCGAAGAAGAAGAGGCGGGAGGAGATCGTGAAAGGACGTTTTTGGTTGAAGCTCCGGACCAAGCGGTCGAGCGTACAGTGCGAGTGAACCTTGCGTCCTTGAAAGGAAGTTCGTGCGATAGGAGATATCGCCGGAGTGCTGTGGAGCCTGCGTAGTCGGGTATCCCCATTGAGGTTCCGGAGTATCCTTGCCTCAAAGCCCCGGTTCGAGTGAAAACCGTCCGCCATTTTCGCCACGCGTGCAACCTGCAGTGAACAGGTTTTTGTCGCGTCGGCCGGGCATTATTCCCCGGTGGGTTTCCGGGGACGGCTGTGCAAGAAAGTGGCTTTTGAGGATTATACGGAGACTCGCTGATTGAACCGCAAACGTGTACGTCGGAGCGCGTCTTTGGGAGGTTTCCTATTCCACCGCTATTGTGCTAGGTGTTGGACCACGTGACCTGTGGGTTGCTTCGATCATCCACGCCTCAATTGATTGTGATCGGACATTGATCCAACGATCGCTGGAGCAAATCGACCTCGCCTTGGAGGGGTACAGAGACATTGGGGGAGTACTGTAAGTTTGGGTTAAAGGACAAGATAAGGTGGTACCATCTTTAAAATAGTGATTGTAGGGCGAATTGTTATTATTATTTATGTCGTGATTCCGGTGTGATTTATAATATATTATTGTTTGTTCATAACCCTTGGTGTGGTTTCATTATTGATTTGATTGATTTCAACCAAGGATAACATATCTTTCTGCCGGGGACCCTCTCGGGGTTCGGAGGTTTACCGAGACCAGAGGATAGGGGAGGACCCCGTAACAAAACATTCAGACTGGGTAAGTTTTTTTCTGCAAGTCCTTCACAAACTGGCTGTCCATGTCTGAAGTTCGACTGAAGGTGGCACAGGTATATGGATATTTATTTTTTTTGTATACAGAGTCGAGGCTCGTGTAAGACCTAACACATTGCACAAGAAAACGTGCACAGACACATAAACCTACAATGAAGGGAGCGGGAGACAAGAGGGGGAGAGAGAGGGAAGCACACAAGCACAACAACAGCAGAGAACAGGGACGTCGGTAGATCTGTGGAAGGGAGAGGGCTGGGGGAGGAGGGAGGGGTACACGGTATCATACTAAAATACGCCATTTGTGTCTGTCCGTCTGTCTGATGAATTTTTGATGCCAAATACATTCCGTCCTTACTTATCCAATCTCAACCAAACTTGACAAGATGACCAAGGGTTACATAATGAAGGATGTAGCACATTCATTTGCCTCCCCCCCCCCTCCCCAAAAGGGGTTTTCTCCCCCGAGCGGGTTTTCCCCATCATTGCCGTCAATGGATTGCGTGTTGAGGTGTATAGCAATATTAAGTTAGCTTTATCGTGGCGTTTGTCCAAAGAAGAAGATTTATCGTGGCGTTTTTCAAAAGACGCTTTTTTTTTCTTCTTTTTTTTCTTTTTTCTTCGTTTCTTGTATACTGAATCGAGGCTCGTGAAAGAGCTGACATTTACTTCACAAACAAATCAACCAGACAAACAAAATATATAAAAAGAGGGAGCGGAAGACAAGAGAAGGGGAAGCACACAAACACTTGAGAGCACACAACATTTAAGAGCAGGGAGATGTGTGGGAGGGAGAGGGATTGGCGGGAGGAGGCGTGGGAAGGGGGGGGGGGGTGGGGGAAGTATAAAACACAAGGACACCAAGGACTTCCAGGACAGAAGTTGGTATTTCAAAAAAGTGGAATTGGGGTGAAATTAGCGCGGATAGAAAAGATCAAGGTTTTGGATGGGGGAAGATACGTGGTGAACAGCTGTTTTAAAGACCTAGAGGGTGGAGTGGGATTGAAGAGAGTGAGGGAGTTTGTTCCAGAGGTGGGAGAAAAGAGGAATGAAGGAGTGAAGGTGAGCAGAGAGTCTTGATTTTGGCAGTTTAACCATAAGAGGGTTGCAGGCAGATTTTGTGCGACCTGTAGGAATATTTGTGGGACAGAGCCCAGAGAGAGCCGGGGGGGCAAGGCCAGAGAGGAGTCGGTAGAAGACGGAAAGACCACCAACCTGCCTGCGGTGAGTGAGTGAGAGGCCCTTGGAGTTAGCTTCATCGCGGGAGATTCCAATGATTCTGAATGCTTTCGTTTCAGCAGCGTGAAGACGAGCTAGGTGTGAGGCAGGAGCACCAGCCCAGAGGGGAGAGCAGTATTCCATTGAGCTGCGGATGAAAGCCTTGTATGTGGTGAGGAGCTCAGGTGTGCCAAGGAAGGACTTCGCACGACAGAGGATGCCCAGTCGGCGACTGGCTTTGGAGGCCAGATTTGAAATGTGGTTTTCCCAGGAAAGATCATGGCAGATAGTGAGACCCAAAAGCTTGAGTGACAGAACTTCTTGGAGAGGATTATTCAGAAAGTGGATGGGAGGGTTGTCCAGTCGTTCTTTTCAGAGAGACATCGTAAGAGTGTGAGATTTGTCAGGATTGAAAGACATGTTCCACTTGTTTGCCCAGTCTTTGATTTTGTCCAGGTCTGCAGAGAGTGAGGAGGCTGCAGACTGCCGATCTGAGGGATGAAGAATGGAGCGACAGAGAGTAGAGTCATCAGCAAAGAGATAGAGAGGATTTTCAAGAGAGTCAGAGAGATCATTGATGAAGACCAGAAAAAGCACAGGGCCCAGAACACTGCCTTGGGGAACTCCAGCCTGAACAGGAAGAGGAGATGAGAGAAACCCATTCAGGGCCACACGTTGACTACGACTAGAGAGGAAGTCCGCCAGCCATGCGTGGAGATTTCCATGGATACCAAAAGAGGAGAGTTTGGTGAGCAGAGCGGGGTGTCAGACCGTATCGAAGGCACGTGATATGTCGAGGGAGACAGCTCTAATTTCCTGTTTGACATTGAGGACCTCCATCCATTGTTGAGAAAGCAGAAGCAGCATGTCCAGAGTAGAGTGACCAGGTCTGAAACCAAATTGATGATCAGAGATCAAGCCATTGGAGAAGAAGAAAGATTTCATATCTGAAGCAATGATGGATTCCATGACTTTGCTGATAATTGGGAGAAGGCTGATTGGTCTGTAGTTGCTGGGATCTGTTTTTGCAACTTTTTTGTGCAAAGCGGTGATGTTGGCAGATTTCCAAGCAGATGGCAGATGACCTTGAGCAAAAGAGAGGGTGAAGAGAACAGGGAGAGGGAGTGAAAGAGCGGAAGAACAGGATTTTACGACCCGTGGGCTGATGCCGTCAGGTCCAGTTGCAGAATCAGAGTCGAGGGTTGACAGAAACTTTTCCACCTTGTCAGGAGGAAAGGACACAGAGTCCAGGAGCAGCTGGGTACGACTGGGTACGGTGGGTACAGAGAGGGATAGGTTTGGGACACAAGATTTAGAGGCAAACACAGAGTTGAGGCATTCAGCTTTTTCATGTGTGGAGTCAGCCGTGTGGCCGTTTGAGGTGAGGGAGGGGATGGAGGGGGAACAAACACCAGAAACAGATTTGACTAGACGCCACCAGGATTTGGAAGAGGGAGACAGATAAGAGAGTTCTGTCCTGAGAACGGAGAGATATTGTTTCCTGGCTCTCCTGAGGGTGGACACACACTTGTTTCGGGCTTTGTGAAAGGAAATGAGATTTCCTTCCGTTGGATTTGCTTTCCAGGAGACGAAAGCAAGTTGTTTCTGGGCAATAGCCTCACCACAAGATTCCGTGTACCATGGACGGGAGGAAGGGTATGACAACTGAAGACGAGATGGGATAAATCTGTGCATGAGAGAGAGCAATTTACTTTGGAAGAATTCCCAGGATGAGTTGATGTCAGAGGCGGTAGAGATGGGAGACCAGTCCAGATGATTGATGGCTGCTTGAAGACAGTGCCAGTTGGCCTGAGTGAAATGCCAGACTCGTCGACGCTGAGGAGGCTCTCTGACAATGGTCAGAGAGATGTCCACTTTAACAAGCACATGATCAGATGAGCCGATTGGAGCAGAAGAAGAGCAGCAGACATTTTCAGGGAAGTTAGTCATAACCAAGTCCAGAAGAGAAGATGCTCCGTTGACTGAGATCCGGGTCGGGAAATTGACAGATTGTGTCAGTCCCAGTGAGTCACAGAAGTCCTTTGCTGAAGAGCCATGGCTGGTGAGAGAGGTACCCACACCCAGCCAACTGGCATGGTGACAATTGAAATCACCACATATGAGGAATAGAGAGTTGGGATGGGTAGATAGAAGTTGGTCCATATTATCAGACAGCGGGATGTAGATGGAGTCATCACTGTTTGGTGGACGGTACAACACACATATGAACAAAAGGTGGGAGCAAAGGGGAAGCCGTAGCCAAAGGTATTTCTGGTGGTGAGGTGGAGAGAGGGCAGTGCAGGGCGAGTGAGGAAGAGAGTTTTTTATAAAGATGGCAACCCCCCCCCCCCCCCCCCCCTCCAGGACGAGGCTCAGGTCTATCATACCGGAGGAGGGAGTAACCTGGGAGAGATACCAAGGAATCAGAGACATCATGAAGGAGGAAAGTTTATGTTAAGCAGATCACGTCTGGTTTGTCAGAAGCAACCTGTATGGAGAGATCAGTCAAGTTTGAGCGAAGGCCCCGGATGTTTGAGGTCCATTCTGTTGAAGAAGAGGAAGGGGGAGCATCGGATACAGAACAGGGGGCGGGGGGGCGGTAGGGTAAGATGTGGAAGAGGAGGAAGAGGTAGGGAGAGCTGTTGAAGGTGTGTCAGAGATTTCAGAATAGCTTGAAGAAAGGGAAGAATGGGGTGGACAAAAAGTTTGATGGTGATTGGGTGAGGCGCAGTGAGGTGTTATTTGAGGAGGGGGAAGAGTGAGGCAGAATGTTGAGGAAGATGAAGGTGAAAGTTGGAAGGGGGAAGAAGCGGGGAGGATGCTTTGAGGAGGAGGGGTGAGAGGGGAGTCTAGGAGGGGAGGAGTGAGGGAGAGTCTCAGAGGGGATGGGTGTGGGGGGAGTTTAGGAGGGAAGGGGCAAGGGGGGAGATCTGAAAGGGATGGGTGATGGGGAAGATTTGGAGGGGAGGGGCAAGGGGGAAGATTTGAAAGGGATGGGTGATGGGGAAGATTTGGAGGGGAGGGGCAAGGGGGTGGATTTGGAGGGGAGGGGTGATGGGCAAGTTTTGTAGGGGAGGGGTATGGGGAAGTTTTTGAGGGAAGGGGTGATAGGGAAGTTTTGGAGGGGAGGGGTGAGATTGGATTTTGAAAAATGTACGATTAATGGGAAACGAACATTTCTTGCAAAATGAGTTTCTTGAGACCTTCGAGTCAAAAATACGTTTGAGGACGCTGAAGGATGGGTGGAGTTCTGGAGAGTTTAGGGAATGTATGAAAGAGGCACTGTAACTGTAAGAGATGGAATTTTTTTTTGGAATGAATCGATTTGGTGAGCAAGTCGAAAGCATCCTTTTATAGAAGAAGAAGAAAAAGGTGTTATAGTATATGACAGAATACAGTTCTTCAGGGGACAGTTGAAACATTTTTTAACGACGTGAACACGTGATCACGAACAACGTGGTCGAAGAACGAACGAACAAATAAGAACGAACAACGGATAAGAACAGCGAAGGGAATATTTATTTTTTTTTATTTTTTTTTTGAGTTCAGATGAAAACAGAGACAGAGACCGAACGTGAAACGTGAAAAATTGAGACCGGAAGTAATTGCGAGCGCAATCGAAGAACCGCTGAGACAGAAACAAAGCCTCAAGCCAAGGTCAGACACGGTAGCCTACTTGTACTACACTAGGCCTCAGAATACGTGACACAAACTAACCGACGATTCTGTACACAGGTATGAAAAATCAACACCAAGAATACTATTAAAGACGCACCAATAGTTACACACACCGAAAGAAAGATACAGTTTCGACAAAAACACAATTTTGAAAGGTTACTTAACTTCGAAAGCGTGCGCGCATGGACAGCTTTGAAGAGGCGTGACGTGACGTGACGAGAAGAGACGTGAAGATATTTAAAACGTTAGACAAGTGGTCAATGTTCGGGGAAGTTAGGGGGAGAAGAGAAAATCTAAGAAATAAGCAATACAGTGAAGGAAAGAACTTAAATTCACAGATATAATTTAATAACAAAATTAATGATAATCGCATATTGTTAATGCTATTACAAAACAATATTAATACTAATAATGTCCCACTTCCCCAAGGCGTTTTTCCTGCAGTTATAACATGTATAAATAGCTTATAGTAATAATGGCGTTTCCATGGGAGCAACGGCTTCTCCACGAAGTAAAAATATTATAAACCACAAACACGTATGCTTAGCATTTTTAACAGTCGCTAATGCTCTTTATAACACTAAATGAAGAAATTTGGAGGAATACCGACATCCGTGAAGTAAGGTTTACTTACAGAACTGAGCGAAGATCTTCTGTACTCTATATAACCCACAAATGTTGGGTTAAAAACATGGCCCATTCTGCCGCCCCCGTGGCATTTTTCATCACGAACTTTTGAAACTCGCTCCTGCTGTTTGATACGAAACTGAAAGGGAGAAGCTCGGGTTGTGCTCCTTTACCAAGCAGCTAGCTAGCGCTTTCCAAGCCAGCCATTCTTAACGGTTTTGAATGGAGTGCTTGCTCGAATGCTTAAACCATTTGGTGATCTCTCCACAACAAACTTGGTAAATGAACACACACCCAATGTTCTTGAGACCCGACCATAGATCTACTGTAATATATATACCCCAAAGAGGAATGACCCTCCCTGCCACTCCTTTAATCAGTGGGTGTACTAGTAAAGCAAATGAACACTTCGAGGAATTTCAGAAAAGAAGTTGGGGATTGAAAGAGGTGAATTTTGGGTATTTTAACGGGGGTAGAAAAGATTAAGGTTTTGGATGGGGGAAGATAAGAGATGGTGGTGAACAGCTGTTTTAAAGACCTGGAGGGAGGAGTGGGATTGAAGAGAGTGAGGGAGTTTGTTCCAGAGGTGGGAGAAAAGAGGAATGAAAGAGTGAAGGTGAGCAGAGAGTCTTGATTTTTCCAGTTTCACCAGAAGAGGGTTGCTAGCAGATATTGTGCATCCTGTAGGAATATTTGGGGGACAGAGCACAGACAGAGCAGGGGGAGCAAGGCCGGAGAGGAGTCGGTAGAAGACAGAAATCAGGATCGGAGTCAGGCTTGTTAAACTCCGAATGTGTTGGCCAGTGCGAGAAATCGTCCTTGGAGGGCAGTGAATTGTGAAGGTCCCTGTGCCAAACTTACTGCATCAGAGAATGACCTTGTCCAAGAGGGTTACAAACCTTTCATTTCCGAGGGGTTTGTGTCACTGGATAAGGACTTAACTAACCAGAGACTTGTTAGGCTATTGAGGGACATGGGAGCACATCAATCTTTGATGCTCGAGGGCATTTTGCCATTGTCTGGAAAAACTGCAACTGGGGTTAGTGTCCTCTTCCAGGGGGTTGGTGGCTTAGTTAAAGCTCCTCTTCATGTGATCCATTTAAAGTCTGAGTTGGTGTCAGGACCGGCCACCGTAGACTTCTTTTCACTTGGTGTCAGGAAACAAGCCACTCCTCCTGTGGAGGGAATTTATTTTATTATCGGAAATGATTTGGCCGGTGGTCGAGTTTCGGGTAGTCCAGTGTTGGTTGAGAAGCCCAGTGTGGAAGGTGACACAGCACAGTTGGAGCCGGAGGTTCTGGGAATCTTTCCATCATTTGCGGTGACTCGTGCTTTGGGTAGGAAGCGCTCTGAAGAGAATGAGAAGGAAGGTGATGTGGATTTGGGTTCCATAGAGATATTGGAGGAAAGGTCTGGGAGACACGGTAGTAAAGGGAGTCACACCAAGGAACCTGATGATAAGGTTTCATCTGGACCAAACGATAAAATGGAGTGTCTGTCGGAGACATCTGGGAACGAGGCTGCAAAAGCGGTGCTTGTCTGAAAGAGACTTGTTGAAGAGCAGCACAGAGATTCTGAACTCCGGAGTCTGATTGGGAAAGCCATTACAGAGGAAGAGGCTATGAAGGTGTCTGTTGGTTGCTTCATGAAAGGGAAAATACTTATGAGAAAATGGAGACCACCGGAGGTACCAGCGAATGACGAGTGGAAAGTCCATTTCCAAATTGTGGTGCCACAACTGTACTGGAAGGATATATTGAGTTTGGCACATGAGACAACATCTTTAGCCGGGCACCTTGGAGTGAACAAGACGTGAAATAATTCTGGCACATTTTTTCTGGCTAGGATTGCGACGTGATGTGGCGGAATTCTGTAAATCTTGTCATTCTTGTCAACTGGTGGGCAAACCTAATCAGAAAACCCCTTCAGTGCCTTTAAAACCGATTCCAGCTTTTGAAGAACCTTTCAGCCGGGTCATTATTGACTGTGTAGGTCCTTTACCTTAAACTAAGGCTGGACATCAGTATTTGCTGACCATCATTTGCACTTCCACGAGGTTCCCAGAAACGGTGCCTCTGAGGAAAATTACTACGACAGTTATTGTGAAGGCCTTGATTCAATTTTTCACCTTGGTTGGCCTACCTAAGGTCATCCAGTCTGATCAGGGTTCCAACTTCATGTCGAAGCTTTTTCAGCGAGTGGTGCATCTGTGAGTTAGTGAAGCAAGTGAGGTCAAGTACTTACCATCCCCAGAGCCAAGGGGCCTTGGAAAGGTTTTACCAGACATTAAAGAATTATGATCGGAACTTACTGCTTTGAATGTGACAAGGATTGGGACGAGGGAATACCCGTATTGCTGTTTGCTACGAGGGAGTCTGCTCAGGAGTCATTGGAATTCAGTCCTTTTGAACTCATGTTTGGACACGCAGTTCGAGGACCTTTGAAACTGGTGAAGGAACAGTGGCTACAGGAGGAGTCGCAGTCAACTGTGTCAGAGTATGTGATAGCTGTTAGGCACAGATTGGCTAAGGCCTGTGAAGTAGCGAGAGGAAACTAGAAAGCAGCACAGGACAAAATGAAAGTGAGACATGACAATAATTCTCAGATAAGAAATTTTACTCCTGATGACCGAGTGCTAGTGTTGCTTCCAGTTCCAGGTCAGCTTTTCAGAATCATTGGAATCTCCTGCGATGTAGTCAACGCCGAGGGCCTTTCACTCACTCACCGCAGGCAGGTTGGTGGTCTTTCTGTCTTCTACCGACTCCTCTCCGGCCTTGCTCCCCCAGCTCTCTCTGTGCTCTGTCCCCCCAATATTCCTTCAGGTCGCACAAGATCTGCCTGCAACCCTCTTATGGTTAAACTGCCAAAGTCTAGGCTCTCTGCTCACCTTCACTCTTTCATTCCCCTTTTCTCCCGCCTCTGGAACAAACTCCCCCACTCCCTTCAATCCCACTCCTCCCTCCAGGTCTTTAAAACAGCTGTTCACCACCATCTCTTATCTTCCCCCATCGAAAACCTTGATCTTTTCTACCCCCGGTAATTCACCCCAGAGTCCTTGCAGTGTTCATATGTTTTAATCCTCTCCCACCTCCCCCCAAGTCCTCCCGATGTCCCTGCTCTCAAATGTTGTGTTTGTGTCCTTCCCCTTCTTCCCCCTCTCTTTTGTGTCCTCCCCCCTCTCTCCCCATCTTGTCTGCCGCTCCCCTTGTTTTTTGTGTTTTGTGTGTCGGTTTGTCTTTTTGTGTGATTAATGTTTGCTCTTTCACGAGCCTCGATCTTGTATACAAAAAAAAAAAAAAAAAAAAAAAAAGCTGCTACAGGCTAGGTATTTTGGTCCCTTTGCCATCGAAAGGAGGGTCAATGAAACGGATTATGTGGTGACAACTCTCAACCGACGGAAAAAGCGGCAGCTGTGTCACATGAACCGACTCAAGAAATATTATGAGAGGAAGCCTGTGGAAAAAATGGCTCCTGTCTCACCTGTCATACCTGTAGTGGGTGTGCAAGAGAAACCAGAGTTTGAGGCCAGTGTGAAGTTTGATACCATTGATGACCAGGTTTGCCCCAGATTGATGAACACCGAAGTGTTAAGGAACCTAGACCAGAAATTAGGTCATTTGCCGAGGGAACAACAAGGACAATTATTATCCACCCTAATTTCTGAGTTTGCGCATTTGTTCACAGATGTACCTGGTCGTACCGATCTGGTATGTCATGATATTGATGTGGGGGAGGCCATTCCCGTGAAACAACACCCCTAACGGATGAACCCTGTTAAGATGAAATATCTCCAGCAGGATGTTCATCCAGATTGAATTAACCTTAAGGATTCCTGTGCGTTGTTTGGAATTTTTGTTGCTCAAGGGACTTGATCAGCCAAAGTTTTGATTTGTAGTTGTTGGGGGTGAGTATTACTTTTGGTTGTTAAAGATACTTTTGTATGGAAAGAAAGTTTTCACCGTGTTCAAACTTTCTTCCTTGAAGGCGGGGAGTGATACGGATCCGTCACTTCCGCCTTTGTTGTTATTATATACTTGTAGAATATTTTTAGTTTCAGGTAATATTGTTGTTAAGATATTTGTGTGAAATGGAGATGACTTGAGTTAAAGGTAAAAATAAATGTTTGTGAAGGAAAAAGGAAAACGCGGCAAAGGAACTATAAGAGAAGAGAAGAGAGAGGAGGAGATGGCGATGAGAGAGATACAGCCGTAAAGTCGCATCGGGGCTGCGAGCCGACTTTTTTGATATTGGTCGCGAATGAGTTGAGGTTTCCCGGGGGAGGGATTGCCCGCGATATCGTCCTATATTGCAATTGCAATGAAACCTGCGTCTCAGGCTTTTTTATTTTTTTTGGTATACAAGATCGAGGCTTGTGTAAGAGCTAAATGTAAGAGCTTTTATCACCAAGTGTGAGTTATTGTTGGAGAGAAATCAAGCGCCTCCATTACAGGCTGATACACTATTTTGTCCTCGAAGAGGCTGTCTGCTTGGTGCATCTTGTTTTGTCATTGGGATTCCCATATCATCCTCACCGTGTGGAGCGCCATTGGTTTACATATCGGCTCAATTCGCAAATCAACCTCTCACCTCGTACCTCCTCGTCCGCCGCCGTGCCGATGCCTGCCTGCTCTCGTCGTTCTGCACGGCTTCAACCAGGGTGAGAATTAGTGCACGGACTTTGGGGAATGTTACATTCCATTTGCATTTGTCGTATCGTGAGTTTATTGCCTTGAGAGCATTGGGGGAATGATAGTACTATCACATGTATTGTTCGTTTGATGCAAGTGACATTTTCATTGTACTTTCTTTAATAGTGTTATTATTGTGTATGTGAGAGTTCTTAATACAGTTACTTGTTTTGTTCTACAATTGCATTGGTGTGGTTTTACCATGGTTTATTAGAACACGCAAAATAACAAATCTTTCTGCCGCGTTCCCTCTCGAGACTCTGAGGTGCACCGTAACCGGGGTTCGGGGAGGAACACCAAATACTGTGCACAAGGTAAATATACACTATTTGAGGAAGCTCACACGTTTCTGTGCTAGAATAGTGATTTGCAACCAAAAATGTGCACTTTTGTGTCCAAACTGCTTCTATTGGGCAACAAAGATAGCATTTGCACGACAAAGGTTTCTTGTGAAATATGTGTTATTTTGCTGTGTACAAGCTAAATATACACTATTTCAGGAAGGACACACGTTTCTGCACGAGAATAATGAATTCTAGTGCACCATTCTAGTTCAGCTTAAGTGAAATTACAGAACCAACTTAACAGCAACTTAAGTATACCATACAGGGACGTAGGTCAACTTAAGTGAAACTACAGAACCAACTTAACAACAACTTAAGTATTCTATACAGGGACTAATATCAACTTAATTTAAACTACAGAAACAACTTAACAGCAATTTAAGTATTCTATACAGGGACTAAGATCAACTTAAGTTAAACTACAGAACCAACTTAACAACAACTTAAGTATACCATACAGGGACGTAGGTCAACTTCAGTGAAACTACAGAACCAACTTAACAACTTAAGTAAACTATACAGGGACTTAGGTCATGTTAGAGACGTCTCATTAAAGTCGTCCATTATTATCACATACATACATACATACATACATACATGCTTTCACACATCAACTCAGTCGATTTAAAAGATTACAAGCACAGCCATTTGACGTTTGTCGACTCAACACAACTTCCATTTCGAAGAGCTGGAAGTTGTAGTTTGGCATTTTATAAGAAATGAACCTTCCAATGTCACAGAAGATAATTTGGAAAACACACCTCAAAGTAGAGGACAGGCAATGTTGTCATGTCACCTGTAAGGCCTGAAATCTGTGTCTATGCAGTGCGAACTGTATGTAGTCTGAACTGCTATTATTGGACGACAAGGGTGGTTCAGATAACGGTCAATGACACCAAGAGGCAAGGCTGGACAATATCCAACCAGGACCGAGCACTTTTACTGGAATTAGAAACGTGTGTGTGTGTGTGTGTGTGTGTGTGTGTGTGTGTGTGTGTGTGTGTGTGTGTGTGTGTGTGTGTGTGTATAAAATATATATAATATATATATTTATAATATATTATATATATATATATATATATATATATATATATATATATATATATATATATATATATATACAGACTTGGCGTTTAATATGGAATATTTTTCTTTTCTTGACTTAGGTTTACTTTCTGAACTCAGTATATCAATCTGGTGAGTTTATTTTACACTTCGGTGATTTCTTTGTGAAAAGAACCATGTCACTGATTGTCTGTCACAGCAAGAAGTCAATAACAGGATTATATCACAGGTGGCATGCCAAAATGTACGGACAGGTACATTTGACGATTGGCTTCACAATCGGGTATATAAGGGTTGTTGCGTTCTGTATTAGTGGAAAACAACTGCTGCATGTCTACAAAAGTTATTGCCGCTTCCTCTGGAGATCACGTCTTTTGGGGGACGGCGAGGTCACGTCTTTTCGAAGCTGCTCCATGCGCTCACGCTCTCGAAGCTAAGTGATCTATCACAATCGTGTTTTTGTCGAGACTGTATCTATCTTTCGGTGTGTGTACCTAAAGCGTATCTTTTGGAAAATTTTCGGTGCTCATTTTTCGTACATGTATACACAATCGTCGATTAATGGTATCGAGTATTCTGCGGCCTAGTACTCGTAGGCTTAGACTACCGTACCGTCTCCGACCTTGTGGCTTTGTTTTTCTCTCAGCGATTCGTCGAATGCGCTGAAATTATTTTCGTTCTCTGTTTCGTACCAGTCGTTCACCCCGTACCTCCTTGTTTAATATCTGTACTCACAAAAAAAAAAAAAAAAAACCCCCAAAAAATATTTCCTTCCCAGGTCTTATTCGTTTATTTGTTGTTCTTTTTGTTCGTTCGTTCTTCGTTTGCGATCACGCGGTTAGAAATGTATAATCTCTCCCCTGAACAACTATTTTCTCTCATATATTATAACACCCTTTTCTTCTTTTCCTACAAAAGGATGCTTTCGTCTTGCTCACCAAATCTATTCATTCCAAAAAATATATATAATACCATCTCTTACAGTTCCTCCTTTCTACATTCCCTAAACTATCCAGAAACTCCACCCCTCCTCCAGTGTCCTCAAACGTATTTTTGACTCGAAGGTCTCAAACTCATTTTGCAAAAAATGTTCGTTTCCCATGAATCGTACACTTTTCAAAATCCAATCTCACCCCTCCCCTCCAAATCCTCCCCATCACCCATCCCTTTCAAATCTCCCCCCTTGCCCCTTCCCTCCCCTCCCTCCTAAACTCCCCCCACACCCCTCCCCTCCGAGACTCTCCCTCGCTCCTCCCCTCCTAGACTCCCCTCTCACCCCTCCTCCTCAAAGCATCCTCCCTGCTTCTTCCCCCTTCCAACTTTCACCTTCATCTCCCCAAACCTTCTGCCTCGCTCTTCCCCCTCCTCAAATAACACCTCACTGTGCCTCACCCAATCTCCATCAAACCTTTTGTCTGCCCCATTCTTCCCTTTCTCCAAGCTATTCTGAAATCTCTGAAATCTCTGACACACCTTCAACAGCTCTCCCTACCTCTTCCTCCTCTTCCACATCTTACCCTACCCCTCCCCCCCCCTGTTCTGGACCCGATGCTCCCCCTTCCTCTTCATTAACGGTATGGACCTCAAACATCCGGGGCCTTCGCTCAAACTTGACTGACCTCTCCATACAGGTTGCTTCTGACAAACCAGATGTGATCTGCTTAACAGAAACTTTCCTCCTTCATGATGTCTCTGATGCCTTGGTATCTCTCCCAGGTTACTCCCTCCTCCGGTATGATAGACCTGAGCCTCGTCCTGGAGGTGGGGTTGCTATCTTTATAAAAAACTCTCTTCCTCACTCGCCCTCCACTGCCCTCTCTCCACCTCACCCCCAGGAATACCTTTGGCTACGGCTTCCCCTTCGCTCCCACCTTTTGTTCATATGTGTATTGTACCGTCCACCAAACAGCGACGACTCCATCTACATCTCACTGTCTGATAATATGGACCAACTTCTATCTACCCATCCCAACTCTCTCTTCCTCATATGTGGTGATTTCAATTGTCACCATGCCAGTTGGCTGGGTGTGGGTACCTCTCTCACCAGCCATGGCTCTTCAGCAAAGGACTTCTGCGACTCACTGGGACTGACACAATCTGTCAATTTCCCAACCCGGATCTCAGTCAACGGAGCATCTTCGCTTCTGGATTTGGTTATGACAAACTTCCCTGAAAATGTCTGCTGCTCTTCTTCTGCTCCAATCGGCTCATCTGATCATGTGCTTGTCAAAGTGGACATCTCTCTGACCATTCTCAGAGAGCCTCCTCAGCGTCGACGAGTCTGCCATTTCACTCAGGCCAACTGGCACGGTCTTCAAGCAGCCATCAATGATCTGGACTGGTCTCCCATCTCTACCGCCTCTGACATCAACTCATCCTGGGAATTCTTTCAAAGTAAATTGCTCTCTCTCATGCACAGATTTATACCATCTCGTCTTCAGTTGTCATCCCCTTCCTCCCGTCCATGGTACACGGAATCTTGTGGTGAGGCTGTTGCCCTGAAACAACTTGCTTTCGTCTCCTGGAAAGCAAATCCAACGGAAGGAAATCTCATTTCCTTTCACAAAGCCCAAAACAAGTGTGTGTCCACCCTCAGGAGAGCCAGGAAACAATATCTCACCATTCTCAAGACCGAACTCTCTTATCTGTCTCCCTCTTCCAAATCCTGGTGGCATCTGGTCAAATCTGTTTCTGGTGTTTGTTCCCCCTCCATCCCCTCCCTCACCTCAAACGGCTTAACGGCTGACTCCGCACGTGAAAAAGCTGAATGCCTCAACTCTGTGTTTGCCTCTAAATCTTGTGTCCCAAACCCATCCCTCTCTGTACCCACCGTACCCAGTCGTACCCAGCTGCTCCTGGACTCTGTGCCCTTTCCTCCTGACAAGGTGGAAAAGTTTCTGTCAACCCTCGACTCTGATTCTGCAACTGGTCCTGACGGCATCAGCCCACGGGTCCTAAAATCATGTTCTTCTGCTCTTTCACTCCCTCTTTCTGTTCTCTTCACCCTCTCTTTTGCTCAAGGTCATCTGCCATCTGCTTGGAAATCAGCCAACATCACCGGTTTGCACAAAAAAGGTGCAAAAACAGATCCCAGCAACTCCAGACCAATCAGCCTTCTCCCAATTATCAGCAAAGTCATGGATTCCATCATTGCTTCAGATATGAAATCTTTCTTCTTCTCCAATGGCTTGATCTCTGATCATCAATTTGGTTTCAGACCTGGTCACTCTACTCTGGACATGCTGCTTCTGCTTTCTCAACAATGGATGGAGGTCCTCAACGCCAAACAGGAAATTAGAGCTGTCTCCCTTGACATTTCACATGCCTTCGATACGGTCTGGCACCCTGCTCTGCTCACCAAACTCTCCTCCTTTGGTATCCATGGAAATCTCCACGCATGGCTGGCGGACTTCCTCTCTGGTCGTAGTCAACGTGAGGCCCTGAATGGGTTTCTCTCATCTCCTCTTCCTGTTCAGGCTGGAGTTCCCCAAGGTAGTGTTCTGGGCCCTGTTCTTTTTCTGGTCTTCATCAATGATCTCTCTGACTCTCTTGAAAATCCTCTCTATCTCTTTGCTGACGACTCTACTCTCTGTCGCTCCATTCCTCATCCCTCAGATCGGCAGTCTGCAGCCTCCTCACTCTCTGTAGACCTGGACAAAATCACAGACTGGTCAAACAAGTGGAACATGTCTTTCAATCCTGACAAATCTCACACTCTTACAATGTCTCTCTGAAAGGACCGACTGGACAGCCCTCCCATCTACTTTCTCAACAATCCTCTCCAAGAAGTTCTGTCGCTCAAGCTTTTGGGTCTCACTATCTGCCATGATCTTTCTTGGGAAAACCACATTTCCAAGCTGGCCTCCAAAGCCAGTCGCCGACTGGGCATCCTCCGTCGTGCGAAGTCCTTCCTTGGCACACCTGAGCTCCTCACCACATACAAGGCTTTCATCCGCAGCTCAATGGAATACTGTTCCCCCCTCTGGGCTGGTGCTCCTGCCTCACACCTTGCTTGGCTTCACGCTGTTGAGGCCAAAGCTTTCAGAATCATTGGAATCTCCTGCGATGTAGTCAACACCGAGGGCCTTTCACTCACTCACCGCAGGCAGGTTGGTGGTCTTTCTGTCTTCTACCTACTCCTCTCCGGCCTTGCTCCCCCAGCTCTCTCTGTGCTCTGTCCCCCCAATATTCCTTCAGGTCGCACAAGATCTGCCTGCAACCCTCTTATGGTTAAACTGCCAAAGTGTAGGCTCTCTGCTCACCTTCACTCTTTCATTCCCCTTTTCTCCCGCCTCTGGAACAAACTCCCCCACTCCCTTCAATCCCACTCCTCCCTCCAGGTCTTTAAAACAGCTGTTCACCACCATCTCTTATCTTCCCCCATCGAAAACCTTGATCTTTTCTACCCCCGGTAATTCACCCCAGAGTCCTTGCAGTGTTCATATGTTTTATTCCTCTCCCACCTCCCCCCAAGTCCTCCCGATGTCCCTGCTCTCAAATGTTGTGTTTGTGTCCTTCACCCTCTTCCCCCTCTCTTTTGTGTCCTTCCCCCTCTCTCCCCATCTTGTCTGCCGCTCCCCTTGTTTTTTGTGTTTTGTGTGTTGGTTTGTCTTTTTGTGTGATTAATGTTAGCTCTTTCACGAGCCTCGATCTTGTATACAAAAAAAAAAAAAAAAAAAAAAAAAAAGATGGTCCGTCAACTCGACAATGCTGTTTGTAATGGAGTGGTGGCTTTACGAAATTCCGGCATGAAACAGCGTGCTATTGCTCGGGAGTATGGCATCACTCAACGTCAGGTGTCAAAGATCCTGAAACGAAATGCTCAGAGGGGTGTCCTTACTCCAATAGCGAGGCCAGGACGTCCCCGCAGAACCACAAGGAGGGATGATTGCCAGCTGCACCGCTGTTGAGGCCAAATTGCCAGTTGAGCTAGTCCGCAATGGCCGTACCAAGTCAGCTAATCGGCTTAGGGCTGAGTGGCAGCAACTGACAAATGTGCCTGTATCCAGAAGGCTAGTCAACCAATGACTGGTTCAAGCAGGCTATCATGCCAGGCATCCCCTGAGAAAGCCATGCCTGACCAGACAACACGGCCAGCGCCGATTGCAGTGGGCCAGAGAGCACCGTCAATGGCAGCCAGGACACTGGAATCACGTGATCTTCAGTGACGAGTCTAGATTTCTGGTCTATCGTCAAGATGGCCGCATCCGAGTGCGCAGACAAGTGCATGAAGCCTACAACGAAGATTGTATAGTGCCAAGATTCCAAGCTGGAGGTGGTGGGGTGACCGTTTGGGCTTCTTTTCATGCAGGGGGAAAAACTGACGTGGTTATTCTGAATGGAAACCTGAACCAGTTCAAGTACAGGGCCATTCTGGAAGAAACATTGCTTCCATTGGCTCGTGCAGCCTTTCGAGGAAACTTTGTCTTCCAAGATGACAATGCACGGCCTCATCATGCTCGCATGATCCAACACTTTCTTGCTGCCTATGGTGTGGAGCATGTGGAGTGGCCTGGCATGTCCCTGGATATGAATCCGATAGAGAACTTGTGGGCAGAATTAACGTGTCAAATCGACCACTTGGACCAGCAGCCAACCTCTGTGCGTGAATTGCAGCAGGCTATTGTCACTGCATGGCAGGCGATTCCTGTCCAAACCTTGGCAAATCTCGTGAACACCATGCCTCAACGTGTACGTGCTCTCCTGAATGCTCGTGGGGGTTACACGAAGTACTGAACTGTAATTTTACTGTCCGTAATCCCAGTCATAATTTAACTTTTGTTTTTGTTTAAAAATTTTTTGGCTAATGTGCAAAATAAAGAAATACTTCTGGAAAACGTACAGAAGTTTAACACAGTACTGTCCATGAATGGAGTTTGATATCAGTTTACATCACTTTCAAGGATCAATTTATTTGCTTCGAAATGTCAAATGTGGTTTTTATTTCTTTAAAAGGTCACATTAACAAAATCTAGAATAATTTCAACATAATTCCAATGAACTTTTGGTTCTAAGTCATCTTGAAAAGTAAGTTCACCCCCACCAAAAAAATATTCCATATTAAATGCCAAGTCTGTATATATGCACATCTGAGGATGTTTATGTGGCAAGGGTGCCTGGAGGGCATGAATGGTGTTGGTGTCCTGTTTTCTGAGGAGTTTGTAGACAGTGTGGTGAGTGTGACTAGAGTGAGTGATAGGTTGATGATGGTGAAAATGATGATTGGAAAGCTCTTGGTGAACGTCATCACGGGATATGCTCCGCAGGTTGGTTGGAGCGATGAAGAGAAGGACAAGTTCTGGTGTGCGATAGAGAAGCTGATGGAAAACGTGAAAGATAAGGAAGTTGTTGTGGTAGGAGGAGACCTAAATGGACATGTGGGAAGGAGTATGGATGGTTTTGAGGGAGCTCATGGGGGTTACGGATATGGTGTGAGAAATGGAGAAGGTGAAAGGATTTTGGAGTTTGCTGATGGAGCTGATTTGTTGATTTGTAATACTCAGTTCCAGAAAGAGGATAATAAGCTTGTTACATACACGTCAGGTGGGTCGACGCCAACCGTTGACTACCTGATGGTGCGTAGGCGAGATAGGGAGCACCTCCGGGACACAAAGGTGATCCCGGGGGAGGAGGCTGTTTCACAGCACCACTTGCTTGTCTGCGACATAAGGGTGAAAGGTGCGAGGAGAGCTCGGCGGGCGAAGTACCAACCGAGAATGAAGGTGTGGAGGTTGAAAGAGGTGACAGTGACAGAGGCATTAAAAGAGAGGCTGAGTAGGGTAGAGGATGATGTGGTTGAGCTTGAAAGTGGTTGGATGTCAATGAAAGCTAGTCTGTTGGGAGCCGTTGGTGAGGTATGTGGATGGACAAAAGGACCACCGAGGCACTCGGAAACATGGTGGTGGGATGATGAAGTTGGAAAGAGGAAGAAGTTCAAGGAGTGGCAGAGGGCGAAGGGTATGGGAGCAGAAACAGCAGAGCATGAAAGTTATAAGGCAGCCAAGAAGGCTGCAAAGGAAGAGGTAGCAAAGGCGCAGGAGGCATGTAGGAAAATGTTCGGAGAACGCTTGGATTCGGAAGAGGGTCAGAGAGCAGTATTCAGGATTGCAAAGCAGATAGCGAAAGAGAGGTGTGATGTGATGGGGGTGAGTTGCTTAAAGGATGAAGTGGGACAAATCGTTGTCGACCCAGATGGAATTAAAGGAAGATGGAAAAGATATATGGAAATGCTGTTGAATACAGAGAATGAATGGGATGGCAACATAGAGAGTAACCCAGTTTTAGGACCGGCAGAGAAGATAACTGAGAAGGAAGTTGAGGAAGCGATAAAAGCAATGAAGAGTAGAAAAGCGGGAGGGCCGACGGGAGTTGTGGGAGATATGTTGAAGGCAGCAGGAAGTTGGGGTGTGAAGAGAATGACAGAGATCTGTAATCTGGTGGTGAAAGAAGGCCGCATTCCAGTGGATTGTGAACTGAGTACTCTCGTCCCTCTATACAAGGGCAAAGGTGACCCTCTGGAGTGTGGCTCGTACCGAGCGATAAAGTTATTGGAGCATGGAATGAAGGTATTGGAAAGGGTGTTGGAGAGGACGATAAGGAAGAAGGTGAAGATCGACGAAATGCAGTTTGGATTTATGCCAGGAAGAGGAACGACAGACACGCTTTTCATTGTGAGGCAGTTGCAGGAGAAGTACATGGAGAAGAGGAAGAAGTTGTTTCTTGGGTTTGTTGATCTGGAGAAAGCATTCGATAGGGTTCCACGCAAAGTATTGACATGGGCATTGAGGAAGTTAGGAGTGGAGGAATGGTTGATCAGAGTAGTGATGGCAATGTACAAAAGAGCGCGCACAGCTGTAAGGACGAACGACGGGGACAGTGGTGAGTTTGAGGTGAAGGAGGGAGTGCATCAGGGGTCAGTACTAAGTCCACTACTATTTGTAGCTGTGATGGAGGTGCTGGCTCAGAACATAAATGAGGGTTTACCGTGGGAGTTGTTGCATGCAGATGATCTGGTGTTGATTGCGGAAAGTATGGATGGACTGAAGGAAAAGATGAACAAGTGGAAGGAATGTATGGAGACAAAAGGTCTGAAGGTGAATATCGGAAAGACGAAGGTGATGGCAAGTGGTAAAGTATGTGGTGAGGTGGAAAGAACTGGGAAGTGGCCCTGTGCTGTGTGTAGGAAGGGTGTCTGAGTGAACTCCATTCAATGTACAATGTGCGCTGAGTGGGTTCATCAAAAATGTAGTGTTCTGAGAGGATCATTAACCAGTGTGGCAGCTACATTCAAATGTAAGGTGTGCACAAATGGAGCTGCAGATGGAGGAAATGTTGTTGGATCTTGGAGACAGCGTGAAGCTGGAAGGTGTGAAAACATTTTGCTACCTCGGAGACGTGCTGAATGGAGAAGGTGGATCAGACTTGGCAATGGTTTCTAGAGTGAGATGTGCATGGAAGAAGTTTCGGGAACTGAGTGGCGTGCTGATGAGGAGGGGAGTGTCGTTGAAGCTGAAGGGAAAGGTGTATGCTGCATGTGTGAGAAGTGTTATGATTTATGGGAGCGAGACATAGGTAATGAACGTAGAGCAGCAACGAAGGTTGGAAAGGGTGGAAATGCGAATGGTTCGATGGATGTGCGGAGTATCGTTGAGAGAGAGGAAGACAAATGATGAATTGCGAAAGATGATGGGAATAGAGCCTGTGATGGATGCTGTGAAGAGAAACAGGTTGAGATGGTTTGGTCATGTGTTGAGGAAGGATGAAAGTGACTGGTTGAGAAGAGTGATGGAAATGAAGGTAGAAGGAAGTAGCGGACGGGGAAGACCAAGAAAGACTTGGCTAAAGATGGTGGAAGAAGAAATGCGGGCAAGGGGGTTAACAAGGAGAGATGCAGAAAATAGGGCAAAATGGAGAAGATTGTCATGGGGACCGCAAGGCTAACCCCCGCTCTAGCAGGGAAAATGGCCTTTAAAATGCATGTTGTTGTTGTTGTTGTATATATATATATATATTTGGCCAAAAAGCCAAAGGCAGCACTAAGAGACGTAAGGCGATGGAGGCGGCATCGGACAATGGAAGCGCTGAAAGGACCTATTCTCCTTACTCTACTCAACGCAGAACTAACACAGGAAAAGGACGATTCTCACAAATACTAAGAGATAACTGAACTATCGCGAGGCTACGTGTTGTTTGTGTGACTAACTATGAGGGGGAAATTTAACCTTTATTATACTCACTGTTACCAAAACTCAAAACCCCAACACTACCCCTCTCCCTCGTCAGACTCGTCCCCGAGTCGAACCTACAAAAATTGGAACAACCGGTTTTGAGAAGGATCTGGGAATTAACTTTTACTTTTACATGTGACATATAGATGTGGTTCCCTCTAACATTTACTCTAACCCGTGTATGTGATAGTTTTATAACACTGAATATGTCCCACCTATTGGGTTGAGTAGCTACTCTAACAGAATCACGCCCACAATGAACCGAATCCGGAATTTGTCAAACTAAACATATTGTTGCGAATATGGAATTTGGCCTCCATATCCGCTTGTAAATATTTCCCTATTTTCTCCAATACTCCCCAACTTTCCCCGATCCCCCATTCCCTAGTCCCATTGCATGTAAATAACAATCAGTAGAGCCGACCTTCCCCTTATTCCCCCATTAAATGTCGTGCCCAGGTCCACCGCACCACACGTAGACAACTTTCGGACATCTTCCTAGTTATTCTTATTCTATGTCAGTTAAGGCCTCGTCTCCATTAATTATGACTCTTCGTTGCACCAGAATGTGATTATATGGCATCAGTAGTGAGTTTAGGACCTTTCCCATACCTCCTTCCATCTTCTTCCCCAACAATTACAACAACAACAGAGGAGATGGCGGCGGAGCGGGGGAGGATGCGTCCTCACACCGGCTCGATTAGCGCCATAGACCATGCGCTCCACGGGGTTACCACGAAGGGGCTCCTTGTCAGCTCCTCGTCAAGGGCGGAGCCTGGTAAACCCCCCGCACGCACCCAATGAGAAGCAACGTGCCGATTCCACGAGGCGGAGCTAACGAGCCGAGGGCGTGTCACTCCCCGCCGGATATACGCGGCCCCGCGCCGGATGTGACGTCAGATGCGCCCCCAGCTTGAGCAGACAAGACGCCATCCGAGCGCTGCGACCTCCCCGCATCTCTGGACCGGACCGAGTCGATTCTGACCTTTGAGCCCAGGTGCACCTGGAGCCATCGCTACCCGCCTGTCCTTTCCATCAATCCCCGTGTGAGTCAGCTTTGTCCCGTTTATCTGTCGTCTGTTGGGAATAATATAAGATTGTGTCTAAGTGCTTGTCTTTCTATGCTGTCCCTCTTGTAGTTGTAATCTAACCTTCCGCCTTAATATAACCTCCTCCGGAGGTCTTGAGAACTGAACCCCTGGTGTCGTATTGTGTTATTGTAATCCAGCCGGGTGTCTTCTTTTTCTTATTGAGCCAGCATCGCGCGACTTCGTCAACGTCGAGTATAGTCGGGTAATTTGTGCGGACACGACGGCCATTCCGCTCGGCCCACTTTAACATCAAAGTCGTGTCTGTAACAATTGGTGTCGAGGAGTGGAATTCGAACCCGGGACTAAATTTATTAGGCCCAAATTGGTAACAAGTAGAATCGATTCGGAGCGCGTTTCCCGCGCGAAATTATAACGGCGAAATTTGTATTTGTTTTACGAAACTCGAATTTTGAAAGTCGCGCTATGGCGGGTCAAGACGGCTGGGGTCCGGTAAAGGAGAGTGAGGTAGGGTCGATCCAGGACCAAAATGAGGGACAGGAGGAGAGCGAAGCAGTGAGGGCGGCAGGTTCGCAAAATAGCGCCGTCACGCACGAAGAAGCGGGCGCGCAAAATGGCGCCTCGCTGATCACCGCGCCAGCGACCGTGGCAGCGCCCCCGATGGATTGGGGCCTTTTTTTCATACAAATGAAGGCCCTTATGGCCCAGAATAGCGAGAAAATGAGGGAGGAAACGAGGGCTGATAATGAGCGGTTGGGAAACCGGATGGATGCTCAGGGTGAGCGATTGGAAAACCAAATGGGGGTAATGAGGGACGAAGCGAGGGCTCGGAGTGAGCAATTGGGGGTAATGAGGGACGAAGCGAGGGGTACCGGTGAGAAGTTAGACAATAATTTTGAGGAGTTAGACAAGAAAATTGGGAAATTAGACAATAATTTTAAGGGATTAGACAATAATTTTAAGGGATTAGACAATAATTTTAAGGGATTAGACAATAATTTTAAGGGATTAGACATGAAATTTGGGAAATTAGACGATAGATTAGGGGAAATACAGGAGGGGTTAACGGGGGTAGAAAACAGAATGGCCGCTCAAGAGAATCAGATAGAGGGAGTGAAAAATGGGTTAGAGGGGTTAGAAAACAGTATGGAAGGCAAATTGAGGGACATGAGGGACCAAGCGGAAAGGGAAGTTAAACAAATGGAGCAGCAGATAGAGGGGGTCAGAATGGGGGTAGAAACCAAACTGGATGCTCACAGGGAGGAAATGGAGCAGATGAGGGTGGCATCTGGGCAGGAGATGCAAGTGATGGGAGAGGAGATCAGAAGAGGAGTGAGTGAGGAGGTCGGAGGAGTGCGCGAGGAGGTGAGGCACTGTAAGGAGCGCATGGAGAAAGAGGTGAGAAAGGGGACTGTAAAATTGCAAGGTGGTATAGAGGAGTTGACGCTGGGAGTAGAACAACTGACAGTGGGACAAAAGGAGTTGGGGGACCAGGTAAAGAAGAACACAGCGGTAATAGAGGGTTTAAAATCGACACAGAAGGAGATGAAAAAGGACGTAGGGGTAATTAAAAAAGAGTGTCAGACGGTACATGAGGACCTGACGAGGAAAATGGACAAGGTGGTAGAGGTAATGGAGGTTAAAGAGCGGGAGGTGCGGGAGCACATAGAAAAAAATAAAGTGGAGTTAGAGGAAGAACTTAAAGGGGCGCATGAAGAGATGAAGGGGATGAAGCAAAAATTAGAAGAAGTGGAAGAAGGGGTGAGCGAAATTAAGAAGCGACGGAGAGAGGATAAGAAAGAGATAAAGGAGGAAGTAAAAGAATTGGTCCAAAGTCTGTGTTCGGATCGTGATGATGTGCTCATTAACCGGATGAGGGATTCGCAGGTGATGGAGGAGAAGCGAAGAGAAAGAGGACCCGGTGTAAGTGGTGACCAATATGGTCGTGCGTATGATGCGCCAGGTGATTTAATAAGCTTGGGGGTCGAGATAGACCCGGATGTTCGTGAGAGGCCAAGAGTGAGGTGTATGGCTGGTCCGGAGGGTATGGAACGAGAGGTGCGAGGTGTGGGTGAGCAAGGTTGTGGTGGTGGTGGTATGGAATGGGTAGCGGGTTGCGGAGGTGTGACCCATGCATCAACACCAACAGGGGTAGTTGTTGGAGGGACCGGGGAGGCACGAGAGCCCCTTGGGGGTAGTGTACTGTGGGGGCCCGGCCGGTTCGGCCCCGCGCTGACCCCGCAAGGGGCGACGCACGGGGTCCGGCAGGCGGGCAACGACTCACATATGAGGTGGTCCCACAAGGTCCCACTCGCGCCGTATGACGGCAAGAGTGATCTACGCGCGTACCTGGCGCAGTTCGACTGTGTGTGTAAGGGCAACGGTTGGGGTGAGGACGAAGGTGGAGTACACCTGGTGGCCGCATTGCGCGGCGCGGCGGCGGAGGTGCTGACGGCATTACCAGCGGGTGCTCTCACCCTGCCAGCCCTCCGCGACGCCCTAATTAATCGATTTGGAATAGAACAGCAGAGCGAGCTTGTTAAAGCTCAGCTCGCGCTGCGAAAGCGCAAGCCCCAGGAAGCCATCGGGGAACTTGCCCACGACATTCGCCGCGCAGTGGGGATCGCACATGCTAGCATGGCAGCGGATTCCCGGGAAAGCCTGGCGCTGGACCATTTTATCCAGGCCCTCCCGGATATTGAGCTCCGGCAACAGCTCGCCATGTGGCGCCCGCAGACTCTGAGCCAGGCGGCTGACGCTGCGGCCCGTTGGGAAGCAGCGAGGCCCCTGGCCCGGGGGGGCGAGCGTCTCGCAATGGCGGTCCGCCAGATGGGACCCCCGATGGAGGGCGGACCCCTTAGGGGGCCCGCCCCCGACGTGGGTCCTGACCTGGCGGGCATGGTCCGGAGGCTGGTGGACCAGCGCCTGGCAGGACCTGGACCATGGCAGGCGGCCCCGGAGGTGGCCCGCGGTGGACCACGAGCGGGTAATCCAATTCGGACCTACAGGGGGGGGAATTTGGAATTCCGGAGGCAAGCACCTTACCAGGTGAGGTGCTATACCTGCAACCGCCTGGGTCACCTGGCGCGGCACTGTCGAAACGCGCGCCGGGATGATCCCCGGCAGTTGAGGTCCTCAACTCCGCCCAGGGGGGAGCGGGTTAGCCGACCCCAGACACCCCCCCGCCAGACCCCGGGAAACTAGAAGGTGTCGGGCACGTAGGGCGGTGTTCGGCAGCAGAGGATGGAGGAGAGCCCTCATTGACGCGACAGGTCATTTATTGTGGCCAAATTGGAACCGGTAGCCTGACAATTAGATGCAAAATTGCCGGCGTGGGGGTAGACGCCGTAGTGGACACAGGAGCTAGCGCCACGATCATCAGCCCTGTGGTCCTTGATTCGAGCGCAGGTGGCTGGGATAAGATCCAGCGCCTGCAAAATTATAGTTTGCAGCTTGCTACCGGGGTAACGGCCCCGATCATAGGGCGTGGTTCTGTGACCCTCAAGTTAGGGTCGGTAAGGAGGGAGATAGATGTTTGGGTGGCGGAGGTGTGCGACCCATGTTTAATAGGGTTGGACCTGTTGACTGCCAGCGGTTGTAAAATCGACTTGTGCCGGGGGATCCTGCAGGTGGGAGTAGAAGAGCTGCCGTTAGGGGGAGTGAGCACGGCCGAGAGAGCGGAGCTGGAGGCTTCCGAGGCCGTGACCATCCCCCCAAGGGCCGAGGCGATAGTGCCGGCCCGATGGGCAGCTCGCCCAACATGGCAGGAGTCCTGCGGCCTGGTCGAACCGGTGGCAGCGCAGTCCATACCGGGTTTAATCGTGGGCCGCACCCTTGTAAAAACGGACGGACCGGTAGTGGCCGTCCGAGTAATAAATATGAGTACAGAACCACGCACTATAGTAAGGGGCACGAGGGTAGCTGGCTGCACCCCCGTTGAGGAAGTCGCGACAGTGAGGGGCGAGAACGTCCAGCCGAGCCGACCCCGGGGGGAGCCTTCAATAACAAGTAGGAATTGGCCCGATCCCATTTGCGAGATGGTAAATCGTAGCAGCGTAGAGTTGGGAGGTACCCAGAGGGAGGCCTTACACAAACTGGTTGGGTCCCATTTGGACCTCTTCTCCCTGTCCACCGAGGATATTGGACGTACGGGCCTGGTGAAACATCAGATCCACACCGGTGAGGCCCGGCCTATTCGTCAGGCCGCCCGACGGCTCCCTTGGAGCAAGAGGGCGGAAGCTGACGAGCAGGTTGCAAAAATGCTCGACGCAGGTGTGATCGAGCCCTCGGGAAGTCCTTGGATGTCACCTGTTGTGCTGGTCAAAAAGAAGGATGGGACCACGCGGTTCTGCGTGGACTATCGCCAGCTAAACAACGTGACACTCAAGGACTCATATCCCCTGCCAAGGATTGATGACACCCTCGATGCCGTTGCGGGCTCAAATTGGTTCACAACTTTGGACCTCAAGAGTGGGTATTGGCAGGTGGAGATGGATAGGGCAGGGAAGGAGAAAACGGCATTTTCCACAGGTAAGGGACTGTATCAGTTTACTGTGATGCCGTTTGGTTTGTGTAACGCCCCCGCCACCTTTGAGAGATTGATGGAGCATGTACTAGGCGGCATGCCATGGCAATCATGCCTGGTGTACCTGGATGACGTCCTGGTACATGCCCAAACGTTCCCCCAGGCACTAGCTAATTTGGACCAGGTGTTCGGGTGCCTCAGACAGGCAGGGTTGAAGCTGAACCCGAGTAAGTGCACTTTGTTTGCAAGAGAGGTGGCCTATCTAGGTCACGTGATTGGCCGCGAGGGGGTAAAAACAGACCCAGACAAAATTAAAGCGGTAGAGGAGTGGCCCGCACCACGTACCATCAAAGAGGTGCGGGGATTTTTGGGACTCTGCTCCTACTACCGGCGCTTTGTGGCGAAATTTGCGGAGTTGGCCCGTCCCCTCCACCGGCTTACGGAGAAGGGGACGCGATTTAATTGGACACGGGAGTGCCACGAGGCCTTCCAAAAATTGAAGGGGTGTCTAACATCCGCACCCCTTCTAGCTTACCCCACTGGTGACGGGACATTTACCCTGGACACGGATGCGAGCCAGGAAGGATTGGGCGCAGTTTTGTCTCAGACACAGGAGGGCGTGGAGAGAGTGATTGGTTATTATAGTCGGGCCTTAAGTAGGCCCGAGAGAAATTATTGCGTCACTCGCAAAGAGTTATTGGCTATGCTGGCTGCCATGAACCATTTCCACCCGTACTTGTACGGGCGGAAATTTTTGGTTAGAACTGACCATTCCTCCTTGCAATGGCTCCTTCGGTTCAAGGAACCGGAGGGCCAAATTGCAAGGTGGTTGGAAAAGTTGCAGCAGTACGATTTTGATGTGGCCCATAGGGCCGGGAAGGCCCATGGTAATGCGGACGCACTCTCTCGGCGTCCTTGTCTGGGGGAAAACTGTAAATTTTGTGCGAGACACGAGGAGAGGGAGCAATTGGGCGATTCCGCCCCGATTCTCGTCGTCCGGGCAACCCGGGTGAGAGGGCCAATTTTGCCACTAACCGCGGACGAGGAATTTGGAGAGTTGGCTTGGAGCACGGCCCAGCAGGAGGATCCTGTTCTGGGGCCGGTGTTCCAATGGGTCAAATTGGGGCAAAGACCAAAGGGGGAAGAGGTCACCCCCCTCGGGGCACAAACAAAGGCATATTGGGCTCAGTGGCAGACCCTGGAATTGAAAGGCAACATCTTGTATCGCAAGTGGGTGGAGGTTCCCTCTGATCGAACTTCCTGGCTGGTGATAGTCCCTGACAAATTCAAGAACGTCATATTGCAACAGGTGCATGGTACCCGCTCCGGCGGCCATTTGGGCAGGACAAAGACAATATCTCGGGTCCGCCGGAGGTTCTATTGGGTGAATATGGGGCGCGACATACAGGACTGGTGTCGGAGATGCGACGCCTGTTCTGCCAAAAAGGGACCAGCACGGAGGATGAGGGCCCCCCTTCAATTACATCAGGTGGGGGCCCCCCTTGAGCGGGTGGCTATGGATATTCTAGGACCGCTGCCCCGCACCCGCCAAGGTAATAAGTATATCCTCGTTGTAATGGACTATTTCACCAAGTGGCCGGAGGCCTACGCCCTCCCCAACCAAGAAGCAGGGGTGGTAGCGCAGGCCTTCGTGGAAGGATTTGTGTGCCGGCATGGGATTCCACAGGAGTTGCACACTGACCAGGGACGAAATTTTGAGAGCAAATTGCTAAAAGATGTGTGCAGTCTCCTGTCAATTCGGAAAACCAGAACAACGCCTTTAAGACCTCAATCTGACGGGATGGTGGAAAGATTCAATCGAACTCTAATCCAACAACTGGCACTGTTCACCACCACCCGTCAGGATGACTGGGACGAACATCTCCCTTACTTGCTCATGGCCTACCGAACCAGCCAGCACGGGGCCACCGCATGCAGTCCAGCGTTGCTTATGTATGGGCGGGAGTTACGGGCTCCCGCCGACTTGCTATGCGGTCCCGTGCCAGACACAGTGGTTAACCCGCCGAGGGAGGGGTACGCACGTCACCTAGAGGAAGGCATGGAGCTAGTCCATGCCTTCGCCCGCCGCCAACTCCATCTGGCGGGGGAAAAGATGAAGCGCAGGTACGACGACCGGAGCCAGGGGAGTCAATACGCTCCGGGGATGAAGATTTGGTTCTTTAATCCCCGGAGGCGGAAGGGAAGGTGCCCAAAACTCACCTCCCCCTGGCAAGGCCCAGGAGTCGTCCTGTCGCAAATCTGTGACGTGGTCTTTAAGATCAAAATGGGGCCACGAGCCCTTCCTCGGATCGTCCACGCCGACCGGATAAGACCTTACACCGGCGAGCAGGCGCCCCCGTGGATTGCCTCGGCTTTAGATGCCGAGGCGGGACCCAGTACCTCTGAATAAGGGGGGCTTATTAGTGCCAGAGGACTGGGGGATTGAGGAGCGATAGGCCCGGTGGGAGAGGGTGGCATCCCTGCCACCCTTCCCATGTGGGGGGCAAAGGAGCAATAGTTTATGGGGTGTATGGCAGTGAAAACTAGCCCGGGTGGGTTAGGATATTGTGTGTAGGGATCTAGAGAAGATGACATTAGGTAACGTTAAGTTTAGTTAGTGACTGATACCTGTAGTGGGGACGCAGGTAGATTAGTATGGATGCTAATGACGTGGGAGCGCAATAGTTTAAAGGGACGACTGGGAAGCGCAAGTTTCAGAAGGGAGTAGTTAGCTGAGATGATGCTGTGTGTGTAAGAATTGAACAGGTGTGATTGCACAGGTGTGCAACTGGACAGGTGTGTGGAGCAGTGTATGAGTAGTGAGTGTTGTGGATCAGCGCGAATGCGCTTGGGGAGAGAAGGGTGCAGGTGGCACCAGGTGTGAGAGCACAGGTGTGCAGGTACAGGTGTGTGGAGAGAGTTGGAGTGAGTGGTACGGAGTGGTGTGCATGGTGCGAAGGTGTGGATGGGGGAAGAGTGGACCCCTTTCACGAGTACCCGGGGCGGGTAGTGTAAGTGTTAGGTAGAGGGTGCAGGTAAATTGTGGTTGGATATTGGCATTTGTGGTGCGGTTGCAGAATGGTGTTGTGAATGGGTGCATTAGTGTTGTGGAAATGGCTGGGCGTGTAGCCTGTTAGTGTGTGTAGTTGGTTGGGCACTCCACCACTGTGAGGATGTCGGCCAGGTGAGGCCGCAGGTGGGCTCTGGGAGCCGGTAGTTGTGAGTGGGTGCCTGAGGATCCCGGGTGTGGATCGGGCAGCCCAGTGCCAGAGAGGGCACGGAGTGGGGAGAGAGCCAGAGGGCCTTCCCCAGGTAGTTAGGTTAGGGTAAGGAGCAGGTAAGCTCGGAGGCAACTGCAGTGGTGGAGGTGTGCAGGTGGGTAGACCCACTGGGAGAGGTACACGCCGCAGCCCAGAAATTGTGCGAGGGCACCGGGAGATGAATCGGGGGAGTGAGACCCCAAATTGAAAAGCACCACAGGTTGGCCAATGGGAATTGGTTTTTAGAACCCATAGAGTAAGAGGGCCAATGGTTTGGCCGGAGAAAGACCCCGGGTAGTGTAAAGTTGTTAAAGTCATTTAGGAAATAGTTAGGATTGAAGAACCTGTCGCACCATACGCAGCCACTTACCTGTGGTGATGATGATGACTCCACACCTGTGTTTTCTTTGTTTGTGTTGCAGAAATGAGAATTGCTGTTGGATTTGTGAGACGCATCACGACGTGGATGAGACATTGGGGTGATTCCATCTCTCCCTCCCTAGGAGGGACTGATGATGAATTGGTGATGGCAAATTTTGATGTTGAGTTGGAGATGGCAAATTTTGATGAGAGTTGAAAATGGCAAATTTGATTGGTTAGGAGGGAGAGAAGACGAATTTGGTATATGGGAGGAACGGGGAAGACAGTAGGGATGTTTGTTGATTTGTAAAGTAGATGTTTATGGGTAGTGTTGTGTTGTGTGGATACAGTAAGGGGTAAGGGAGGGGCCATGTAGGTTACCTGGTGGGGGGGGGGGGGGCGTACGATAGGAACGTACCTGTCTCACCTGGTTCCCATGTGCCCCCAGTGTGCATCACCTTACATTGCGTGCACTTTTGCGCCCTTACCACCTTACTCACTTGTTTCTTCTTTTGTCTCCCACCTCCGAGGATCTGGCTTTGGGGTAGAGAGAGAGGAGAGAGAGGTGCTGGCTGCGCAGTTGTGGGCCTGCACTTTCGCTGTTTGCTGCCGGGATCGATACACCATATGGACCGCAATGTTTGTGGCCACCCACAATGGACCGCAGTTCGTTTGCGGCCAAGCACCACCCGGGGATGGACCTATGGATCAACGTGGCACCTATGCCATACAGGTGAACCACTAATAGTTAACACCACCAAGTGCACCACAAGAAGAGCAAGAGACACCTGCAGGGTTTGGGGTTGTCGAATTTATTTTTATTCCAATGAACAATGGTGACTGCACCGATTGGTGGTGGGGTGGTGCTGTTGATGCTCGGGAAGGGTGCTCTGCACGTTATTAAAGGCCGTCGGCCACAGAGCACTCGTGGGTTGGTGTATCGATGTTGGCAAGCGCGCTCTCTCTCTATGCATAACATCTGCATGTGTTCCTCCAAAAACAGGTCCTGGATCGTAGTGTAAATAGCAGCGTAGTCTTGTAAATAATGCTCCCTACCGGCTGTATGTTTAGTTTGAGAATTCTTTCCGGATTCGGTTATCCTGTGGGTGTGTTTCTGTGAGGAGAAGGGTGCAACGTCGCAGGGGGACATATTTACTCATTTGTGAATATCTGTAAAACTGTCGCACTCAGGGTAGAGTTAATAGTAGAGGGAACTACATTGCGTGCCACACTAAAGTAGGTAAAAATTTATCGGGTCGGGACGCCCCGAGGGTAGAGAAGGGTGCAATGTTGCGAATATGGAATTTGGCCTCCATATCCGCTTGTAAATATTTCCCTATTTTCTCCAATACTCCCCAACTTTCCCCGATCCCCCATTCCCTAGTCCCATTGCATGTAAATAACAATCAGTAGAGCCGACCTTCCCCTTATTCCCCCATTAAATGTCGTGCCCAGGTCCACCGCACCACACGTAGACAACTTTCGGACATCTTCCTAGTTATTCTTATTCTATGTCAGTTAAGGCCTCGTCTCCATTAATTATGACTCTTCGTTGCACCAGAATGTGATTATATGGCATCAGTAGTGAGTTTAGGACCTTTCCCATACCTCCTTCCATCTTCTTCCCCAACAATTACAACAACAACAGAGGAGATGGCGGCGGAGCGGGGGAGGATGCGTCCTCACACCGGCTCGATTAGCGCCATAGACCATGCGCTCCACGGGGTTACCACGAAGGGGCTCCTTGTCAGCTCCTCGTCAAGGGCGGAGCCTGGTAAACCCCCCGCACGCACCCAATGAGAAGCAACGTGCCGATTCCACGAGGCGGAGCTAACGAGCCGAGGGCGTGTCACTCCCCGCCGGATATACGCGGCCCCGCGCCGGATGTGACGTCAGATGCGCCCCCAGCTTGAGCAGACAAGACGCCATCCGAGCGCTGCGACCTCCCCGCATCTCTGGACCGGACCGAGTCGATTCTGACCTTTGAGCCCAGGTGCACCTGGAGCCATCGCTACCCGCCTGTCCTTTCCATCAATCCCCGTGTGAGTCAGCTTTGTCCCGTTTATCTGTCGTCTGTTGGGAATAATATAAGATTGTGTCTAAGTGCTTGTCTTTCTATGCTGTCCCTCTTGTAGTTGTAATCTAACCTTCCGCCTTAATATAACCTCCTCCGGAGGTCTTGAGAACTGAACCCCTGGTGTCGTATTGTGTTATTGTAATCCAGCCGGGTGTCTTCTTTTTCTTATTGAGCCAGCATCGCGCGACTTCGTCAACGTCGAGTATAGTCGGGTAATTTGTGCGGACACGACGGCCATTCCGCTCGGCCCACTTTAACATCAAAGTCGTGTCTGTAACAATATTGTTACGGACACGACTTAAGATGTTGCTTGACCGAGCGGAATGGCCGCCGTGTTCGCACAGTTTACCCGATTCTTCCCCAACTCACCCGATTCCACTCGAACGTTGACCAAATCGCGCTATGCTAAATCAATGAAGGAAAGGACACAACGGCTGGGATTAATGCAACGACACAAGGGGTACAGTTCTCAAGACCTCCGGAGGAGGATATAATTGGTGATGCAGAAACGGGTAGATTACACGGTAAGAGGTAAAGCACAGAAAGATGGGCACTTAAACACAGTCTTATCTATCCCCGACAGACCACAGACAAACGGGACAAGACTGACTTACACGGGGATTGATGGCAGGGAAGGACAGGCAGTCGATAGCTCAAGGTGCACCTTGGCTCAGGGGCAGAATCAACACGGTCCGGTCCAGAGATGCGGGGAGGTATTTCAGCGCTCGGTTGGTGGCGTCTCTCTTCCTTCAAGTCCAGCGCGCATCTGACGTCACCTCCCTCTTCCTGCGCATGCCCAGTGGGGAGTGACACGCCCTCGGCTCGTTAGCTCCGCCCCAGATGGAATCGGTCCGCCGCTTCTATTGGGTGCGGGGGGTTACCGGGCTCCGCCCTTGACGAGGAGCTGACAGCGAGCCCCTGCGTGGTAACCCCGTCGGAGCACATGTTCAATGGCGGCTAACCAAGCCGGAGTGAGGACGCACACTCCCGGCGCCGCCGCCGCTGTTGTTGTTGTTGTTGTTGTTGTAGTACCATGAGGAAGAGCTGCGGGGAGGTATTGGGAGGTCCTAAACTTTCTAACGGTGCCATACAATCACATTCTGGTGCAACGAAGAGTCAGAATTAATGGAAACGAGTCCTTAACTGACATAGACTAAGAATAACTAGCAAGATGTCCTATAGTTGTCTACGTGAGAGGCGGTGGACCTGGATGCGACATTTAATGGGGGAAATAGGGGAAGGTCGGGGCTACAGAGTGTTGTTTACAGAAAATGGGACTAGGGAATGGGGGATTGGGGATAGTTGGGAAGTATTGGGGAAATAGGGGAATATTTACAAGCGGATATGGATGGATGTAAATCCCATATCCGCAACATTGCACCCTTCTCTACCTCGGGGCGGCCCGACCCGATAAATTTTTACTTACTTTAGTGTGGCACTCAGATGTAGTTCCCTCTACTATTAACTCAACCCTGAGTGCGACAGTTTTACAGATGTTCACAAATGAGTAAATATGTCCCCCTGCGACGTTGCACCCTTCTCCTCACAGAAACACACCCACAGGATAACCGAATCGCGGAAAGAATCCTCAAACTAAACATACAGCCGGTAGGGAGCATTATTTACACAAGACTACACTGATATTTACACTACGATCCAGGACCTGTTCTTTGAGGAACACATGCAGATGTTATGCATAGAGAGAGAGCACGCATGCCAGCATCGATACACCAACCCACGAGTGCCCTGTGGCCCTACGGCCTTTAATAATGTGCAGAGCACCCCATCCAAGCACCAAAAGCACCACCCCATACATACAGTCAGCACCATCCGGTGCACCAATAAAGTGTTCAATAATCACCGGTGGTGTCGCAGCCGGCCGATGTTCTGCCGCTGGTCTTGCCTTCATGTGGTGTACTTGGCCTTCTGGCTTCTTTCAAAAATAAAGAAAGGCGCCAATCGCGTCCATTTCTGAATTGTGGCCGTCAGGGGGCCAACTATAAGTGGTTCACCTGTATGGCATAGGTGCCACGTTGACCCAGAGGTCCATCAACGGGTGGTGCTTGCCCGCAAAAGACTGCGGTCCATGGTGGGCGGCCACAAAAATTGCGGTCCATATGGTGTATCGATCCCGGCAGCAAGCAGCGAAAGTGCAGGCTCACAACTGCAGAGCCAGCACCTCTCTCTCCTCTCTCTCTGCCCCAAAGCCAGATCCTCGGAGGTGGGAGACAAAAATAAAACAAGTGAGTAAGGTGGTAAGGGCGCAAAAGTGCACGCAATACAAGGTAATGCACACTGGGGGCACATGGGAACCAGGTGAGACAGGTACGTTCCTACCGTACGCCCCCCCCCCCCCCCACCAGGTAACCTACATTGCCCCTCCCTTACCCCTTACTGTATCCACAAAACACAACACTACCCATAAACATCTACTTTACACATCAACAAACGTCCCTACTGTCTTCCCCGTTCCTCCCATAAACCAAATTCGTCTTCTCTCCCTCCTAACCAATCAAATTTGCCATTTCCAACTCTCATCAAAATTTGCCATCATCAATTCATCATCAGTCCCTCCTAGGGAGGGAGAGATGGAATCACCCCAATGTCTCATCCACGTCGTGATGCGCCTCACCAATCCAACCAGCAATTCTCCCTTCCTGCAACACAGAACAAAGGAACACAGGTGTGGAGTCATCATCACCACAGGTAAGTGGCTGCGTATGGTGCGACAGGTTCATCAATCCTAACTATTTCCTAAATGACTTTAACAACTTTACATTACCCGGGGTCTTTCCCTGCCAATTCATTGGCCAACTTACACTATGGGTTCTAAAAACCAATTCCCATTGACCAAACCGTGGTGCTCCTCAATTTGGGGTCTCACTCCCCCGATTCATCTCCCGGTGCCCTCGCACAATTTCTGGGCTGTGACGTGTAGCTCTCCCAGCAGGTCGACCCACCTGCACACCTCCACCACTGTAGTTGCCACCCGAGCTTACCTGCTCCTCACCCTAACCTAACTAACTGGGGAAGGCCCTCTCGCACTCTCACCCCCTCAGTGCCCTCTCTGGCATGGGCTGCCCGATCCACACCCGGGATCCTCAGGCACCCACTGACACTAACGGCTCCCAGAGCCCACCTGCGGCCTCACCTGGCCGACATCCTCACAGTGGTGGAGTGCCCAAACCAACTACACACACTAACAGGCTACACGCCCAGCCATTTCCACAACACTAATGCACCCATCCACAATACCATTCTGCAACCGCACCACAAATGCCAATCTCCAACCACAATTTACCTATACCCTCTACCTAACACTTACACTACCCGCCCCGGGTACTCGTGAAAGAGGGTCCACTCTTCCCCCATCCACACCTTCGCACCATGCACACCACTCCGTACCACTTACTCCATGTATTCCACACACCTGTACTTGCACACCTGTGCTCTCATACTTGGTGCCGCCTGCACCCTTCTCTCCCCAAGCGCATTCGCGCTGATCCACAACACTCACTACTCATACACTGCTCCACACACCTGTCCAGTTCTCACACAGCATCATCTCATCTAACTACTCCCCTCTGAAACTTGTGCTTCCCAGTCGTCCCTTTAAACTATTGCGCTCCCACGTCATTATAATCCACACTAATCTACCTGCGTCCCCCACTACAGGTATCAGTCACTACCTAACCTTATCGTTACCTAATGTCATCTTCTAGGGCCCTACACGCAATATGCTAACCCACCCGGGCTAGTTTTCACTGCCATAAACCCCCTAATCTATAGCGCATTTGCCCCACTTTTGTGAGGGATGACAGAGTTGCCATCCCACCACATCGGGCATCTCCCACTACCAATTTTGCACATCAAATTTCAACAAATCAAAAATTTGCCACTCACTACCCATCATCTGCCAATCATTACTGCCAATCATCAAATTTTGCTTTTTTCTAATTTCGGGGTCAAAACACTATCCTCATCACCCGTCTACTTATTACATCCTCTCGGTGCGCCAATTCCCTTCTAAAGCTCGGCTTCGTACAGCCGAGCCATGAATGCGGGTTCTTTTGTGCCGGCGGCTGGATGCGTCCGGCACTCGGTGCAGGGATGGGGGCTTACCCGGGCCGAGATCCCACGCACCACCTCGGCGTGGAGCCATCCAATGTCCCGATCTCGACCTGCCGGCACGTCTCAATAGAAAGTGGTCGCCATGACGACCCTTCCTATCGGCCTGCCCGCTCCGCCTAGTGGAGCCCGGACGCGGCCGTTCCAAGCGAGGCACAGCGTGGATCGCGTACGGCGGTTCTTTCGAAACCGCCGTGGTTCGGATCCCCGCTGGTCCTCGCGGCACGCGAAGCCCGGCATGCACCGAGGGCCCGATTCGGCTATAAGTCGTTCTAACCTCTAATCCGGTTACCGTCGATGCCTCACCTGGATGCTTGCAAGCATACGCTACCCCTTTCTTGCTCATACATCCAGCCGTTTCCATGCTCCTCGTCGTACCTTCTCTAACACACCCAGGTACACTCATTCCACTCCCTACCTTGGTCACACACCTGACCACCGAACACTTTGGCACACATTCGTTGGTCGCACACCTCACCAACACACCTCTTCGCGCCCCCTCCTCGGTCACCTCCTCTGTGACAATCACAGGTGTGCCCTCACTCGCACACCCAACCACGTGCCTCACGACCAATTCCAGCGTGCATTCCCACACACGCTCTACCATTCCAGGTGTGCATCCTTCCATTCCAGGTGTACATCCTCGCTCACCTGTCATAACCAACTCACGCTCCGTGTCACTCTCACAACTCTCACCTCCACTCTTGACAGCGCACTCACCCTTACTCTCGACAGCGCACTCTTTCCTCATGCACCCGTCCGTTACACATCTTTCTCGCACACCCTCTCCCGTTACATCCTCTGTAACACTCACCACAGGCGTGCATTCTCCCTTTACACCCTCCGTAACACTCCTCACTACGCGCTTCCATGTGCTCCCTCGCACACGCGCTACGACCGACTCACTCTCGACAGCACCCTCACTCCTTGGCACGCACTTTTTCCTCACACACCCCAGAGTCGGACTTTCTCGCACACCTCCTTTTTCGCACACCAGACCTGTCGCACACTTCACCAACGGCCTCTCACGAACACCCGGGTCCATCTCGACCCCCAAGCTTAGTAAATCACCTGGCGCATCATACGCACGACCATATTGGTCACCACTTACACCGGGTCCTCTTCCTCTTCGCTTCTCCTCCATCACCTGCGAATCCCTCATCCGGTTAATGAGCACATCATCACGATCCGAACACAGACTTTGGACCAATTCTTTTACTTCCTCCTTTATCTCTTTCTTATCCCCTCTCCGTCGCTTCTTAATTTCGCTCACCCCTTCTTCCACTTCTTCTAATTTCTGCTTCACCTCTTTTATTTCCCGGTACGTCTCCTCAAGCTCTTCCTCTAAGGCTACCTTGACCGTTTCCATGTGCGTCCTCACCTGCCGGTCCTTCGTCTCCATTACCTCTGTCACCTCGTCCAACCTCGTTGTCAGTCCCTCACGTACCATCTGACATTGCCTCTGTGTCGCTATCAAGTCATTGTTTAGGTCATTTTGTGTCGCTTTTAACCCTCCTATTACCGCTGTGTTCCTTTGAACCTGCTCCGTTAGTTCTTTTTGTCCCTCCGTCAGCTGTTCTACTCCCAGCGTCAACTCCTCTATACCCCCTTGCAATTTTACAGTCCCCTTTCTCACCTCCTTTTCCATGTGCTCCTTACAGTGCCTCACCTCCTCGCGCACTCCTCCGACCTCCTCACTCACACCTCTTCTGATCTCTTCTCCCATCACTTGCATCTCCTGCCCAGATGCCACCCTCATCTGCTCCATTTCCTCCCTATGAGCATCCAATTTAGTTTCTACCCCCATTCTGACCCCCTCTATCTGCTGCCCCATTTGTTTAACTTCCCTTTCCGCTTGGTCCCTCATGTCCCTCAATTTGCCTTCCATACTGTTTTCTAACCCCTCTAACCCATTTTTCACTCCCTCTATCTGATTCTCCTGGGCAGCCATTCTATTTTCTACCCCCGTTAACCCCTCCTGTATTTCCCCTAATGTATTGTCTAATCTCCCAAATTTCTTGTCTAACCCCTCACCGGTACCCCTCGCTTCGTCCCTCATTACCCCCATTTGGCCCTCCAATCGCTCACCCTGAGCATCCATCCGGTTCCCCATTACCCCCATTTGGCCCTCCAATCGCTCACCCTGAGCCTCTATACTGTTTTTCAAACCTCCAATTTGGTCTCCCATTTGTCCCATAAGGGCCCTCATTTGCAGGAAAAAAAGGTTCGAATCCACCAACGGCGCTGCTACGGTCGCGGGCGCGGTCGCCGTGGCCATGTGCGAGGCGCCATTTTGCGAACCTGCCGCCCTCACTGCTTCGCTCTCCTCATGTCCCTCAATTTGGTCCTGGATCGACCCTGCCTCACTCTCCTCTACCGGAACCCAACCGTCTTGATTCGCCATAGCGCGACTTTCAAAATTCGGGTTTTTATTTTTGTAAAACAAAATCAAATTTCGCCGTTAATAATTTCGAGCGCGTGAAGCGCGCTTCGGGTCCGATCTCACTCCTCGACACCAATTGTTACTCTAATAGTACAATTGGTGTTCCAAAATTTGGGCCTACCAAATTTAGTCCCAGGTCCGAATCCAACTCCTGACAACCAATTGTTACAGACGCGGTTTTAGATGTTAGTTTACCGAGCGGTTTGGTATTACCGCGTCCGCACAGTTACTCCCCGATTAGAACCCTATCCCGCCCGATTCCACTCGACGTTGACTAAGTCGCGCTATGCTAAATCAATGAAGGAAAGGACACAACGGCTGGGATAAATGCAACGACACAAGGGGTACAGTTCTCAAGACCTCCGGAGGAGGATATAATTGGTGATGCAGAAACGGGTAGATTACACGGTAAGAGGTAAAGCACAGAAAGATGGGCACTTAAACACAGTCTTATCTATCCCCGACAGACCACAGACAAACGGGACAAGACTGACTTACACGGGGATTGATGGCAGGGAAGGACAGGCAGTCGATAGCTCAAGGTGCACCTTGGCTCAGGGGCAGAATCAACACGGTCCGGTCCAGAGATGCGGGGAGGTATTTCAGCGCTCGGTTGGTGGCGTCTCTCTTCCTTCAAGTCCAGCGCGCATCTGACGTCACCTCCCTCTTCCTGCGCATGCCCAGCGGGGAGTGACACGCCCTCGGCTCGTTAGCTCCGCCCCAGATGGAATCGGTCCGCCGCTTCTATTGGGTGCGGGGGGTTACCGGGCTCCGCCCTTGACGAGGAGCTGACAGCGAGCCCCTGCGTGGTAACCCCGTCGGAGCACATGTTCAATGGCGGCTAACCAAACCGGAGTGAGGACGCACACTCCCCGCGCCGCCGCCGCTGTTGTTGTTGTTGTTGTTGTACCATGAGGAAGAGCTGCGGGGAGGTATTGGGAGGTCCTAAACTTTCTAACGGTGCCATACAATCACATTCTGGTGCAACGAAGAGTCAGAATTAATGGAAACGAGTCCTTAACTGACATAGACTAAGAATAACTAGCAAGATGTCCTATAGTTGTCTACGTGAGAGGCGGTGGACCTGGATGCGACATTTAATGGGGGAAATAGGGGAAGGTCGGGGCTACAGAGTGTTGTTTACAGAAAATGGGACTAGGGAATGGGGGATTGGGGATAGTTGGGAAGTATTGGGGAAATAGGGGAATATTTACAAGCGGATATGGATGGATGTAAATCCCATATCCGCAACAATATATTATAGCCGGTGGGCAGCATTATACAAGCACAGAAAAACTTACTTATTTACAGTTCTATGACCCAGGACCTGTCCTTTTTGGAAAGAAGATTGGAGGGGAGAGAAAGCACAGCAAAGTACACAAACACACTCAAAAATTCACATTTGCTGCTTGCTTCTTGCATCTTGCTTCTTGCATCTTCTGCGTGCATATATCAAACCGGCTAGCCCCCGGACCGGCATACAGGCCATTCCTGCTCTTCAGGGCTAATTAAACTTACAAATCTTCTCGTCCCTAGCACACCATCATAAAAAATGCACAACAAATGCGTTTATTATATGTGTGACATTAATGCCACTCAAAACCAGTGGTCTGAAGATGCAAGGTGATGCTGCAGCAAGGTACTGTAGAGCAGCGATGCAAGGCCACAAAACTTGTGGTCCATAATGTGTATAATGTGCAGCAAAGTGTTTTTGGCAGCAAAGTGCAGCAAAGTTATACAAAGGATACAGCAGCAAAGTGCCGCACAGTTTGGCTGCACAGATGTAGCAAAGTGCAGCAGCGGTGCTGCACAGGTCGCTGGTGCCACGCAGTTCCACCTCCAAAATGGTCCTGGGGTGGGGGGAGAGAGACAAAGCACGACCAGCAAAGTGGAAAGGGCGCAAAGGCACACAGCAAAACAAGGTAATGCAGCATGAGGGGTGCGGAAGAGCGAGCAGAGCAAGCTCGTCCCTAACCGTCCGTATCCCCAAACGTCGGCTTACACTACCCTCGCCCTTCCGTGTATTTACAAATTCGTCTCTCCGTCTTGTCTCCCATATCCCCCTCTAATCCAAATTCGTCTCCCAATCCCTCCCAGGAAGGAAGGAATGGAGCAAACACAATGTCCCATTACGTCATGATGCGTCTTTACACTCAAACAGTTCACTTGGTCTTGGTGTGGAGCTTCGTCCTCCTCGGTGCATGGCTGTGGATGGCGGGAAGGGATTTCTCTCATCCTATCTACACTAATGACATTTACTTTTAACCTGCCTGGGGTCGTACCCTGCCAATCGGCCATCTTTAAACTATGTCGTTCTAAAAACCGAATTCCCATTGCCCACTCTGCGGTGCCCCTGAATTTGGGTCTCACTCCCACAAATTTTCATACTGTGCCCTTGCACAATTTCGGGGCTGGGTCGTGTGGCTCCACTAGCAGGTCTACCTACCTGCGCACCTCCGCCACTGAAGTCGCCACCCGAGCTTACCTGCTCCTGCGACTACCTAAACTGGGGAAGGCCCTCCTGGCTCTTTACCCCCTGATGCCCACATTGGCATTGGGCAACCCGGGTCCTTCCTTTGGATCCTCGGGCCCCACTGAAAACTCACAACTACTCAACTGGCTCCCAGAGCCTACCTGCGGCCTTACTTGGCCGACAAACTACCAGTGGCGGAGTGCCCCAATAACCATACGCACCAATTAAACCACATGCCCAGCCATTTCACTGACTCATGCACCCTACAAAGCACAACTTGCCACTACCTGCACCACAGGTGTCAATATCTATACAAATTTTGCCTATGCCCTCTACCTGGGTTTACACTAACCCCCCGGGCTTCCATGAATGGGTTCTATCTCCCCCCATTCACTCCTTTGCACCATGCATTTCACACCTTTTATTCCCACACCAAGCATTCCACACCACGTATTCACACACCAATTATCTTGCACACCTTTTTCCATACACCTCAACAGAATTCCTTTTACTTAACACAATTCCTCACACATACAGCATCATCTATCGAACTGCTTTTCCCCTAAACCTCGTGCTTCCCCATCATCCCTTTACACTAAGCTCATAAGCTAAGTTAAACTAAGCACTCCCTTCATCATTAACAACCATCTAATCTCTCTACGTCCCCTCTACAGTACAAATGTCACTACTTAACTCTCATGTCTTCTACAGTCTGCTAATTCCCTATCAATTATCCTAGCCCTCCCTCGGCTAGCTTCGGTGCCCCATGGAGGTAACCATGGCTGCCCCCCCCCCCCCATGTGCCTAACACTGCCATCCCCCTAATCTAATGCTCATGAGCCCTGATCGTGTGAGGAATGGTTAAAATGCCATTCCTCCACGCAGGGTACACTCCTCTCATCCGTCCTCTACACCTGAGCCTCTCCAAGTGGGAATACATCGTCGCAGCTCGGCTTCGAAAGGCCGAGCGATCCATGTGGGTGGTTAGTCTCCTGTAGGTTGGGTCAGTCCGGCATTTTCGATCCAGGGGAGGAGGCATGGACGGACCAAGGTTCAGGGGCCCATCTCTGCGCGGGGCCTCGCGGTCCCACGCATGATGGGACAACCGCCCATGGTCGGAGCATCGCACCCGCAAAGGTGCGCGGCTCCGAAATCTCCTACCTCCCCTTGAACCTTGCCGATTGCCTTTGCCGCCATGGCGCGGCACCAATCATACAGGGCGGGGGCCGACACGAATCGTGCACGTCGGTCCTGGTGACACGGCCGTGGCATCGATCCCCGCCGGTCTCTGCCGCAGACAACTTACCGAGAGCTCACGTCGGCTATTCGTCGCGCCAAACGCTACCCCGGTCGGTGTCGGTGTCGATGCTTGAGCCGCGTTCTCACCACTCACGACCCACTCCGCACTCGCACACCTAGGCGTCCCTGTGCCTCCCATACATTCTGTTACCGCACACTCTCCTTCCACACTCTCCGCTGGTGTGCATTCTCCCTCGCACGCCGTACTCGCACCTGCACACCTAGGCGCACTCACACCCCTCACACACTTCAGTACGCACTCTTCTTCTATGCACTCTTCTACCGCACACTCTGTAACACCCCCGGGTGTGCACTCCTGCACACACTCTACAACATGCTCTGGTGTGCACTCCTGCACACTCTCTGTAACACACTCTCCTGTTACACACTCTTCCCACACACAGTCCGGTGTGCATTCTCCCTCACACTCTGTAACACACCTTTCTTGCACACACTCGTGCTCCGGTGCACACTTTTCTCTCACACGCGCACCAGTCGCCCTCGTACACCGCACAATGGACCTTCCACGACCGCCAGGGTTTCCTCTCTTTCCCAAGCGTGCCAAAACCCTATTCGCGCCAAACATATTCCCGCCATTAATTCTCACCTTGGGGACCTCTTTTCCCGGCAACACCTGCAAACTTTTGATTTTGTTAGCAAGCACGACATCACGATGCAAATACAGACTTTGTACAAATCCCATCTCTTTCTTCCGCGATTGATTTTCTGTTTCTGCCGTCTCTTCGGCCCCAATTGTTTCTTTAATCTCCATTATTTCTTTTTCTTCGACGATGGCCGGCGCCAATAAAATTTTCTTTTCCAATTCGGCGACCGTCGGCTTTTTTACACCCCGTGTCGCGATTTCTATACCCTCGGTCAACTTAGCTGCGCTCCGCTCTACTTCGCTCTCTACGCATTCCTCACACCACGTCACCTCGTCGCGTACCAATGCGACCTCCTCGCCCAACCTGCGCCCAATGTCCTTCCCCGCTTTTTTCATATCTCTCTTCGACGCCACTCTCATTTTTTCCAATTGATTATTTTGGGCCTCCATTTTGTTTTCCAACCCCTTTTTCACCTCTTCCAATTCCCGGGTGGATTTGTCCCCCATTTCTTTCAATTGGTTATTTTGGATGTCCATTTTGTTTTCCAACCCATTTTTCACTTCTTCCAATTCCCGGGTGGACTTGTCACTTTGGGTGTCCATTTTTGCACTTAGCTTTGCAGACATTTGGATTAGGTATAATTCGATGTCGAACCCGGGTCGCACAGCGGGCCGGCTGCCACCGCCATGTGCGAGGCGCCGCCATTTTCTACCCCTGCTGCCGGCCCCTCATCAATTTCCTCCTCTTCTACCAGCTCTTCCTGTGGGTCCTGGGTCATTAATTCCTCCTCATCATCTACCCCCACCGGCATTCGACCGTCTTGGCTAGCCATGGTACGAATATAAATTTTGCTTTTAAAAACTAAATTTCGATCGCTCGCAATTTTGGGGCCAATTCGTCCCAAATTTTTTTGTTAGGGTTCCAAATCCCACTCCTGACACCAATTGTTACGGTTCTCCACTGCCCTTCTTACCCTTACCAAGGGGGGATTAAGCCCCTTGTTCTTTCTGGGCTGGGTGGAACCGAGAGACTTGAAACGCCTCTTCCGGGCAAACGCAAGGGAGGGTTTCGGGGACCAAGTCTCGCTCGTACCTAAATCCCTGCGCCGCCACGGAAGTGGGGAAGCAAGCCTCGCACGAGCCACGTGTAATTTGAGTACACCGAGCGGATTGCGTACAACGTGGTCCGTGCAGTCACCGTTAATATTGGACCCCGATTCGAGCGGTTCTATTCGTACCACGCTTAGTCTATGAGGAAATCATAAGAACGATCGAATGGAAGGAAGAACACAGTTTTAATTATTATTCCCACAAGTATGTACAATGATCGGTAGAAGCAGAGATACAGAGCAGAACTTAAACAGTCTTATTCTTAACTCCCAGACTCGGGCCCGTCACACTCGCACAGGGAATTGCAGGCAGGATGCTGTTCAGGCCCAACGCACCGACTTGGTCGTCCAGGAACGGCCCCTTCCGGCTCTCCTCGGTCACAGCACGTCCCGCGAGGAAGACAAGCAGGCGGTGGAAGGATCCTCGTAGCGCGTCTCCCAAACAAAAGGCAGCCGATGAGGTAGGAAGGAAAAGTACGCGACTCTCAGCGCGGCTGGCGGTTACACAGCGCGTTATCACTCACGTAACTCGATGCACTATATGCGGCTCGGCTTCAAGCTCAACCGAGCGTCACTTTCATATGAGCTCGTATCCTGGTTCATGCGCGTCTTTCTCCACTCAATGCCAACTCAGTCCTCGTACCTCAATTGCTTGTCGAACTCCACTGCTCACCGCACACTCGTAACTCACCGCACTCTCGCTCCTGGGGGCTTTGCGCAACGGCTTATATCTACACGCCCCGAACCTTCTCAAACCTTCTCGAACCTTCCAACCATGCCCTGTGGCGCAGTGCTGCCGCCACACCCTGTGAGCCCTGATTGGCGACTCGTGCTTACCGTCAGCTTCTCTGCCGCCCTCATTCGGTCCCGACCCGACCCTCCAAATAAAGTTCGTCTGGCACGGGCTCCGTAAAGACGTCCGCGACTGGGCCAATGCCTGTGTCGCCTGCCAGCGCGCGAAGGTCCACCGGCACACCCAGGTCCCGTTGGCACCATTCGACGTGCCCACGCGGCGCTTCGACCACGTCAATGTGGACCTGGTGGGACCCCTTCCCTCCTCGCGGGGCTTCACCCACCTCCTCACGATGGTGGACAGGACCACCAGGTGGCCGGAGGCCATCCCGCTGGCATCAACAACATCCGCCGACGTGGCGCAGGCCTTCATTGGCACCTGGATTGCCCGTTTCGGCGCCCCCTCGGACATCTCCGACAGAGGCCCGCAATTTACCTCCGAGCTTTGGGGTGCGGTCGCCCAGGCCTTGGGGGTCAAGCTTCACCGCACCACGGCCTACCACCCCCAAGCCAACGGCTTGTGCGAGCGGTTCCACCGCTCGATGAAGGCCACTCTCAGAGCCAGCCTCCAGGATGACGGTTGGGCCGGCAGGCTGCCGTGGGTCCTATTGGGCCTACGAACGACCCCTAAAGAGGACCTCCAGGCTTCCACCGCCGAGCTGGTCTACGGCCAGCCACTGCACGTGCCGGGCGAGTTCATCCCTGACGCCACCGGCCCCTGGTCCATGGCTCGCCAATGCTCGGTCCTCCAAGAGGCCGCCAGGAGATTCACCCCCGTGCTCACGTCCCATCACGGCTGCCCCCAACCCCACGTCCCCCCAGCATTTCGCACTGCGGAGTACGTTTTTATCCGCAATGACGCACACTGGGGACCGCTCCGGCCGCCATACGATGGACCTTTCCGGGTCCTGAAGAGGGACGACAAGTCGTTCATCGTGCACATCGGCGGCAAACCAGACCACATCTCCGTGGACCGCCTCAAACCGGCCCATTTGGACCTCGACCAACCTCCACGGTTGGCCCTTCCTCCACGGCGGGGCCGTCCCCCGTCAACCAAGCCCCCCACCCGACCATCCGCCGCCACGCCACCTACCACCCCCACACGAATCACCAGGGGTCGTTTCGGCCGGGTCATCAAGACCCCGCTCAAACTGACTCCCGGTGCAAGTTAATTCTGGGGGGGCGCATGTAGCGGTTACCGGAAGCATACACAATCACCTTGCACCGGCCGATGACGCAACCGGCGAGCGGTTACTTGTCCGGACTCGCCCGGACGTGTCCAGACTTGCCTTTCCCGGGCGAACACTTGACATGCATACCACGCCCCATTGAGAGGCGTGGCTTACCTATTTGCATACCATGCCCCGCCTGAGAGGCGTGGCTTTTGAGTTCTTTTGAGTTGAGCTAGAATAAATAGCTCAGTGAAACTTCGTTCCTGGTGTCGTCCATTTTGTCCGGCTTTATCGTGCGAGCATAGCTCCACATTCTGATCTTATTTTGGTGATACAAGGTCACAGAAACTCTACGAGGTCACCATCAAGGTCATTTTGGGACAACAAGATAAGAATAATGCATAATGCATCTATGTAGTTTTTTTTTGTTTTTTTTAGCAGTGGGGAATCTGCTTCTGATCTTATTTTGATGATTTGAGGTCATGCTCATTCTTTATTGGAGTCAAAAAGGTCTTACTTCCGACCTGATCATTGAGCAGGTCTTGATGAGAAGTCTGAAGACCAGCGGAGGGCTCACACGTGGTCGAGGAATGACGGAGCAACAACGCCTGCTGTGGCTGCTTTCGATGCCTGCCTGTGCAGAAGTAAACCAGGCAATACAGGAGCTCACAGGGGTGAACTACAACACCGGCGAACAAAACAAGGACATGACCACAGCAAGACAAGCCCGTGACTGGAAGGACACTCTGTCAGTTCTCGAGTATCTACAAGAGCGAAATCCATTCAGCAATGACTCAAGTCTGCGGAGCATTGCCACTGGAGTCCATGCCCACCCAACTGTTAACCTCGATTCAGCTCAGTCGGCTGGGGAATCGATATTAAGGTCAATGGATGAAAGAACAACAGCTGAGTACACCTTCAAGAAGAAAGACCAAGCAGTCACATTCGGCATGAAGTCATCTATCAAGATTGATAGTGATCAAGTCCAGGTTGACCCACAGCTTCTCTTCCAGAGACTAATTACAGTTGCGCAAAAAGCTGATGAACTAGAGTCAGCCTTCAAGCATGAACTATGCAGCTATCCACCAGTGCTCTTTGATTCCTCTCTTTTTCTCAGAGAAGCACACAAGCCAGCCCTTGCTGGTGCCATCAGGGATCTCCTCGGATCTGATGTTCCTGCAATTATCCCAGATGATGACACCCAGTATGTCTTGGATGGAGGGGCACTTCTTCAACGCATCCCATGTTCTCGCGGAGCAACATACAAAGACATCTGTCACCAGTACACAGAATATGTGACGAAGAGGTATGGAAATGCCATTGTCGTGTTCGATGGTTATGAGAGCACCAACACAAAGGACATGACTCACCAGAGACGATCGAAAGGAAATGCTGGCGCAACTGTGACATTTGCAGGTGACATGCCTCTTACAATGAAGAAGGAGTAGTTCCTTGCAAACAAACAGAATAAGCAGCGATTCATTTTCATGCTGAGTGAAGAGCTGCAGAAAAAAAACCTGTGAGACGCACCATGCTTCAGGGGATGCTGACCTCCTGATTGTGCAGAAGGCCATGCAGTCTGCTGCTGCCACCAACACTGAGCTAGTTGGTGATGACACAGACCTCCTCATCCGCCTCATCTACCATGCAAGTCTGGAATCCCATGACATCTTCTTTTGTCCTGCGCCAAAAAAGAACAGAAAGAAGCCTCACATTTGGAACATCAAAGCTACAAAACAACTACTTGGTCCAGACATATGCAAGCACGTGCTCTTTATACATGCAGTTCTTGGATGCGACACAACATCTCGCCTCCATGGAATAGGAAAGGGAGCGTCTCTCAAGCGATTCAAAGCAAGCAGCGCATTCCGTGACCAGGCCAAGGTGTTTGACACACCTTTTGCTTCCAAGCAAGATGTTGCAGATGCAGGAGCAAAAGCATTGGTGATCCTCTACAATGGAAAACCCACTGACACCTTGGACTTCCTCCATCATCAGCGCTTCTGTGAGAAGGTGGCTTCAAGCTCATCTCCCGTTCAACCACAGATGTTGCCACCAACAGCAGAAGCAGCAATGTACCACAGCCTGCGTGTGTACCTGCAAGTTCAAGAATGGAAGGGATCGGCAGATGGACTTCGTCCGACTGAGTGGGGGTGGCAGGAGTGTGACGAGGGGCTTGTGCCATTCCAGACAGCCCTAGCTCCTGCTCCTGAAAAACTGCTGCAGGTGATCAGGTGCAACTGTCAGGCTGACTGCAGCACCCTGAGATGCACATGCAAGAAAAATAACATTGAGTGTACTCTAGCTTGTGGAAACTGCAGGGGATCTGGCTGCACGAACTCGCTACAGATGCCATGTGATGATGATGATGATGATGATGATGATGATTATGATGATGATGATGACGACGACAATGTCAAGTTCTGAATTTCTTTATAAACTTGAATTCTTCATTGATTTAAATCCTCTTCACCAAACATTAAGCATGGTATATACTAATAAGTCATTTGAACAACCATGCAAGAACACTGATTTGTGGCAAAAAAAAAATCCGTTTTTGATAGGGTTAAACATTGATGATTTTCATAATTTTCCCCCCAGACGATTCCTTAAGACTTTTTTTCATGTGATAGAAGACATATCCAGGAATCAAAATTCGTTGAGTTTGTTTTTGTTGCAATTTGTGTGAGGATGCACAGCTATTTCTTCGTAAAATGCCTGTACTAGTCTGCCTAGCAGGCACGTAAGACATCGGCCATTATAAAGCTCGCAGTGTTAGTGTGAGAAATCTCTGAGGATATCCTGGGGATTCAATATCTCAGTAGGCTGTCACTGCGTAAGTGATGAGGTTCCCGGGTTCGATTCCTGGATTCGAGTCCTGGGTTGTCAGAATTATTTCACACCAGCCCCATGCAGGAATTTACTTCCTGTTTCTTAAATTATATATATATATACAGTCACGTGAAAAGTAAGTACACCCCATGTAAAGTTTTGACTTTTTCAACATATTTCCACATACAGCTATTTGATCTTCATTTCAACAATATTGACAGATAAAGGTGATATAATATAACAAATATCATGAAACATTTACATTTTGTCGTCCATTGTATAATTTAAATAAACATAAATGCAAATTTCGCATGTGGAAAAAGTAAGTACACCCCTACATATATCACTACTTCAAATACCTAAAATTAGAATCAGGTGCACCAGCTCAGGTGCAAATGATTAGAACATCGTTAGAGAAGATTTTGGAGGAACCTGTCTTATTTAAACATCAGACATTTCGTTTGGTTTGCTCTTTGTTGTTGAAGTGTGTGGCGTCACCATGCCTCGATCAAAAGAGCTCTCAGAGGCCTTCAGAAAGAAGGTTATAGATGCTTTCGAGTCTGGGAAGGGATTTAAAAAGATCTCCAAACAATTTGAAATCAATCATTCGACTGTCCGGAAGATCATCTACAAGTGGAGAAGATTCCAAACAACTGCCAACTTGTTCAGGCCAGGACGCCCCAGCAAGTTCAGCCCGAAAGCAGACCGCAAGATGCTGAAAGAAGTCTCTAAGAATACCAGAATGTCATCACGGGACCTACGGGTAGCTCTTGCCACTGTTGATGTCAAAGTGCACGAGTCTACCATTAGAAAGAGGCTGCACAAATTTGATCTACATGGGAGGTGTGCCAGGAGGAAACCTTTGCTGTCCAGAAAGAACATCAGGGCAAGTTTAAGTTTGCCAATGAACACCTTGGCAAAGACCAGCACTTCTGGAACAATGTGCTCTGGACAAATGAGTCAAAGGTAGAGCTATTTGGCTACAGTACCAGAAGACATGTTTGGTGAAAACCAAAGACAGCATTTGACCACAAGAACCTGATACCAACTGTAAAGCATGGTGGTGGAAATATTATGGTTTGGGGCAGCTTTGCTGCATCAGGGCCTGGGCAGCTCACCATCGTAGAATCCATAATGAATTCTTCATTGGACCAGAGGGTGCTTGAGGATAATGGGAGGCCATCTGTCGTAAAGTTGAAGCTCAACCGAAGGTGGACCTTGCAACATGACAATGACCATAAACATACCGGTAAATCCACCAAGGAATGGCTGAAAAGAAAGAAAAGGCTGGTTCTGGAATGGCAATGTCAAAGCCTGGATCTAAATCCCATCGAGATGTGGGGGGATTTGAAACGAGCTGTGCATGCAGGAAACCCCTCAAACATCGCACAGCTGAAAGAATTCTGCATGGAGGAGTGGGCAAAAATTTCTCCCAGTCGATGTCAAAGACTGGTGGACAGTTATAAGAAACGCCTACTTCAGGTTGTTTCTGCCATCGGGGGCAATACCACCTATTAGAGCCAAGGGTGTACTTACTTTTTCCACATGCGAAATTTGCATTTATGTTTATTTAAATTATACAATGGACTACAAAATGTAAATGTTTCATGATATTTGTTATATTATATCACCTTTATCTGTCAATATTGTTGAAATGAAGATCAAATAGCTGTATGAGGAAATATGTTGAAAAAGTCAAAACTTTACATGGGGTGTACTTACTTTTTCACATGACTGTATGTATATATATATATATATATATATATATATATATATATATATATATATATATATATATATATATATATATATATATATATATATATATATTGCTATGGTTTTTAGATTTGCACATATTGATCATTAGAGGTTAAAGGGTTGCCCCCCATAGTTAGTTCCACGAGCAACACGTAGGCCCACTTGTAGTATTAGTTATGTCATAGTATGTGTTAGTATAGGCCATTTCCCCTAGTAATATCTGCGTTGTGTAAAGACATGAGATTAGGTCCGGTTCATTTTGCATCCACCCTCCAATTCCACCTCAATGGGCGTAATTGATCCCGTGCCCCATTTGGCTGCCCGCTCAGTTGTTACGCTTTGGCTGCCCGCAGCATTTGCTGCCCTTTGCTCACTCACTAGTCGAGTAACACGAGGTAGGCCTGAGAAGGAGGAGCGCGAGGTCGGGGTAGGGGCGGCGTTGAGATCGGAGCGTCAGAGGCGATGACGGTAAGAGCCACCAGCCAATCAGGGCTCTAACGGCATGGCATGAGAGGGCGTGGAGAGGCGCGTCTGGTGAGTTCTAGAAGGTTCGCGGGGCGTGCCTATATAAGTCGCTGCACAAAGCCCTTGAAGAGAACTTCAGCGTGATACGAGGACTTGGTCGGGAGGACTCGTTGGGAGAGGGCTTGGTGAAAGGACTCGCAGAGGAGAGAGAGAGAGGACTTGCTACCCGAGGACTTGTGTGTAGAGAACTTCGTGCGATAAGCGTTTTGAGGCTTTGAACTGTAAACTCGCCATAGTACGACGCGCCAGAGGAGAAGAAGAAGAAGAGGCATTGGCAATACGAGTGCACGGCTGCAGCCAGATGCGCTGGTGGCGAATAGCGCCTACTTCAGCCACGCGAGTAGACGCGGATAATAGCCGCCAGTGATAACCGCCAACCGCACCAGCGCCCACACCCTACCGTTCGCCCCGTAATAACCTTGTGCGTCCAAACGACACGCGGAGAGCTCCTGCCTTCTCCTCTTACCATCTGCACGGGACGAGCCGGAGACCGGAGGGAGCTGCACGGGAGCCATCCCTGGACGCGGACCATCATCCTGCAGCTGCAAGCCCTGTGTGAGTGTGTGTGTGACGGGCCCGTTTGTCCTGGGTAGTAATTAAGACTGTATAAGGCTGCACTGTCCCTTTTTCTGGAAACATTGTATAGTGTAAATAAACCTGTTATTCCTTTTTCCAATTCGATCGCCTCTGTGATTTCGCCATTGACTAAGCGTGGCACGAATAAGATCGCTTGAACCGGGTTCACCATCTAAACGGCACGGATCGCGTGTACGCACCGCTCGGCGTCTCAACACGCGTGGTTCGTGCGGGGCTTATTTCCTCGTTTCAGGGCAGCGCGAGTAATTAGGTAGTAGCGAATTCTAGTCCTAATACCCTATTTCGCGCTGTCCGGAAGGGACGTCATAGGTCCCGGGTCCCGCCAGGCCAGTCAAAGACAAGGGGACTAATCCCCCCTTGGTAAGGGGAGAAGGCCGGCGTCGAGATCCGCAACAATATATATATAAAGTCTACACCCACTTTAGAAATTTTAACCTTCTGTATAGCCTGCAATTAAATTGCATTAAAACAGACTGAATACCTCCGTCACCAAAGGTGGAAGGAGGTTATGTTTTCACCCCTGTCTGTTTGTCTGTCCGTTTGTTTGTGAACAAAATATCCCATAACGTTGTGGACGGATTCTGACAAATTTTGGCAGAGAGGTAGTGTATGTGACACGACGAAATGATTAGATTTTGGTGAAGATCCGGATCCGGATCCGGCTACTAGAATTTTTAAGTGATTCTTCACCATTGGGGAATAGGGCCAAAAAAGATACATAGCAGAATATCTCAAAAAGTTATGGATGGATTTGGACGAAAGTTGTTGGACAGGTTGTGTGTCTGACAAGGAAGAATCGATTCAATTTTGGTGAAGATCCGGATTCAACTCGTAGAATTTTTTAAATGATTCTTCACCATTGAGTGATATGGCCAACCAGGTGGAGGTATGCTCTCTCCTGGGTGCCGTTCTTGTTCCACCTTTATTTACACATCGTAAACCACAACTTCCAAATGAAAAACAATTTCTAGCACCTCGCGGATTCCTCCTAGCTTGGAAATTTCAGGAAATTAGTTAAAAATCCAAATCTAGAATATTTTGGTTGGGTAAGTTACCCCCGCCCTCCCCCCAGTGTTAATATTTAGTGAAAGCTATAGCTCTAGATTCTGGGGCTCTCCCATACCAGCAGAGAGCGCTGTGTCGTAAGGAAGGAACGCTCTCCGGAGAGGACTTTTGGGCCCACTGTTGGACGTTAAAAATCCCACGGTATGTTTTACAACAGTTGGCTGAGTGTACCTGTTTATAGTTGTGGAATAAATCTGTTTATAGTTTATTTTTTAATATCTGTGAACGACAAATCGGAAGCACAGTGGGTGAAAGTTACTTTAACCAAACGAAACGTTTAAATTGCACCTTCACCTGCAAGGTGTGCCATGATGCGTCCTCCGATATATCAACAATTTCGTCTCCGATTAATTAGGGCAGGTTACACAGATTGTGGCGACCATGTATCCTACCTGACTACCTGTGCCATCTTAACCATCGCTTTTCTCCTTCCCATAACTGTCATCTTCACGTTTACCCAACCCCCTTCCTTTCTCCGCAGGCATTCCCTCCTTTCGTTCCCCATTACAATGGCCCGCCCATCACGCTCTGTTACGTAGCCACACCCCTACTCGCGTGTCCCCGCCTCCTTTCCTTGATTGCTCCTCCTCCCAGATCCCGCCCAGCCCCTGAAGTTCCGCGCATCTCCACGCGCTATGTCCGGACGCACTCTCGCTGCCATGCCGCCTGTCCTGCTCACCTCGTCCTTCGTCCTTTTGCTTCTTCTGTCCAGAGATCGTGCTTCAGCGAGGAGGGCGTCCTGCCTGCGAACATGCCTGCAGACGGTACGCGACTTCGGCTTTGTTTTGCTTCCGTTGAAAGTTTCCTGCTTTATCATCATCATCATCATCATCTCCTAGTCTATAACCGCCTCTTTCTGCCAATTAGGTGGACACATTCCTCCCAACGCAAAATCCTGTTTTACTAACATCTTTATTAAGCTTTATAAATTATTTATTATTTATTGTGTGTATTGTCATCATATCCTCGTCACCATAACTGTCGTCGTTGTCAAAGTACCAGAATCGGGACATTAATTCCATCAACAGTGAATTTATCAATTGCACCAACTATAGTCGTTGTCCGGTTAACATGGATGTTTTGTATGGAAGGACATGTTCGCCTTTTTTATCCAGGGTCACTCACCACAAACTAACATGGTACACGCCATGGACTAATCACATGACGACCATGTTGGCCTGTCTTCAAAAAGTTTCCAAACTTTCCACCAAAAACCGTTATCCCAGTAAACAGGTACCACAGGGATGAGTCTGGGTTTTGCATGGGGTAAGGAGTGGGGTATATGAGTGGGAATCGTGTAAGGGGAATGTTTGAGGACCTTAAACAAAAGGAATACCCTAGCTCAACCATATCGTAAAAACAACTTTTCCAAATGGATTTCAGTGTATTGTCAATGTAAGGGTTCCACATTCGACCTCCCTATCACAATCCGACACGAGCGCACCCATGCACAGGTGACGCCATCAGCCCACTTCCATTCCAACTCTTCCAGAGCATGTCATTATGACGGTGGAACGGTACTTCCGAAGTTTCATTCCTCACGCTCTGGTTTTCTTATGGTATCCAAGCAACGCCGAACTAGCTGTAGAGCAACCCTCCACAACCCTTCATTCCTCCCTCTCCTAACACTAACCTTTCCCTCCTCCATCCCAATTGCTTTGCCTCGTCGTCCGCCTATTCATGTCCCCCCTACCGTGTCCGCTTACTATTGCTTTCCCGTGTTTAAAATTCACAAGGAAGCGGATATGCAGAGGCCTCCACACCAGTTTTCTGCTGAATTCCAAGATCATCAGAAAGTTGCCTAGAAATTTATCCTAACTTTTTATGTAACTTATCGCAAATAGGCAGCCCCAAGACGAGCGATCCCAGTGGGATACACGTTGCCAGCAGTTGTTCTGAAGCCATAAAGGCAGCCCATGTGAAGCACGCTGAGTGACAGGCAAAGCCATTGAGCGAGCGCCATTGTCCGTTCCAGGCCACTGCGTCACCATTGTCCTCTGGACTGTTTCTGTTGGGCAGTTTCATCGAGCAGGGCTGGAGGTCACCAGTGTGTGCAGTTGCAACGCCTTCTGCTGAGACGCGTGCCCAGCTGCTCCAAATTTATCATTTTTCTAAGTGATGGGGCCCTTTTTGTTTCATTTCCCTTCCCAACAGTATTCATGGTAGATCCATCGAACCGCCTCCGTCTTCATTCTTCGATAAGAATTTGGCAATTTTTCTCGCAAATTCCAAAACATTGCCAAGTATTGTTAAAGCATCCGGAAATAACTCGGGCAATATCCTAGCCTATCTTGATGGAAATTGCAGAGCAACGCAGCTTTGTGATGCCATTGAATTTACGACTGCTGGTTTTACGAGAGGCAACCACCTCCGTCTCCAGTTTTATGGCCTGCAACTCTGGAATGCAGTTAATGTCAGGTGGTTGTTTTACCCTCACTTTTTGTGGATGTTATCTGAAATAAAACCGCAAAATGCATGATTATCATATGTTTTGATGCTTCCCATGGTACGTACTTGGATAGCGGTTATGAGTCAGGTCGAGTGTCGTGACCACAGTCTCTTTTAAAATTCAGATCCAATCTTGCTGTACAGAACTTACTGGCATCCTTTAAACATTTTTAACTACGTTTAACAGCCATTTGGTTATAGCCTCTTGCTCTTTCTTTTCGGGCCCGGGGTTTCCATTAATGCTTACCACCCAGTGGCACCCTAAAAACATGTGCTGCAGGCTCTCAGATGTCTACGGTTTTCCCATTTGCAAGCATTTGTTCCTCAAGCCCTAATTGCTTTGCACAGGGCTACTCTGTTATCTACTCTGCAGGAAATGAGCGGATGGGAAACAGGTTGGAGTCTTACACAAAGCAAAGCTTCCCCTGCAGCTTGGATTGCATTTCCAAGTGTTCCATGTTATTTGTTTGAACGTCACGATTTCTTCTTTGTAACTGACATGGTCACACATGGGGATTTTAAAAAGCTTGTATTGCATCTTGTTGCTGATGTCTACAACTTTGAATCGAAGTTTAATGTGCACTTCAAAGTGTGTTATTTAAAACCAGCTACAGCAGTTTTGAACAGATGATGCAAGCTCGGTTTCTGTGAATTTCTCTTAAAAATACGCTATCGGCTGATGTATCCTCTTGGTCTAGACTGATGCACACTCTAGAATGTAGACTCATGCACACTCTAGAATTTAGACTGATGCAAATTCTGGAATGTAAACTCATGCACACTCTAAAGTGTAGACTGATGGACCCTCTAGAATGTAGACTGATGGACACCCTACAATGTAGACTCATGCACACTCTAGAATGAAGACTCACACACACTCTAGAATGTAGACTCATGCACACTCCAGAATGTAGACTGATGCACAATCTAGAATGTAGACTCAAGCACACTTTAGAATGTAGACTCATGCACACCCTAGAATGTAGACTCATGCACACTCTAGATTGTAGACTCATGCACACTCTAGAATGAAGACTCACACACACTCTAGAATGTATACTCATGCACACCCCAGAATGTAGACGCACGCACACCCTAGAATGTAGACTCATGCACACTCTGGATTGTAGACTCACGCACACTCTAGAACGTAGACTCACGCACCCTCTAGAATGTAGACTCACGCACACTCTAGAATGTAGACACACACACTGTAGAATGTAGACTCATGCACAATCTACAATGTAGACTCATGCACACTCTAGAATGTAGACTCATGCACACTCGAGAATGTAGACTCACACACACTCTAGAATGTAGACTCATGCACACTCTAGAATGAAGACTCACACACACTCTAGAATGTAGGCTCACACACACTCTAGAATGTAGACTGACGCACAATCTACAATGTAGACTCATGCACACTCTAGAATGTAGACTCATGCACACTCTAGAATGTAGACTCAAGCACACTTTAGAATGTAGACTCATGCACACCCTATAATGTAGACTCATGCACACTCTAGAATGAAGACTCACACACACTCTAGAATGTAGGCTCACACACACTCTAGAATGTAGACTGACGCACAATCTACAATGTAGACTCATGCACACTCTAGAATGTAGACTCATGCACACTCTAGAATGAAGACTCACACACACTCTAGAATGTAGACTCACACACACTCTAGAATGTAGACTCATGCACACTCTAGAATGTAGACTCATGCACACTCCAGAATGTAGACTGATGCACAATCTAGAATGTAGACTCAAGCACACTTTAGAATGTAGACTCATGCACACCCTAGAATGTAGACTCATGCACACTCTAGATTGTAGACTCATGCACACTCTAGAATGAAGACTCACACACACTCTAGAATGTATACTCATGCACACCCCAGAATGTAGACGCATGCACACCCTAGAATGTAGACTCATGCACACTCTGGATTGTAGACTCACGCACACTCTAGAACGTAGACTCACGCACCCTCTAGAATGTAGACTCACACACCCTCTAGAATGTAGACTCACGCACACTCTAGAATGTAGACTCGCACACACACTGTAGAATGTAGACTCACGCACAATCTACAATGTAGACTCATGCACACTCTAGAATGTAGACTCATGCACACTCGAGAATGTAGACTCACACACACTCTAGAATGTAGACTCATGCACACTCTAGAATGAAGACTCACACACACTCTAGAATGTAGGCTCACACACACTCTAGAATGTAGACTGACGCACAATCTACAATGTAGACTCATGCACACTCTAGAATGTAGACTCATGCACACTCTAGAATGTAGACTCAAGCACACTTTAGAATGTAGACTCATGCACACCCTATAATGTAGACTCATGCACACTCTAGATTGTAGACTCATGCACACTCTAGAATGAAGACACACACACTCTAGAATGTATACTCATGCACACCCCAGAATGTAGACGCACGCACACCCTAGAATGTAGACTCATGCACACTCTGGATTGTAGACTCACGCACACTCTAGAACGTAGACTCACGCACCCTCGAGAATGTAGACTCACACACCCTCTAGAATGTAGACTCACGCACACTCTAGAATGTAGACTCACACACACTGTAGAATGTAGACTCACGCACACTCTAGAATGTAGACTCACGCACCCTCTAGAATGTAGACTCACACACACTGTCGAATGTAGTCTGATGCACAATCTAGAATGTAGACTCATGCACACTCTAGAATGAAGACTCACACACACTCTAGAATGTAGGCTCACACACACTCTAGAATGTAGACTGACGCACAATCTACAATGTAGACTCATGCACACTCTAGAATGTAGACTCATGCACACTCGAGAATGTAGACTCACACACACTCTAGAATGTAGACTCATGCACACTCTAGAATGTAGACTCATGCACACTCGGGAATGTAAGCTGATGCACACTCCAGACCGATGCAAACTCCAGATCAATACTACAAACAAACCGATGCATACTCTAGAGTCTAGACTGATGCGTATACTCTGTATATACATACAGTCACGTGAAAAGGTAAGTACACCCCATGTAAAGTTTTGACTTTTTCAACATATTTCAACATACAGGTATTTGATCTTCATTTCAACAATATTGATAGATAAAGGTGATATAATATAACAAATATCATGAAACATTTACATTTTGTAGTCCATTGTATAATTTAATTAAACATAAATGCAAATTTCGCATGTGGAAAAAGTAAGTACACCCTTGGCTCTAATAGGTGGTATTGCTCCCTTTGGCAGAAACAACCTCAAGTAGGCGTTTATTATAACTGTCTACCAGTCTCCGACATCGACTGGGAGAAATTTTTGCCCACTCCTCCATGCAGAATTCTTTCAGCTGTGCGATGTTTGAGGGGTTTCTTGCATGCACAGCTCGTTTCAACCGCCCCCCCCTCCCCCCCACAACATCTTGATGGGATTTAGATCCGGGCTTTGACTTGGCCATTCCAGAACCCTCTATTTCTTTCTTGTCAGCCATTCCTTGGTGGATTTACTGGTATGTTTCAGGTCATTGTCATGTTGCAACGTCCACCTTCGGTTGAGCTTCAACTTTCCGACAGATGGGCTCACATTATCCTCAAGCACCCTCTGGTACAATGAAGAATTAATAGTGGATTATGTGATGGTGAGCTGCCCCGGCCCTGATGCAGCAAAGCTGCCCAGGCCCTGATGCAGCAAAGCTGCCCCAAACCATAATATTTCCACCACCATGCTTAGCAGTTGGTATCAGGTTCTTGTAGTCAAATGCTGTCTTTGGTTTTCGCCAAACATGTCTTCTGGTACTGTGGCCAAATAGCTCTACCTTTGACTCATCTGTCCAGAGCACATTGTTCCAGAAATGCTGGTCTTGGCCTGGGTGTTCATTGGCAAACTTTAGTCTTGCCCTGATGTTCTTTCTGGACAGCAACGGTTTCCTCCTGGCACACCTCCCATGTAGATCAAATTTGTGCAGCCTCTTTCTAATGGTAGACTCGTGCACTTTGACATCAACAGTGGCAATTGCTAGCTGTAGGTCCCGTGATGACATTCTGGGGTTCTTAAAGACTTCTTTCAGCATCTTGCGGTCTGCTCTCGGGCTGCACTTGCTGGGGCGGCCTGGCCTGAACAAGTTGGCAGTTGTTTGGAATTTTCTCCATTTGTAGCTGATCTTCCGAACAGTCGAATGATTGATTTCAAATTGATTGGAGATCTTTTTAAATCCCTTCCCAGACTCGTAGGCATCTATAACCTTCATTCTGAAGGCCTCAGAGAGCTCTTTTGATCTAGGCATGGTGACGCCGCACACTTCAACAACAAAGAGCAACCAAACTAAATGTCTGAGGTTTAAATAAGACAGGTTCCTCCAAGATCCTCTCTAACGATGTTATAATCATTTGCACCTGAGCTGGTGCACCTGATTCTAATTTTAGGTATTTGAAGTAGTGATAAATGTAGGGGTGTACTTACTTTTTCCACATGCGAAATTTGCATTGTTTATTTAAATAATACAATGGACTACAAAATGTAAATGTTTCATGATATTTGTTATATTATATCACCTTTATCTATCAATATTGTTGAAATATTGTATTATTACATATTACATATCAGTGTTGAAATATTTATCGAAGTATTACAGAACCTGAGCTCCTCACCACATACAAGGCTTTCATCCGCAGCTCAATGGAATACTGTTCCCCCCTCTGGGCTGGTGCTCCTGCCTCACACCTTGCTCGGCTTCACGCTGTTGAGGCCAAAGCTTTCAGAATCATTGGAATCTCCTGCGATGTAGTCAACGCCGAGGGCCTTTCACTCACTCACCGCAGGCAGGTTGGTGGTCTTTCTGTCTTCTACCGACTCCTCTCCGGCCTTGCTCCCCCAGCTCTCTCTGTGCTCTGTCCCCCCAATATTCCTTCAGGTCGCACAAGATCTGCCTGCAACCCTCTTATGGTTAAACTGCCAAAGTCTAGGCTCTCTGCTCACCTTCACTCTTTCATTCCCCTTTTCTCCCGCCTCTGGAACAAACTCCCCCACTCCCTTCAATCCCACTCCTCCCTCCAGGTCTTTAAAACAGCTGTTCACCACCATCTCTTATCGTCCCCCATCGAAAACCTTGATCTTTTCTACCCCCGGTAATTCACCCCAGAGTCCTTGCAGTGTTCATATGTTTTAATCCTCTCCCACCTCCCCCCAAGTCCTCCTGATGTCCCTGCTCTCAAATGTTGTGTTTGTGTCCTTCCCCCTCTTCCCCCTCTCTTTTGTGTCCTTCCCCCTCTCTCCCCATCTTGTCTGCCGCTCCCCTTCTTTTTTGTGTTTTGTGTGTCGGTTTGTCTTTTTGTGTGATTAATGTTAGCTCTTTCACGAGCCTCGATCTTGTATACAAAAAAAAAAAAAAAAAAAAAAAAAAATGAAAATCAAATAGCTGTATGTTGAAATATGTTGAAAAAGTCAAAACTTTACTTGGGGTGTACTTACTTTTTCACGTGACTGTATACAATTGTGGCCAAAAATATTGGCAACCTTGCACTTTTTCCAAATAACTCACAATTTTCTCTAAAAATAAGTTGAAACTGACAAAAGTATTTTGTCTCCACAGATCTTTATTTCACTGTTAATATTACAGAACCGTTGTTTTTTATTCAGAACTTAATCCTTTTAAACCAGAAAATAATAAGAAATGGCATTGACAAAATTATTGTCACCCTCGACTTAATATTTAGTAGCACAGCCTTTGGACAAAATAACTGCAATCAAGTGCTTCCTATAGCCATGAATGAGCTTCGTACACCTCTCTTCTGGCAGGTTGACACACTCTTCTTGTTCAAACTACTCCAGTTCTCCCAGATTTGAAGGGTTGTTTTCCCAACTGCTGTTTTCAGATCTCCCCACAGGTGTTCAATGGGATTTAGATCTGGACTAATTGATGGCCACTTCAGAACAGTCCAGCACTTTGTCTTGAACCATTCCTGGGTGCTTTTTGTAGTGTATTTGGGGTCATTGCCCTGCTGCAAGACCCATGGCCTTCGATGGAGACCCAGCTTTCTGACACTGGGTTGAATATTGCGCTCCAAAATGCCTTGGTAATCTCCTGATTTCATGATGCCATGCAGACATTCAAGGCACACAGTGCCCGAGGCAGCACAGCAACCCCAAAACATCACTGAACCTCTTCCATGTTTGACTGTATGGAAAATGTTCTTTTCTTTGAAGGCTTCATTTTGTTTTCTGTAAACATAGAGATGATGTGCTGTACCAAAAAGCTCTAATTTGGTCTCATCAGTCCACAGGACATCCTCCCAGAATAATTTTAGCTTGTTCAGGTGTATTTTGGAAAACTTCAGTCGGGCTTTCTTATGTCTCTCTCTCAGCAATGGGGTCTTCCTGGGTCTCCTACCATAGAACTCCATTTCATTGAGTTGGCAATGGATGGTGAGAGTTGAAACTGTTGCACCTTGTGTCTGAAGGTGAGCTTGAATCTGTTTGGCAGTTGATCGAGGTGCTTTCTCCACCGTTTGGACAATCCTTCGCTGCAATCTTCGATCAAGTTTTCTCTTATGGCCACGTCCAGAGAGGTTGGCTACAGTGCAATGGGCCTTCATCTTCCTGATAACATTGCGTACGGTCGACACAGGAACATGAAGGTCTCTGGGGATGGACTTGTAGCCTTGAGATTGTCCATGCTTGGCTACAATCTTGTGTCTGACCTCCTCAGACAATTCTCTGGTTTTCTTTCTTTTCTCCATGCTCATTGCGGTGCACACAGTGAAACAAAACAGCAGAATGACCCATTTTCTCTATTCAAACTGGTTGAATGAGTGATTTTTATATTGCAGGCACCTGCATTTCACCACAGGCGAGTTCAATTCCAAAGTAAAGGAGAATCACCTGCTTGAAATCTAATTATTTCTAAACAACTTCTAATTGGTGCCAATAATATTGTCCGGGCCATTTTCAGGTTTCTGTGTGGAACAAGCTGAGTTTTAGGATTTTTTTTTTTTAGCTTTTTTTGTTTGTTCTACTGCAAACCAAAGAAATACAAATGTGGATATCAAAAGATTTTTTTAATTTCAGCAATTTTCTGGAAGAAATGGTGCATTATTTGAAAAAAGGGCAAGGGTGCCAATATTTTTGGACATGACTGTATATATATATATTATACTCGAGACTATAGGACATATACTCTGGACTCTCGGATGTGAACTCTGCACTGAAATATACTCTCAGACAATGAAGTTTCCCTATTTTAGAGCAAGCACCTTGCTTTGGTGAAATATAGTGCAGAAGGTCGATGTCTTCCATATAAAACCAATAATCTGTTTTGATTCCATGCAAACTGTGAATATATTGGATTATATTTACAATGATTATATCTTTCATGCATGTGGTTTGATCAGGTGTCTTTGTAACGCAAACCAGCAGGATCGTGTTTGTGATCGTTGTTTGAAATAGGATGTTCCTCTTGTTGATTTATGAAATAGATCAGCCTAAATGTTTGTGCACCACTTGTTTATCAACAGTTCAGTGAGTCTGAACAAAGCATGATCATTCGGTTCTGGGAGGCAGGGTGTTCTGTGGCGTTCAGTTGGGTGTATGAAACAGTGGAGCAATGTTGAAATCAATGGGTCCAAGACAGATCTTGCACTTGGTGCACATTTTCAGAACATCACACATTGCAGAAGTGGGTTTTTATCTTTCATGATGTATATTTCAGGGCTGGAAGGATAGCTTAGAGGTATGCGCACTCGTTTTTGAGCTGCCAGCTTGGGTTTGGGAATCTGGACTCGGCTATACATTTTCATCCTGATGTTTCACCTGCAACATGATACATAATATGTGCACTGTCCAATGGAAGGACATTAAGCCAGAAGACCCATCATTGGTGGACGTTAAAGATCCCAAATTGTCGTTCAGGAAGAGTGTGCAATTTATTGCCGGGACCCTGAATACATTACAAATTTCTACTCCACCTGACTGCAGGGAAGGCAATGGCCAGCTACCTAGAATAACTCTCGTCATTGATAATGACATATTCCACAACTATGGAATAATTTCCATGCCACTGGTTGGCCAGTTTAGGTCACATGCCATCCTTAGGAGGAGAAGGCTTTGCTTTGTATTTACTGAATGGTATCCAAGGTAATGTTTTCCTGCTCCCCTTCATGAAACAGCATTCACAGTAGATCTCATCTCTTTATTAAGCTTCCTTTCCATTGATTTGACTTGACTGGGCTATATAGGTCCACTGCAGGATGGAGGCCTTCCTCAACATGGTCAGTTCTTTTCTATTCTCTGAAATTTCGGGCCATTGTACTCTGGCAGTTACATTTTCTATTTCCTCTCTATATCCAATCTGTGCTCTTCTGCTGTTTCAACCAGGGCCTTGTGTTGGTTGTCAGTTTATAATTATTGTTTTCCATTGGTGGTCCATTCTTCTTGCTACGTATTCAATTCAATTTTTATCAGATTGAGGCTCATAAAAGAGCGAGGTGATGCCGTGTATGTAATGATGGTAGGACAGTGATGTAAGTCCTGGATGTAATTAGCAGGGGAATGAATGAAATGGGGAAAGAGGAGAAAGAGAGGTTAGCAGGGAGGAAACACTGCAGCCTGCAACTAAGAGGGTTGGGTTAGGAAGGGTTAATGGAGGTAATAAAGATTGTGGGTAACGATAAGGGATGATATAAGATGGCAGTGCACTGCCTGCTTGAAGCCCTGGAAGGTAGAGTGGGATAGCAAGTCGTTACAAGGCAATTCCACACATGGGGGAGCGAGGAAGAAAAAAAGAGTTGAAGTGTTCAGTCAACCTCGATAATGAAGGTTTAAACGGGAAAGGGTTATTGACAGAATGCGTACATACAACCTGGAGTCGGTAGGGAAGGTCAGTGGGCTAAGACACCAGAGGGAGCTCAACCAGAGGCGAGGTGGTTAAAAAAATACGGACACACTGACTTACTGCGATGCGAGAACAGCAGACATCGTGCGTCGGCATCATCATGGAAATTGCAATAATTTTGAGAGCTTTAGGTTACAAAGAATCCAGAAGAGTCAGATGTGATGCTGGGGTGCTGGTCCATAAGAGAGAGCAATACTCCATGGAGCTATGGACAAAGGCCTTGTAGACTGAGTAGTTTTGATTTTTCAAGGAAAGACTTGGAACGATGGTGGATGCTTGGTCTACAGCTGATTTTTGAGGCCAACTTTGCAACATGTGCACCTCCAAAAAGGTTATACTTGATGGTGAGACTGAGAAGTTCAAGAGACTTCACCTCTTTCAGTGACTGCCCATGGAAATAGATAGGTGGGTTCATTTTCATTTTGAAGTATATGTTCCATTTATCAGTCGAGATTATAATCATTTTCTGATCAACAAAGACTGATACAGCTGCTTTTTGCCTGACAGGGACACAGTAGGTACGACAGTGTGGAGCCATCCGCAAAAATATTTCACTGGTATTCATCATTTCCATTATTACGCATATTGATTTTAAACTTTATTTTTTTCACACCTGGCAGTTTCCATAGTGCAACTGAACAAAACCTTACTGTGGTGCTGTAATTTGCATGTTCCAATGACTCCTTGGGCTATACCAGCGGTAAGGTCACTTTGCGTGAAAACCCAGCAGGGTCACCCATGATGGGAAGACCAAAGTCTTTGTGGCAGACTCCGAGAGGTCCCTCACCAACTTGCACTGGCAAGGGTGGCAAGTATACCAAAACATCTGAGCATGACTTGCTCCTTTCCATTCCCTGTCATTATTAACCCTTGGCATGCCAATGGCTGAGCAATCGCTCCAAAAAATCAACAGGACCGCAGAGAGTGTTTGGAATTATTATCACCTTTCTAATCTTCGTTAAAGAACTTCATATGTCACGCAACCTCTGTCACAAGCTTCCGGAAATTTCTCAAATTCCACAAGTCAGATCCTCCTCAGAGGAGTTGCCCCGTTCCCCGGTCGTGTCCAGTGTTCGGCACTGATCCTGGGGTCAGAGTTCAACAGAGGCGCAAGGCCGCCAGCCGGACTGGGCTGTCACACAAGGGATACTAGTGCTCAGGGAGGTTAAGCTGAGAGGTTAAATGCCCTGTCTCTTCACTTTGAGCTTCAGACAATTCACTTTGTGATCAACATGCCCTTTGGCCGAAGAGGCCACTGTCGTATTTTTCCAAGCATTAAAGGCCTTTCACTCATGTCTCCCGCAGTCCGTCTTCGTCTGCCCATGAAAGTGAACCAGCTTGAGGGATTTCTCAACAAGACGCATGTCCCGACCAGGTCTTGACTCGATAAAGAGTCTGCTCTGTTCCAGAATCTATTCAACAGATGCTCGCTGGGGTTTAGGTGATCCACCGTTGCATTGCGATGGTATGCTCGTCATATATGCATCGAGTCATTAACATGACGCAGTTTTCTGATGTCATATGACATTCATGACCAGCTTGCAAACCAAATATAAAACGCACAAAGTTTTCAGTAAGAGCATGAGAACGAAACTATTTTCTACCGTAACCAGGGACACCATAATGTTCACATGAGCTTTTGTTACATCTGTTCATTGTTTCAACACAGATGGAACGAGGCTTTGTCATCGAACACCTTTAAATTCCATTCATGTTCCTAACAACACCTTTTCATTAACCACCAGCAGTCCTGTGGGCACATGAGCTCAGATGAGTTCCAATCTGCAGTGTTGATGACAGCGGCACAAACTCAAGACCCTAAGATCTTAAGGCGACCACGTTAACCGTTAAGCCAACACCAGGCTTTGCAGTGTCAATGATGTCACCACATTCTCCATTTGGGGAAATGTCTGCGGATGAACATCCATACTGGCCAATCAGTGCCATGCAATTAGTTGTGCAGTGGTGAAATAGTCTCTCGTTGTCATCTGTTAAGATTATTCTCCAGTCCAACAAAGCTTCAACATGGTCATAAGAGGGATGTGAATCATCTTTATTGAACATTTCTGGCTTTTGGCCTTTTCTTAGGCATCCCTCTTGAATATTGTATCAGGTTTCATCATCAGGAAATGTGTTTTGCATTTTGAAGTCAACTCGGCCACATCCAATGTGCTGAGAATGCTTCAGAAGGATGGTTTTTGTGGTGGCAGCGGGTAAATATAAATCAAAGAACAGAAAGACGGTTAATCGGAGAATAAGTTAGCCGAGCTGGTAACACGCTTTCCATTGAACTGTATGAGCCAGGCTTTAATCCCATAAAGGTGTTGAACTTGTGGTGCAGTGCCCGGAGAGGGAGGGCACTTCAACCTGGCCGCACCGTCATTCGAATGGAGCTCCAAAGCCAGCTGTCCCATCTGCATTCATTTTGTGCACAATAAAGATCCCACATAATCTGTCGAAAAAGGTATCCAATTGTGGGCCGGTACCCTAAGCGACTTCCCTGATTGAAGTTTGTTGTATAATTCGTACTACCTGCAGGAGGTGGGAGTTCTCGGCTACGGATACGACACAAGCATGTTGGGCCAAATGACCTCCTCTTGTGTCCAAGTTTCCTTTTATTTCCGAGTATCAGCATAAATCTTCCAACTGATTTATTTCTCTGCTCAACTTTAAAATGTCTGCATGCCGTTGTAAGTTCTGGGATGTTGTATGACCAATGCAGGATCTTCTTCCTCTTTTCTTTTTTTTGTGATGAACAAACTTTTTTACAAGTGAAATGTTTTGGGGGGTTTTTGCATCTTGTCTTCATCAAAATGGACTGTACATATAAAATCACATGGTTAATCAGCTGGCACACCTTTACTGTGTGAGCAATATCTGTGCGGTGGTCGTGGGGTCATTGGGGACACCCTAGCGAATGGTTGACTATCAATTCATGGGCGACTCTCGCCAGTTCAATTCGTCGGAGACTCAAATTCTCCAGGGCAACTTGGTGAAAGCCATGAGATTGTGTCTATTATAGATTATACGTAACCCATACCGAAACCAACCGAAATGAAATGCCCTTAAATGAATTGCTGACCTGATGTTAGGACAATGAGTTTGGATATCCAGGCCGACGGTGTTTGCTTTGGTGTATTTTCCTCATTTCCAAAGTGCTTTGGAATGCAATGAAAGTTTTTTTTTTTCTCGTTCTAATGTTCTGGCATTGTTGAACAAGCTGGAGTAAGTTAGGTGCCAAGGTTCATGTTCTTTCTGGGCTGCTGTCCAATTGGAAGTAGAGCCATTTTGGGGAAAACATTCCTGATGTCATTGAGAGAACTTCCTTTGTTTTCGACACTCCGAGAACCTCCCAGAATTCCTTGTGAGTTGTACCAGAGTTGAGCGAAAAGCACGACATATTTCCCATTCTGGGCAGGTTGTGAAACATTTGACCCCCATGCACACCTGATGTGCAAATGGTATTTTTTAAAAGTGAAACGAATAATCTGTTTGGCTCGTACCTATCTATGTTTCCTTATGTGTTTCCTTATTTGGACTTCGTTGTTTGTAAATACTGCTGGGTCTCTACTCACAAGGCCGTTTATTGCTTTATGCCCGGATGTCTCTATCGCAGAGTCCGAGGGCTGTCTGCCTGGCACGCTGCCTGGAACGGACCCGTCGCAGTGTGGAGTTGCCGTTAACCACCATCCCTTCAATTTACAACACCACTCGAGGTGTGTTCCTGTGCATTCGCAGCGGATTTTCCTACCTGAAGACCCTTAGATGTAGGGGGAAAGGGTAGAAGGGCAAGAAATAGGGATGAGCATGGTCCGAGGAAAGGGTGGTGGGATTCATGGAGGGTAAGAGTTTCATTAGAACTTAACCCCCTAATTCTCTATTTTAAAAACATATTGTAATCTAAGTTGAAGACCCCAAAGAGACTGTTTAATACCAATTCATGTTCCTCCACATAGCAGCAGGTTGCCACTTCCGGTCTCCTTAACAATGAAACTAGAATGTGGTTGAGTGGTACTAAGAAGAGCACAATGTCGGCTTACTTCATTCTGCGCAAAAGATCTTTAAATTAATCCACAAGGGGTCTTGGTGATGTCTGTGTGCCTCATATCGCAGAATAGAGATGGGGTTACGTGCTACATGGGTTACGTGCTACATAGGCCTAAAGATTGAATGTCTTCTCATTGTGCATTTGGGATGGGAGAACTTTTTCCAAAAGCCATCCTTGGTTACATGTCATTAAAAAATATTCTTTTTTCCAATTTGAAAATTTACCACCAGTATCAGTAGGCCTTGTTGAGGTCTATAATTGAGTCACACGGCTATACTTTAGACGGTCTGTTTTGCTTCACAGAAAGATAATATGAGTAATTTGACTCCTGCAATAGGATAGCCGTTGCATCTGTTGGCTGCAGTGATCAAAATGTTTTCTTAATTAATTTAATTGTCAAGACCTTCAGAGCCGTTGTCATTTACCTAATCCGACCACAGCTTGCTCAGTGTGGAGTTGCAGCCACACATCAGGCCGCACCTGCAAAATCGGCCTATGGAGCCCGATTGACCTTCGGATCTCACCGGTGGACCGGAGGCAGCTTGTCGACATCGCTTCGGATGCCGTCCTCGTCTCCTGGAAGCCGGACCCGCTCGGTGAGTTCGAAACATCTGCACCTATTTTTGAATAATTATTGCATTTCCTTATTTGTGGTTTTAACTGCTGATGCTATTTCGTCATTCGTGATCGGTATTTACTCATTTTAAAGAAGAAGAAAAACAATTTGCTGGGGGAAATTAGAGCCCCTGAGAAGTAAATCATGCATTCAAAATTTGGCTTTTCATTTGGAAAAATCCCATTCAGGTCTCAGTGAACAAAGATCAGTATCAACTTCAAAAATAATGTTCAGAACTGCTGCTAATACAGAAGGACTGCTGACACTGAGCTCTACTTGGATCAGGATGTTGGATAGGCCAGTCTAATTCTCAGAGGGTCAGTTTTAATGAGAAAGAAAAATGAACTTTAACATGAAAATACTTTGGCAACAGTGCGGTTCCGCGTGGCTGTTTGCTGTTCCCCTCTGAGGACCTGCCTCGTGACCTCAGGCTCTAATCCCATATAGTTTGTTGACCCCTTAATTGTGTGATGTCCTTGGTATTTATGGAAAGGTAAAGAATGATGTGTCAAGATGTGGTATTTATGGAAAGGTAAAGAATGATGTCAAGATGTCTGTGTATTGATTAACAATTATTTTGGCCGAAGCTTCTTCTTCCTCTTCTTCTTCTTCTTCTTTAACTAATAATTTTAATTGCTGCAATTATTCCCACCTCTCTGTTGGGTTGGCCGGGAAGGATTTTGATTCAAGTCTCATGAACCGCTTGGTCAGGCCTAATGCTTGACGGATGGTGATTTGGGCAGGAATATATGTAACTTGCTCAAGTTGCGGATGATAACTCACCTACTCTTCATGAAAAACACACCATGGCATCTTCGACTTCGGTCAAGCACCAAGCCCTGCATGCGAAACACCAGGTCGACGTTTGTTAGCCGGGTCGGGATTTGAACCCAGGTTATTTAGCTCGAGGGTGAATGCGCAACCCTATAAGCTATCCTGTCATCCCCTATTATGTTCACATAAACGTACACTTTGTACATGCAGACATCGAAGCTGTTTATGAACATGTTGTCGTTTCTCTTGGTTGCTTTCCTGCATTAGATCTCTGCCAAGATTTGATCCTTCTGTACTTTTCCAAGCAATTGCATGTGGGGGAAATGATGTGCGGAAATCATGGGTGGACGCTGGAAGGCATGGCAAAACTTTTCAACCTTTGGCTAATTAGACAGCTGGAACCGATCTGGGTGGGCCCTGGCTCTTTCCTATGACGAGAGAGCCATTTCATTCGATCTTCTTCTTGACATCTTTTGGCCACTCGTTATGAAACGTCAGCGTCTGCTCTAAAAGTTCCAGCTCAACGTACAGAGATATTTTGGCTGATGTCCTCCTGTCCATTCACACCAACAGTTACCATTGAAGATCTTGGAGGATGAGCGAACCTTCTTCATCCATTTTTGCCTTTTCAATTTCCTAGACAAATATACGTACAGTCACGTGAAAAAGTAAGTACACCCCATGTAAAGTTTGGATTTTTTCAACATATTTCAACATACAGCTATTTGATCTTCATTTCAACATATTTCAACATACAGCTATTTGATCCTCATTTCAACAATATTGAGAGATAAAGGTGATATAATATAACAAATATCATGAAACATTTACATTTTGTAGTCCATTGTATAATTTAAATAAACATAAATGCAAATTTCACATGTGGAAAAAGTAAGTACACCCTTGGCTCTAATAGGTGGTATTGCCCCCTTTGGCAGAAACAACCTCAAGTAGGCGTTTCTTATAACTGTCTACCAGTCTCTGACATCGACTGGGAGAAATTTTTGCCCACTCCTCCATGCAGAATTCTTTCAACTGTGCGATGTTTGAGGGGATTCTTGCATGCGCAGCTCGTTTCAAATCCCCCCACAACATCTCGATGGGATTTAGATCCAGGCTTTGACTTGGCCATTCCAGAACCCTCCATTTCTTTCTTTTCAGCCATTCCTTTGGTAGATTTACTGGTATGTTTTGGGTCATTGTCATGTTGCAAGGTCCACCTTCGGTTGACCTTCAACTTTCCGACAGATGGCCTCACATTATCCTCAAGCACCCTCTGGTACAATGAAGAATTCATAGTGGATTATACGATGGTGAGCTGCCCAGGCCCTGATGCAGCAAAGCTGCCCCAAACCATAATATTTCCACCACCATGCTTTACAGTTGGTATCAGGTTCTTGTGGTCAAATGCTGTCTTTAGTTTTCGCCAAACATGTCTTCTGGTACTGTGGCCAAATAGCTCCACCTTTGACTCATCTGTCCAGAGCACATTGTTCCAGAAGTGCTGGTCTTTGCCTTGGTGTTCATTGGCAAACTTTCGTCTTGCCCTGATGTTCTTTCTGGACAGCAAAGGTTTCCTCCTGGCACACCTCCCATGTAGATCAAATTTGTGCAGCCTCTTTCTAATGGTGGACTCGTGCACTTTGACATCATCAGTGTCAAGATCTACCTGTAGGTCCTGTGATGACATTCTGGGGTTCTTTGAGACTTCTTTCAGCATCCTGCGGTCTGCTCTCGGGCTGAACTTGCTGGGGTGGCCTGGCTTGAACAAGTTGGCAGTTGTTTGGAATCTTCTCCACTTGTCGATGATCTTCCGGACAGTCGAATAATTGGTTTCAAATTGATTGGAGATCTTTTTAAATCCCTTCCCAGACTCGTAGGCATCTATAACCTTCTTTCTGAAGGCCTCAGAGAGTTGTTTTGATCTAGGCATGGTGACGCCGCACACTTCAACAACAAAGAGCAAACCAAACTAAATGTTATGTCTGAGGTTTAAATAAGACAGGTTCCTCCAAGATCTTCTCGAACGATCTTCTAATCATTTGCACCTGAGCTGGTGCACCTGATTCTCATTTTAGGTATTTGAAGTAGTGATAAATGTAGGGGTGTACTTACTTTTTCCACATGCGAAATTTGCATTTATGTTTATTTAAATTATACAATGGACTACAAAATGTAAATGTTTCATGATATTTGTTATACTAGGGCATGCCCGTACTATATATATATATCTAAAATTATATCCCCCCCCCCCCCCCCTCTATTTACATGAAATGGTTTGGTCCAAAGCGAACGGCTTGCGAGTACGGTGACAATCCCCCCCCTCTATTTACATGAAATGGTTTGGTCCAAAGCGAACGGCTTGCTGAGTTTGGTAAAGAAATCGCCATTGCGTGCACAAACGCGCAGGAAAGCGAAAGAATCGCAAAGTAGTTTTAATTAGTTTTAAAACATAGTTTAACGCCAACATAGTTTGCCAACGTGAAATAAATGAATACGCTCTCAAATGTGCCGTCCGAGGCAGAGTCTGTTCGCCACGTTCGGCACACGTGATAGCTCGCTGCTCTCTGATTGGTTGAATCGTTTTTTGGACATAGCTCGCTAACTACTTGTCCGATTAATATGAAACCTTGAAAAGGCACATCCTCGGGTCCCCAGCAATATACCTGGCAAGTTTAAAGTATATCGGACCCGTGGTTGTCGAGAAACAGCGGTCACAGACATACAGACATACATACATACATACATACATACATATACACAGAGATTACTGGAATTATAGATAGATTATACCACCTTTATCTATCAATATTGTTGAAATGAAGATCAAATAGCTGTATGTTGAAATATGTTGAAAAAGTCAAAACTTTACATGGGGTGTACTTACTTTTTCACGTGACTATGTAACGATGATTATTATTTTTCAACGAAGTAGATACACAATTATTGGTGCCACAAACGCTTATTCCAAAACTGCAGTTTTTGGATATGGGGATTTTTTTTGCCACCACCACCAAAGGTGGACCGAGGTTATGTTTTAACCTCTGTCTGTTTATCTGTCTGTCTATCTGTTTGTGTTTGAGCAGGATATCTCAAAAAGGTATACATAGATGATGACAAAACTTGGTGGATGAGTTGGGTAGGTGACAATAACAATCTGATTAGATTTTGGCTCATGTTGGATCCAGATCCAACCTATCAGTGGGACATAAAATCTAAACCATTCAGTCTGGCGGACGGAGGTATTTGCTCTACCTACGAGTGAGGAGTGGGATAGGAGGGAGGGGAAGGAGTGGGGTGGGGAAGGAGTGGGGAGGGAGTTCGGTGGGAGGGGAAGGCGTGGTGGCGTGAGAGTCCAGAGGGGTGGAAAGAGGGAGGGGCAGGGATGGGGTGGTATTGTGGAGGGTGGGACGAGGTGGAAGTAAGGAGGGAGGGAGAGTTTATGGTGCATTAGTACTGCAGCATTGTTTCCTTTGCACTAGCATGGTCAGTTTAATTATTTGCATGAAGTGGGGTTGGGAGGAATGAGAGTTGGGGTAGGAGGGAAGGGAATGAGTGGGGTGGGAATTCAGGGATAGGGCAAGGGATGAGGTGGGAGTTTGGATGGAGAGTAAGGGGTGGGGTAAGACTCTGGGGGGGGAGGGAAGGTGGAAGGAGGGAAGGGAAGGGGTGGAGTGGGAGTCCAGAGGGAGGGATGTGGGATGGGAGGTGGTGGGAGGAGTGAGGGGAAAGGGTGGAGTGGCAGCCCAGAGGTAAGGGGTCGGAGGAGGTGGGAGGAGGGTGGGATAGGGGTGGGTGGGAGTCTGGAGAGAGGGGTTTGGGGTGGTAGGTGGTGTGAGAAGGTGGGTGGGGAAGGGGTGAAGGTGGGTGGGGAAGGGGTGAAGGTGGGAGGAATGACCTGGCATTGCCCGGCAATGCCAGATACCTTTGCTCGTATGTAATAAATGCAAAATTTTAATGAAGCTGCACATTTTATACATTTACTTCAGTCAACAATTTAGTTGTGCATATTAAATAAAATCTCCCCTCAAATTGAGAGATAAGAAGAGGTGAATCATAATTGCAGGAGATGCAACCTGTAACGCAGGGTGACCTGTGCTTCGACTCAGTCCATGATACTCAAGATTTAACCGTTGAGACTCAACCAGATCTGGTTTGTGCTAACCCATGGCAAGAAATAAACAAACAAGTAAGTACATACTGTAAATCAATAAATAACACACATTTCTACACCTGAATTTTGATTATTTAAGATTACACTGTATGGTGACCTCACCCTTCCATGAGCCTCGACTTTATACACAAATAAGAATATTTCAATATAATATGATATTTACAATTCATACTTTTTCTTTTTCCCATAATAAAGAAAAGCATTAAAAATATATTTGAATTTTAAAAATAATAAATTCGCATTACCGTGATTATTTCTGTGGTGGCGAGATCAGAGCCTGAGAACTAGTTTTATAGTAAATGCAAATTATCAAAACTTAAGTTTGATCTGAAAATATTTAACATCAACTGTGCCATTAATAACAGTTTAACCATTGATGTCAGTGGCCCAGGGACCACAGAGCACCAATGGTGGCCCAGGGACCACAGAGCACCTATGGTGGCCCAGGGACCACAGAGCACCAATGCTGACCCAGTGACTACAGAGCACCAATGGTGGCCCTGGGAGCACAGAGCACCAATGGTGGCCCAGGGACCACAGAGCACCAATGCTGACCCAGTGACTACAGAGCACCAATGGTGGCCCTGGGAGCACAGAGCACCAATGGTGGCCCAGGGACCACAGAGCACCAATGCTGACACAGTGACTACAGAGCACCAATGGTGGCCCTGGGAGCACAGAGCACCAATGGTGGCCCAGGGACCACAGAGCACCAATGGTGGCCCAGGGACCACAGAGCACCAATGGTGGCCCAGGGACCACAGAGCACCAATGGTGGCCCAGGGACCACAGAGCACCAATGGTGGCCCAGGGACCACAGAGCACCAATGGTGGCCCAGGGACCACAGAGCACCAATGCTGACCCAGTGACTACAGAGCACCAATGGTGGGTGGGGATGGGATATACGCCCCTTCCGATCGCCACCCCTCCATGACAAACCTCTGGTGATAAACTGGTGGATAAGAGGCTTACCACATCATGAAGCACACACCTATTGAGGCAAAGCACACCCAAGTCTCTGGTGAAGCAGGTGCCGTTGATTTTGGTCGGTCTGCCACTGCTTTGATACCTTATGGAATTGAAACTGGATCCACAGTTTCCTGTCATTACCGTGTGCCCCCATATTGGTTTATACCTCCGTTGTTTTACTTTCTTTCACTTTAAGTACCTGCGTGGTTGCAACAGCTTGTGAAATTTGAATAGCTACGCTTGTTGATTATTCTACTAAGTGTTTTTAAGTAAATGTTATGATGGAGACCAAGCTTTTGACCTATCGTCCTTGAAATTTTTTGTCAAATTGAGAAACGTGGTGAAAGGTTGTCGATGAGTTTTGAAATCTTCCAGTCACAGGACCACATGACCTAATGCAGACACACTCGTACATCCTCGCACAATCTCTTAGGGCAGACTGCTTCTTGTCCGTGCGGTTCAGCCGAGGAGGGAGGCGATGGGGGTTGCGGATTGTGTTTTGACGGGGAGTGATGGTGGGAGGATTATGAATACCTTCTTCGCTAAGCTGCAGGCTTGTGTGGGTTTTACCATGACAACCGTACCACAGGCTGCGGTGCAAGCATGTTGCGATGCATGAGAAGCGAAGAGACAACGCGCGGCGCAGGGGTGCGTAATTCAGCGAGGTTGAGTCTTGGTCCTCTCGAGGCACGCACTGACGATGATGGATATGCCAGGCGGCTTGAGGGGGTTCTCGCCTCTGATCCCCACTCTGGTTTCAGGAAATGCTTTAGCAGACTGTTCTCCGCAGCCCCGTAGCTGCCTCCGGTTCTTTGTCTTCCATGCCAGTGAAGGCTCCGTGCTTGAGCCTGATGCATCACATAAGGGCGAGTTTGTTACCCTTCATGCACTGCATCCATTGAATGCAGCACTGGTAGCATGAAGGATCTATAGTTATGTATCGTATAATAATGCATTATGCAATATAATTAATTGCTGTCCATTCTGTTATTCGAGTCTTTTAAAGGATAGGCCTTTGGACTGCAATATTGCGGCCAATTTCCAAATCCGTGCCTCTTGATCCCTTTTTGTCATTGAGGCCCTTCTCCATCTTTCACCACCTTGGGCTATTGGTTTGGTAGACTCATTGAGGATTTATTCTCCTATGGAATATAAATCTATGAAGTCCGTATTAATACGGTAATTGTGACTTGTTGGAACATTTTCCTTTGTCAAACATTTTCCTTCCTAAGCTTAAAGGACAATCATTCCATGTGAAACACTAAAGATTATTCCATGCGGTGTAAGACTTTTCATGCTGCTTTATGAAGCCTCTATTAAAGCCAAACTATATATGATTCTGTTTCCTTATATAAGGGACCGTGGGGGTGAAAGGGTTAAAATCGGATAAAGATCAGTGCCGCATCATTTACTTTCCTATTTGTCCATTAATTCTTTCAACACCAGGCCTGTGCAGCTTTGGTGTCGATGTAAGCCATCTTCGAGCCCTTCTTCCTTTCAGCAAGTCTTATCGCGAATTGGCCGGCAGTGTGGAGTTTCAAATATTTCTTTCAGCGGCACAGTGAGATTGAAATGGTGCATTAGTACTGCAGCATTGTTTCCTTCGCACGAGCACAATCGGTTGAATTATTTGCATGAATAATTTTTCCAGGCTTTTTGTTAAACCGTGACCTCAACATGAAGGTTGTTTGAAGACGAATGTACTTATTTTGTCGGAGGGGAGGGGGGGGGGGCATGTCAGCATTTCATGGAAATGTCAGCATTTCGAAGATAGAGCATGGACAAACTCCATGGGTTGGAGGAAATTATTCCATATTTGCCCAATTTCTAAAAAAACAAATCCACTTTGTCATTATGGGGACTTATGTGCAGATCAGTGACAAAAAAAATCTCAATTTAATCCATTTTATATTCAGGCTGAAAACAACAAAATGTGAAAAAAGTGAGATTTCTGAAGGTGAACTTCCTGAAGGTACTGTAATATTTGTTTTCGTGAATTTTGTTCAGTTCTGGTTTACAAGCATTACAGGAGGGCAGTTTAGATTTTACATAGGTCAAAGGTCACTGGGAAGTGGCCCTGTGCTGTGTGCAGGAAGGGTGTTGGAGTGAACTCCCTTCAATGTACAATGTGCGCTGAGTGGGTTCATCAAAAATGTAGTGGTCTGAGAGGGTCATTAACCAGTGTGGCAGCTACATTCAAATGTAAGGTGTGCACAGAGGGAGCTGCAGATGGAGGAAATGTTGAGTTGAATCTTGGAGACGGCGTGAAGCTGGAAGGTGTGAAAACATTTTGTTACCTCGGAGACATGCTGAATGGAGAAGGTGGATCAGACTCGGCAACGGTTGCTGGAGTGAGATGTGCATGGAAGACGTTTCGGGAACTAAGTGGCATGCTGATGAGGAGGGGAGTGTCGTTGAAGCTGAAGGGAAAGGTGTATGCTGCATGTGTGAGAAGTGTTATGATTTATGGGAGCGAGACATGGGTAATGAACGTAGAGCAGCAACGAAGGCTGGAAAGGGTGGAAATGCGAATGGTTCGATGGATGTGCGAAGTATCGTTGAGAGAGAGAGGAAGACAAATGATGAATTGCGAAAGATGATGGGAATAGAGCCTGTGATTGATGCAGTGATGAGGAACAGGTTGAGATGGTTTGGTCATGTGTTGAGGAAGGATGAAAGTGACTGGTTGAGAAGAGTGATGGAAATGAATGTAGAAGGAAGTAGAGGATGGGGAAGACCGAGAAAGACTTGGCTAAAGATGGTGGAATAATAAATGCGGGCAAGGGGCGGGTTAACAAAGATAAATGCAGAAAATAGGGCAAGATGGAGAAGATTGTCATGGGGACCGCAAGGCTAACCCCCGCTCTAGCAGGGAAAATGGCCTTAAAATGCATGTTGTTGTTGTTGTTGTTGTATAGGTCAAAGGTCAAAATATATCTCCTGTAGGAACTGGAGCGGCACTTGGTAGAGCGCATACTGGATTCGGACCTGAACCAAAATCTAATCGCTTGTTCTTGTCACATAACAAGCTCATCCACCAAGTTTAGTCATAACTCGTTCATAACTTTTTTAAATATCATGTTATATATCGCTTTTCACCTGATCTCTCAATGGTGAAGAATCACTTAAAAATTAAATAATTCTCATATCCGAATCCATATTCAGATCTTCACCAAAATCGAATCGAGTAGTCCTTGTCACACACCCAACAGGTCCACCAGGCTGCGTCCGAATCTGTCCACAACTTTTTGAAATATCCTGCTATATATTGTTTTTGGCCCTATCTTCCAATGATGAAGAATCACTTCAAACATTCTACGAGTCGGATCCGGATTCCAATCTTCACCAAAATTGAATCAAGTCTTCCTTGTCACATACATTAACTGTCCACCAAATTTCGCCCGAATGTGTCTTCAACTTTTTGAGATATCATGTTCACAGACAAAAGATACAAACAAACAAAGAGACAAACAGACAGTCAGGTGAAAACATAACCTCCATCCACCTTCAGTGGCGGAGGTAATTATAGATTTCCAAATATGTGATATGCTTTTAATTATTTATTTTACAACATTGTCTCCTTTGAGTTCATTGTACGTGGTGCAGCACCATAGCAGGTTGGCTATTTCCATCTTGTAGAAGTCATTGTCATGCTTTTCCAGAAACTTCTCATCACCATCAAAACTTTTCCCACAAATCTCTTTACTCAATTTGTGGATTTTGCTCTTAGTAGAAATCTGAGGTTAGCCAAATCTGCACAAGCTCGATGAGGAAGCAGTTCAAAGCCGCAGTTGGTTGCTGTTGTCACTGCAACTTGGGCTGTTTGGGGTTATGAATCATCCTAGAAAAACAGCACTTTGACGGTCTCTTGCAACCACCACGATTCATCAGCAGAGTACTCCCTGTTGATGGTCTTGTTTTTTGGGATGGAGTCGGTCATGATCACACTATCACTGTCCCAGAAAGCAGTAACCATGACCTTTGCAGCTGTTGCTTTTTTCTTGAATTTCTGGAGAAATGTTAAATGTTTATCCTTCCACTTCATGCTCTGCTTGTTGGTCTCATTATCAAAGTGGTGACTTTGATATCGCATTATCGCAAAGAAAAGGCGAGCTATTGCCGGCACCATGAACAAATTCTAAATTCCTGCCCTGACTTCCTGATTCGGAGTGGCGACCCGACCAGGATTGTAGCCCAGTAACTGCTTCGGCAACATCAACGTTCAGCATTGGCACGGTGCATGATGATGATGATGTTGAGGCCGCTTGAAACCGCTAAAGAAGTTACCTGGAAATGTCAAGCTGAGTTATCTTTTGTGACAGCAGTCAACATTCTGGAAACCGATCTTGCTGAAACCGTTTTCATGGCTAATGTTTCAGTAAGGATCGAGCTCGTTCAGTAACCGTTTTTTGATGCCGAATGTCTCGGCGATCCGGCTGACTATTGATCTTCTGTCCTTGATCCAAATCTTGTAAACTGTATCAATATTCTCTGACGCAGTGACCTCCTTTGAGTGGCCTGCCATTGGCTCATCCTCAGTGCAGCTTTTCCCTTATACAAACTCAGCGTCCCATTTTATGAAGGGGGCATCATTCCACTGCAGTGTTGTCACCACTTCCTCATGGATTTACTTTGGGGTCGACCCTTTATAACGGGGTCACATGATCAGTGCTCTGGTTTCAGTCTTCTCGCTGTTTCAAAACTCCGTTGCCCAACTCGTATTGATACTTTGCGTGAACATCCGACGAACAGAAACAAAAAATGCTGTTTACAAATTGACACATCACATCATGACTACTTTGATATGAGAAATTAGTGAAATATGATTCTGTGAGGGTCGTCCCAAAATGCCGCCTCTTTTCATCACTTTTTAAGTGATTGGTGTATGTGATCAAAAAATTACATGTAAACCATCCCATTATTTACTGATGTTTCTGGTGAATATCAAGTTTCTCACACTGTTTGGTTCGTCTCAGGAACTCAAATAATGGCATCTAGTATCAAGCGCGGGGCCATGTGCAAAGCTTCAGCGAACAAGAATCCTGAACTCGTGTTACGTTCAAGGTGACGGAGAAGAGAAAATACGCATGGAGTCCACCAAGTAATTTATGCAATCCCTGAACGCTTGTCTGAACTTGAGGACCTATCAGTGATAGGTACCACCCTTTCTGGGGCTGGCCTTCTTCTTCCTGACCATCCGAAGACCATACCGCAACCACACTTTTGCTTCGAGATCATGTCTCACAATTCAAGGACTTGTGACAGAGTGGGGAATACCCAAGTGAACAGTGCATCACATTGTCACTAAGGATCTGGGGAATGGAAACGCGATGACAAAATCGGTGCCAATTCGGTTTTCCTTTTGTCAACATCGTATTCAGGGATTTCGCCGGGAAGGCGACGCTGTCTTGGAACACATCACTGCTGCAAACAAATCCTCATGTCACAACTGTGAGCCAGAACCGAAGCGTCAATCAGCAGTGCAGAAAGGGCCAACTTCGTCGAGTCCAAGAAAAGGCCAAAGGCCAACGAGGGAGCATCAAGGTGTTTCACATTATTTTTTTTCTCCAGCCACATTGGAATTTTGCTAAACTGGGTGGTCCCACAGGGCATAACAGAGAATGGAGAATGCTACCATATGGTTTTGTGTGATCATTGGAGACCCGCTGTGTGCAAAGAAGGGTTCCAGCTCTTCTGAACGACGCCATCCTCCGACATGACACTGCTGCACCGCATGTAAAACACATTGTCTGTGGCATGTTGGAGTTCTGGGAACGATACGTTTTGCCTCACTCCCCATATCCGTCGGATATAAGCCCAGGCAACTTCCATTCATTGACCTAAATGAAGAATGAGTTTACAGGAAGTCTTTGCGTCTGGTGAAGAGGTTAAAATAGCCACATCCACTGTCGAGGAAACTTCAGAAGGAACGGCTGCTGTGCCGGGATCGGAAGGTTCTTTGACCGTTGGACAAAGTCCATTGAAGCTTATGGAGATGATGTGTTTTATTTCACTGGCTTCGGTGGCGTTATGGTTGGAGTGTTCGCTCCGAGTCTGGGCTGTCAGCAATTCGAATCCTGGTCGAGCCACACCAATGACTTTACAAAATGGTACGTGCTGCTTCCTTGCTTGATGTTCAGCATTTTAAAATGAAAAGAGCACGGGCCAACAAAAATACGTTGGTAATAGCGCAGGCTTTGCTGGGCCTAATGGCCTTTCTCCTGCATCAGTTTTCCTTGTAAGGGAACTCATATTATTATATTACAAGCATGGACTACCCGGTGCTGCCCAGGTTGGGTGAACTTTTCCTGGCGGTGGTTTTGGCCGTGAAAGAGTAACAAACAAACGCACAAAAAAACACGGAAACAAAATTATTTTATGAGGTTTCAGTATCCTCAATTCACATGTTGCAGAACCTCTATGTAGTTTTTCATTTCCATGTGCAGTGCATTATGGGAGAGGGAGGGGAGTTTGAACTCATGACCTGCCACTGGGTACTCCCAGAACATTTGCAAACGTTGGTGGAGATTGGGCCAGCCTTTTCCTTTTTCTGTGATTTTCAGACATACACACAGTACATCCAGAGCATTTACTTGATGGGGGGATTTTTTTTAGTGGGGGTAACTTATCTGGTAGCCTTGCATGAGGTAACTTATCTGGTAGCCTTGCATGAGGTAACTTATCTGGTATCTGGGGGTAAATTATCTGGTAGCCTTGCATGAGGTAACTTATCTGGTATCTGGGGGTAACTTATCTGGTAGGCTTGCATGAGGTAACTTATCTGGTAGGCTTGCATGAGGTAACTTCTTTGGTAGGGGTAGCTTATCTAGTATCTAGTTAGGGGGTAACTTATCTAGTATCTGGGGGTAACTTATCTGGTAGCCTTGCATGAGGTAACTTATCTGGTATCTGGGGGTAACCTGTCTGGTATCTGGGGGTAAATTATCTGGTAGCCTTGCATGAGGTAACTTATCTGGTATCTGGAGGTAAATTCTCTGGTAGCCTTGCATGAGGTAACTTATCTGGTATCTAGGGGTAACTTATCTGGTAGCCTTGCATGAGGTAACTTATATGGTATCTGGGGGTAACTTATCTGGTATCTGGGGGTAACTTATTTGGTATCGGGGGGTAACTTCTCTGGTATCTGGGGGTAACTTCTCTGGTATCTGGGGGTAACTTATCTGGTAGCCTTTCAAGAACTTAAAACTTTGTCGAGATTCTGAAGTTCCTACACCCACATTTTGGGCCTCTAGGTTCTACAGTTCGGCCGTGAACGAATAACGCACAAACACACAAACACTTGAAAATATTGATATAGATTATTATGTAGAATAATGTGATGGGAATAACGCTCGTCATTGTTACTCTTTTGGATAGGTGGGTTGACAGAACTTTTGGAATGATCCTTGTAGGTATTTCTACATCATGGTAATGTACAAATACTGCATCTTCGATGAGATCCACCGGCAGATTTTGGCTGGGGGTTCAGGGGGGCAATGGCCCCTCCTTTATTTTTTCAGTAGTTTTTTTTTTTTGTTTTTGTGTTTTTTTTGTATACTGAATCGAGGCTCGTGAAAGAGCTAACATTTATTTCACAAACAAATCAACCAGACAAACAAAATATACAAAAAGAGGGAGCGGAAGACAAGATGGGGAGAGAAGGGGAAGCACACAACCACAACATTTGAGAGCAGGGAGAAGTGTGGGAGGGAGAGGGCTTGGGGGCAGGAGGCGTGGGAAGGGGGGGGGGGGGGTGGGAGAAGTATAAAACACAAGGGGACCGAAATTAAGTTTTTGCAATTTGTTTGCAATTAGTTTGCAATTAAGATAAAAAAACATCCCATATTTAAACGTGAGTAATAAAGCGAAACGGAACCCAAGTGCGTGGATTTCTTCCCCCAGCCACAGCAGATATCGCGGTATTTGCATCGAGTGATGTGATTGGCTGCATCCTTTTTCAAATCAGATTAACAACTTTGGGTCAAAGAGAGAAAGTAGAAGAGGTAACAAATGCACATGAAACACCCGCAACTGCAACCCAACCTCAAACAAACAGGTGTCATCAGCAGGTGTACATTCCTGTTTTGGATACCGTAACTGCAGAGTTCGAGAGAGGATTCTCAAAATAATCAATGGAAATTGTGAAAGCATTTGACCGAGTGTTAAGATGTCACACGAATCGCTTTCATCCACATCCACTCCACTCATGGGGCCTCGGGGACATTTGGGTCATCTGGGTCTTTTTAGATCCTCAGGGACTTTTGGGCCATCTAGGTCTTTTAGGTACTTTGGGACTTTTGGGTGCCCTGGAACGTTTGGCTCTTTTGGGTCCTCGGGACTTTTGGTTCATCTGGGTATTTAAGGGTCTTTAACTATCTTAGGGGTTTTAAAGGGTTTTCAAAGGTCGAAGGGGTCTCAGCAGTCCAAAGAGTTAAAGAGTACATTTCAATATTACGTAATTAATTAATAGACATACGTAATTAATAGACACAAAAAGTATGACACACATACACATATACAGACACACACACACACACACACACACACACACACACACACACACACACACACCTCATCCATTTATAGTAGAATACAATGTTTATGTATGTGTAAGTGTAACACAGGGGTGACTGTTCACAAAGTGGTCGATTTTTTTTTTTTCAAGAAGTTATTGTTATGTTAATATTGGTGGTAGCTGGTAAACATGTTAAACAATTAGACTAAAACAAAAAAAGGTGATGAAATAAATAATGAACATAAACTGTATTTGTAATTCCACGTACACCGTAACTACACTAATAAACGGTAATTTTCGAAGTCAAACCTAGGTACCCATTATTAATATTAAGCCTCCTGCAACCCCCCCCCCCTCCACCCCCCCCCCCCTCAATAGAAAAGTCAAACTAGGCCTATGATCAGATCCTGTAAATTACCTCCACCAACAAAGGTGGGCTGAGGTTATGTTTTCATCCTCGTCTGTTTGTCCGTTTATTTGTGCTTCTTTGTCTGTGAACAAGATATGTCGAAAAATTGTGAACGGATTCGGACAAAATTGGGCGTACAGGTTGAACGTGTGATAAGGACGAAATGTGTCGATTTTGGTGAAGATCCGGCTCCAGATACAAAAAAAATTTTGATTTTATAAAGTGATTCTTCACCATTGAGAGACATACAGGATGATATGACAAAACCTGGTGAATGAGTTTGGTTGAGGTCCGGATCCAGATCCGGCCTATCATTGGATACAAAACGTAAACTGTTCACCCTGGCGGGGTATGCACTCTACCTGGTGTCGTTCGAGCTATCACTCTCATTATGAATATCCAATGAAATTGCTGCAGTGAGTTTCTATTCTGCTACCTTCAGTTTATCCATTGCTTTTGCCACCAAAATTTAGACAATCACGTGATCGATCACCTGACTCGTTTCCTACCAAAATCAAGTTGGAACTTTCAGGAATATCTAACTCTTTCATAAAAAAATACATATTTTGTCATTTCCGCTTGTTGCAGGTATCGAGCTCGTGCAAGGCTACCAGATAAGGCTTCAAGGCCTACGTGGTGACTTCGGCTATTCCAAGTGTGAGCAGATACTGCTGAACCACTCCTTAAGTGAAGAAGATGTAAATAGGGTAATTCTTATTTTGTTTCCTTCATTGCTACATTCACCTGCTTTGGACTACTTTGGTTCGTTATTTGTTTCATTCATTCATTTTCCTTCACTCACGCGTGCGCATGTGCGTGCGACCGTCCGTCTTTGTCCTTTCATGCTTTGTGATGTGATACTTGTTTTTAAAGGACATTTTCCATGACGTCACAACCCACGTGAATTATGTTTATGTATGGTGCGGTCTTTGGATGGTTTGGACCGAGGGTTGAACCACGAAGAGTACATCCTGTGGCTGCCCAATCAATATAACGTATCATCTGGAACTTCATTGTACTTTTTACAATCTCACCGCATGTATTTCTAAGGTCAAGGGCCGAGTCTGAAGGCTTTAGGTTTGCTTTTGGACATGATCATATTATATTTATATTAACCATCTCTTATCTTCCCCCATCCAAAACCTTGATCTTTTCTGCCCCCGTTAATTCACCCCAGATCCACTTTTTTAATGCCGACTTCTTTCCTGGAAGTCCTAGCGGTGTCCATGTGTTTTTTTTTTTACCTCTCACACCCCCGACCCCTCTTCCCATACCTCCTCCCCCCCAAGCCCTCTCCCTCCCACAGATCTCCCGATGTCCCTGCTCTTGAATGTTGTACCCGTGTGCTTCCCACTCTCTCCCCATCTTGTCTCCCGCTCCCTTTATTTCGACAAAAAAAAACAAACAAAAAAAACAACAACAATTATTCCTTGCTCTTGAGAGCTTCCAGTCAAAATACCTGTCCAGGACGAGCTAATGTTCGTGACGATAGCGTGTAAACATTAATCTCGGCCAATCTTGTCACACACGACTGCCTGATGGATGCACGCAATCGTGCAAAGAATGTATGCTCTTGTGGAACTGATAACTTTGAAAAAGTGTTGTTTCGAATTTTATTTTATTTTATCGCTCCACACCCTTTGCCATTCCCAGGTGTTTGTTTACGATGGCTTTGATTACCTGCAGTTTGGTGCCGATTATACAGTGTCTGTGGAATCCCTGCCATGGCCTCCCGTCGGGAGTCGGAAACAAGCCGTCGTCAACTTCACAGCTCGAGGTGGGTTGCTTTCCCGGTCACATCCATAAACACTGCGCCGCATAATAACTTTTAGGCTTGGCAGCAAAGCGGAATCCAGTGACGGCTTCGCTCCTTCGGGAGCGAAAAACATTCAATGACTTACGGTTTTATTTGGACATGTGCTGAGCTTGTGTTTATAAATGTTGTAAGCAGCGTGGAATGTTTTCCAGCTTCAATATTTAACTTCTTCTTTTCACGTTGTTGATGGAATCACCAAATTGGAATGACATGCAAGTGTAAGGAAGCACAATGTCAATGGCTGCTGAATCATTTACTCTGGGTGTACCCAGATACCACCAAAACAGCAACGACCATGAGGGATGATTCATAATTCAGGCCTGTATGTGGGAATTTGTAAAGTAATTGTGCCAGCAGGAAATGACCTCCCTAAAATGACCGACCACAATCTTGGGCTGCAACAGCATGGTGGCAGTTTATAGTCGAATTGCATTTCTTCGTTAATCAACTCTAATACTTCTCCAATGACCCCCCAATTATTCTCACCTTCTTGTGGGGTCGACGGGGAAAGTTTTTGCCCTAAGTCTTTCACCAACTAGAAATTTGCTGGGATGGTTAGTCCGAGTCTCCACGAGAGATTATGTGGGTACAGGGTTGTTGTTTTTTGTTGTTCTTTTTTTTGTATACTGAATCGAGGCTCGTGAAAGAGCTAACATTTATTTCGCAAACAAATCAACCAGACAAACAAAACGTATAAAAAGAGGGAGCGGAAGACAAGATGGGGAGAGAAGGGGAAGCACACAAACACAACATTTGAGAGCAGGGACAAGTGTGGGAGGGAGAGGGCTTGGGGGGAGGAGGAGGTATGGGAAGGGGGGGGGGGGGGGAGAAGTATAAAACACAAGGGGACCGAAATTAGCGGGGGTAGAAAAGATCAAGGTTTTGGATGGGGGAAGATAAGAGATGGTGGTGAACAGCTGTTTTAAAGACCTGGAGGGTGGAGTGGGATTGAAGAGAGTGAGGGAGTTTGTTCCAGAGGTGGGAGAAAAGAGGAATGATGGAGTGAAGGTGAGCAGAGAGTCTTGATTTTGGCAGTTTAACCATAAGAGGGTTGCAGGCAGATCTTGTGCGACCTGTAGGAATATTTGGGGGACAGAGCCCAGAGAGAGCTGGGGGGGCAAGGCCGGAGAGGAGTCGGTAGAAGACGGAAAGACCACCAAACCTGCCTGCGGTGAGTGAGTGAAAGGCCTTGGGAGTTAGCTTCATCGCGGGAGTGAGCTTCAGTGCAAGGGTGCCGGCAATAACTCACCCAGTCTTCGCCAAAGACTCCGTAAGATATTTAACTCCCACCAGCTAATGATCACAGTAGGGACACCCGGCTTACACCATTCGGAGGATGGCACACTTTGTGATTCAATGCCCTGAGGTCAAAACACCAATCCAACAGGTTGTAATCAGGAAGGGGATCAAAACCAGGTTAGATAGCACAAAGGTAAGTGTGTTACTTTTGCACCATCTGGCTGGATTTCTTCAAAAATCAAATCTATACTAAACTAGAACAGCGCTCGGTAGAACGCATACCTCCACCAGTCTGAACAGCTTACCTTTTGTATCCTACTGATAGGCAATCATGATAGCCAACTCACCTCACCAACTCATTCACTAAGTTTTGTTATAATCCGTCCGCAACCTTTTTGAGATATTGTGATGTATATCGTTTCTCGCCATATCTCTCAATGGTGAAGAATCGCTTAATAAATGATCTGATCCGGATCCAGATTCCAATCTTCACCAAAATTGAATCAACTCTTCCTTTTCACAAACCCAACCTGTCCAAATTTCATCCGAATCTGTCCACAACATTTTGAGATATCGTGTTCACAACCAAACAGACAAACAATAAGACGTCATGCAGAGCACAATACTTGCAAAATCAACCACCACCACCCCCTCCCCCCCAAAAGGTTGCCATTGATCCATCAAATTGTCCATTTCATCAAGATTTAAATTGATGATCTTGATCAAAGCTCGGATCAATAGGATGAAAAGTGACGATTTTTCAGATGAACATTGATGATTTTAGAAGTTTGACGTCGAGTTGACCTTTCACCTTTGACCTTTTGACCTCAAATATAGTTCGTTTCCCTATTTAATGACTCAATGTGCAAATGCTATTCTATTTTCAAGTCAATAGGATGAAAATTTATGATTTTTCAGATGGAAATTGAGGATTTTGGAAGTTTGACCTTGAGTTGACCTTTGACTTTTTGACCTCAAAAATAGTTGGTTTTCCAATTTAGTGACTATATACAAATGCTGTTCAATTTTCAAGTCGATCGGATAAAAATGGTGATGTTAGAAATGTGACCTCCAGGTGACCTTTGACCTTTGACCTCAAAATCAATAGGCTTCTCAATTGTGATGATTACGGTTTGGAATTGTGACCTGTAGGCAAGTGACCGACAAACAAACAAACAGCGAAAACATAACCTCCATCCACCTTCGGTGGCAGAGGTAACAAACAAAAAGACAAACATACAGGGGTGAAAAGATAACGTCCATCCACCTTCGGTGGCGGAGGTAACTAAAGTGTTCATAGAACACATTACCCCGTGCAGTCTTGAGAAAAAGAACATATGAAGGGTCTTTTGAATTCTTGCTTTACATTACTGAGCATGATCTAAATTTCCTTGAGGCATAATTTTATCTGAATCTCGAATTCCCCAAAGTTATGAGCATGAGCGGTCATGTTTATTGGTCAAGATGGCATAAAATGGTGTAAATATTTTGTCCAAGCACTGCAAAACTGGAGGTTTTTGGAAGAGGCAAGAAGGTTATTTGTGTTTGGTGCTCAAGTATATAATTCAATTGAAATAAAATAAAGGTTTTAAAGGTTAAAAAAAAAAAAACTTTTTTCAGAAGTTTACCACCATTGATGCAGCATCTTTTACACCACCTTATCCAACACGTTACATTAGTTATTTGTGCCTATTGTTTGTGTCCTTTATGACGTCCCTAAAAACAGTAGGTTTAATGTTTGGAGTGATTTTCAATTTTGTTTCACTTCCAGACAGGCAGAGAGAGTAAAAAAAATGTGCGCTCTGGACAATATTCCGAAGAATTTGCTAAATTCATAGCCAAAGTGCTGCTAAACTGCAAGTTCATGTTCCGATTTGTTTAATGTAGCATTAAAAATCTGACATTCAATTGAAATTAAGTTGTTCCTCGATCATAAACTGATGTCTGTCGACAGACAGACAGACAGACAGACAGACAGACAGAGTGAAGCAATTGCTCATCCCCGCATTGCGCTTCACGCGCAGGTTAATAACTGAGAAGCGAGTTTCCTTAGCACCAAGCTGTCCTGCCAGTGCAATACGAGGTATACATATAATGTGTCGTAACATGTTGCTTACACAAAACGTAGCACGCATGGGTGAGGAATTACATTCAAACCAGAAGCATTCATGACATTTGCAACTTACCGGATGAAGATATTGTCGCAAATTATTCATCCATTTCCTGGTTACCTGTTGTGCTTTTTTTTTTTTATTCCTCCCTGGTTTGTTATATATTATGTACATCCTACTGGGTCCACAATGTTTGTAGAATAGCTTGCACAGTCAGACAGCAGATATCCGTCTGGGCAACGAGTTCCTTTGTGCTCGTTATACAAAAGGGAAAACTTTTTCTGAGGATGGATCATTTAATCACATGAAGATAGGATCTCGAAACAGCACTTTCTGGGAACTAAGAGATGTTTCCTGCTTTCTGGATGAGGCCTAAGCAAGTTGATGCTTGTCCTGAAGTTGGGCTGCATGATGGCCCTTCCGGCAATTAACCGACCGTAATTTAGGCCCGAGGCATTAATCAGGGGATTTCTTTAAATATGCTCCAGACTTCGCTCACATGGCAATCAGAAGCAATCTTGTATACATCCGATTCCGGCTTCTTCCATGCATAGTTACATTTTTCACATACTTCTCCAACTCGAGAGAATACATTATGGGTATAAAGCAAGTTATATGCCATCGGGAACAACTTTTGGTTGTGCACTGTACCTTGGTATCACTCCACAGGCATTCCTTGTCGAGATAATAAATCCAATGCTGACGCCAACCCTTGGTAAATCAGAACAGGGGTTGCTTGGAGAGGGTGTGGGATGGAGTCAGGATGCAACAGAATGAAGAACGAACATTCAGGAACGATTATAACAATATAACTTCCCTTAGAAGGAGGTTCAACGCAGGAAAGGGTCAATAAGTGCCCATCAAGCCGGTGCAATGATTGCCACCCCACGGATATATATATATATATATATACATACACACATACTAGCCGAAAGCACCCGGACAAATCGACAATTCATTGTAATGTTATTTCCTGGGCAGATCCCTTGCTGGTGTCCTGGCCAGATGTAGACATATACCTGGCCAAGAAAGCCATTGTCTTCCTTTACTGGGATTTAACTTGCTCGAATCCTCAATCAGCCGATTTGTAACTGTTGATTCGGGATGTGATGGTCTCGATGTTTGCAGAGGAAAAATAAATAAAATAATATATATATATATATACCAGCCGAAAGCACACGGCGTTGCCCGGGTTCTTTTTTAATGAATTTACTACTATTAGGGCATGCCCGTACTATATCTATATCTAAAATTATATCCCCCCCTCTATTTACATGAAATGGTTTGGTCCATGAAATGTTTTGGTCCATTCGCAACGACAAAGCGAATGGCGAACGCTTTACATGAAATGGTTTGGTCCATGAAATGTGTTGGTCCATTCGCAACGCCAAAGCGAACGGCGAACGGCTTGCGAGTACAGTGACAATCCCCCCGGGGTTTTAATTAGTTTTAAAACATCGTTTAACGCCAACATAGCGCCAACATAGTTTGCCGACGGGAAATAAATGAATACGCTCTCAAATGTGCCATCCGAGGCAGAGTGTGTTCGCCACGTTCGGCACACGCGATAGCTCGCTGCTCTCTGATTGGTTGAATCGTTTTTTGGACATAGCTCGGTAAGTAATTGTCCGATTAATATGAAACCTTGAAAAGGCACATCCTCGGGTCCCCAGCAATATACCTGGCAAGTTAAAAGTATATCGGACCCGTGGTTGTCGAGAAACAGCGGTCACAGACAAACAAACAAACACACAGAGATTACTGGAATTATAGATAGATAATTCAGCTTTTACTCGCGGCCATAGAAGATTAACTTCCATAATTCAGCTCAGCTTTTAATTGCGAAATGGGTCCAGCCCGGCCGAGGCAGCCTCGACCGGCCTCGCCACCTAGCTTATAACCTTCCCGGGGCCCGTCCCGACATTTTAAATTATTTTTGAATGAATTTACCTCTATATGCATTACCTGTGCAACACGGAAGCCTCTCCTCAGTGAAAGACACATGAAAGCCCGCTTGGAGTTTGCAAAAAAGCACCTAAAGGACTCTCAGACTGTGAGAAACAAGATTCTGTGGTCTGATGAAACCAAGATTGAACTGTTTGGCTTCCGTCTGGCCATAAAGCCCAGATCGGTGGAGTGTTGCAGTGATGGTTCTCCTTCTGGAAGTTTCACCCATCTCCACACAGGATCTCTGGAGCTCAGCCAAAGTGACCATCGGGTTCTTGATCACCTCTCTTACCAAGGCCCTTCTCCCCCGATTGCTCAGTTTGGCCGGGCGGCCAGCTCTAGGAAGAGTCATGGTTGTTCCAAACTTCTTCCATTGAAGAATTATGGAGGCCACTGTGCTCTTGGGAACCTTCAATGCAGCAGAGATTTTTTTGTAGGCTTCCCCAGATCTGTGCCTCGACACAATCCTGTCTCTGAGCTCTGCAGGCAGTTCCTTCGACCTCATGGCTTGGTTTTTGCTCTGATTTGCATTGTCAGCTGTGAGACCTTATATAGACAGGTGTGTGCCTTTCCAAATCATGTCCAATCAATTGAATTTACAACAGGTGGACTCCAATCAAGGTGTAGAAACATCTCAAAGATGATCAAGAGAAAGGGGAGGCACCTGAGCTAAATTTCAAGTGTCATAGCAAAGGGTATGAATACTTATGTAAATGTGATATTTCAGTTTTTTCTTTTCAATAAATTTTCAAAACTTTCTAAAATCCTGTTTTCTCTGTGTCATTATGGGGTATTGAGTGTAGATTGATGAGGGAAAAAATGAATTTAAACGATTTCAGCATAAGGCTGCAACATAACAAAATGTGACAAAAGTGAAGGGTTCTGAATACTTTATGAATGCACTGTATATACAGTATATGTATGTATGTAGTCGTATATATCCGATCCGACGTCCATTCTTTGTTGCAGAATGTTGGTGCTGCTGGAGCAGTTTCTTGGCAAGGATCATGCTGGGCGCTTTGTCATCTCTCTCCCAGCAGTAGTTAGGGCAGGAATTTGCAATTTGTTCAGGGTGCCGGCGATAGCTCACATAATCTTCACAAAGGACGCCGTGGGACCCACAGTTTAACGTCAATCTGAGGGACAGCACACACACTGATGAATCGCAGTACCTGTGCAACACCAGGATGACAGTTTATACCTTGGTCGGCATTTGAATCTTAGCTGGACAGGTCAGAGGCGAGAGTGCACACCTCGCGGCCATACTACCAGCCTTTGGTCTGAATGCTTTTTAGATTCACCAGAAGCTTGTTACACAAGTTTATTTTGAGAATTTGCAAGAAGAGCAAAATGCCAGCTTGCTTACGAAGCTAACAAGAGTTATGGTGACCTATGACGTCACCACACACTAAAGTAATTATCGGACATGAGGCCATATTAATCTATAGGATAACTGCACAGTGCCTTCATTCATGGTAAAGAGATGACATTCTTGAGAGATTAAGCCTTACTGTCCCTGTTGCTTCTTGGTATTAAAATCTCCGTCGATTTGCATCGAGCACAGACATCGATCATTGCAGCAATCTTTCATTTCACTATTTCCGGGGGTGGATCATCTATCGGCACTGTCGGGATTTCAGAATGAGGGTCTTGCATAGGCCTGTCCTAGATTAGTGTCACCGTAAAAATTGGCTCATACCCAGATACTTGGTTTGTGTCCTCTCTCATTCCAACGTTGATGTCTCCAAAAGTTTTTCTTCCCAAAGGTTCTTGCTGGACATGAGGCACAATGTGCAATTTTAAACATTTTTAGACGTGGTCGATGATTGATTAAAAGACGACGAGCATTTGAATCTCCATTTACTTCCTCGTCAATTCACACATCGCATCAGTCGAACTGGCAGAACATTTTTGGGACTGGGTTCGTTGACCGGATTCCCCTGCGGTTCACAGAGAAATGGCACTTGGCAGGAGATGGGAAGCAAATGGCAGGAAACCCGCCATTTGGGCCTTGACTTCGCCTCGAGGCGATTCCGCGTTTGAAAAGGTTAAGACAAGCAAAGTCCCGGGCCTACTTTACGGACGGCATTAAATGTCGGCAACGACTCGGGAAAGCACCTCAAATGTGCACACATGGGTGTCTTCAATTAAATCTTTCTTTGGACACGATCCTGGATCTGGACTTCTTTACTTTGTGGCTCGGAAGCCGCAGCTGCACGAGTTTCCAGCTCGAGACTTAATAATGCCTGATTGGGCCTAATGGACGCCATGTGGGGATTGAAGGAACTTTGGCGGAGGCTGAAATGTTCTTCTTTTGGGTTGTTTTTTTCCCCCGCAAAGCCTGTGAGCCATGTGTATCCGCTTATACAAGCAAGATGCGGGTTTCCTTTGATGGGGGCATGTTTCTGTCGCTGCGGGATCGATTCTTGTTACTCCCGCTAGGGAGTAATGCATTCGATCGTGTGTGTGTGTGTGTGTGTGTGTGTGTGTGTGTGTTCGTGAACAAGATATCTGGAAAAGTTCTGAACGGATTTGGATGAAAGTTGGTGGGATGATTGCCCTTTGGATAAGGAAGAATTGATTAGTTTTTGGTGAAGCTCAGGATATTATTCCGGATCCAGGAATTTTTTGAAGGATTGTTTACCATTGGAAGATAGGGCTCATTTTTTTTTTTTTAACATTATCTTCTATATATTCTATATTTAACATTGTGATATGAAAATAGTTTTCATATTTGTTGTAAATGTAGTTTAAAATCGTGGTTATGTGTTAGAGCGGTGTATTTTTTGTTAGCAGCGTCGTCTTCAAGGTTCTTTTTTTTTTTTTCTAATAAAGACATATTCTGTCATTTTAAAACAACCAAAGTGTGTATTCGATTTCCCCGTTTCATAAAATGTATCGTTTGATACGCATAATGCTTTAAAACTGTTTTTTTTTTTTTTTTTTTTTTGTTACCTCAGAAGAGATTTTGTGTATGTCAATCGTGGTGTCAGTATTTGATGAACTTATAAAGACTTAGGTGACTTATAAGTGTGAAAGCATGTGCACGGGATTCTTCCCAGAAGAATGAGTGGTCGCATTAGCTTGTACGGCTTAAAATGAGCGAGTTTTGTTTTGACGTTTGTGCCAGTTTTACATGTTGTATCCCTAAGGAATGAAACGAACGTTTTCCTGGGTTACAATTTTATTTGAAGTCACACATACCTCAAAATACACTCACTTATATAGAATTGAACGCTGAATCCGAAAATGTAAGTGAAATTGCTTTCTTTTTAGCCGCGTCGCAGACGCTGGTCATAGAGTGCCCTCTGCTGTTGTTGTTCTTCTTGTTCTTGTTGAGAAGACAAAACCTCAAAGCTCCACCCATTCAGGGAACCATAGCTCCACCCATTCTTGGAGAGGCTTCATATAAACAAATATCCACCATTTTATTAACTCGCATAGCTTTGAGGCCTGTTTTGTAGGCCCGTGGTGTCTTCCTCTCTCACACAGTTTTATTTCAAATCAAATTCGATATATCATTTCATTTTTCACAGTCGCTAACATAGTTTTAGACTCGGTTGAAAAAAAACGGGAAGAAAATCCGATGAAAGTTGCCGTTTATAGAACGAAATGAATTCTCAAAGGCCTGTAACTTCAAGTCCATTGAGATTTTTTTTTTTTAAATCGCGGCATGGTCAGTCATACACCGCCCGAAATAACAGACGGGAAAATGCTGAGATATATTAAAAATTCGTCCATTTGATGACAATCGTCACGATGAAATATTTAATTTATACGTCGTCACAATAATGTGGAGAGAGGAGCATAGCTTCGTTCACGTGTCGCCACATACGGGAAATTGCCGAGATATATATTTTTTAAATCGTGGCATGGTCAGTCATACACCGCCTGAAATAACACGGGAAAATGCCGAGATATATTAAAAATTCGTCCATTTGATGACAATGGTCACGATGAAATATTTAATTTATACGTCGTCACAATAATGTGGAGAGAGGAGCATAGCTTCGTTCACGTGTCGCCACACACGGGAAATTCCCGAGATATATATTTTTAAATCGCGACATGGTCAGTCATACACCGCCTGAAATAACAGACGGGAAAATGCCGAGATATATTAAAAATTCGTCGCCACACACGGGAAATTGCCGAGATATATTTTCACTTTGCACAAAAATAACATCAAGTAATCGAATCAATAGGAATGTCCTGTGCCTATAACATTGACGTTATAGGCACAGCTGCATCTAGGCATTGTGTAACATCGACGCGGCTTTTGTTTTAATTAAAACTTTTTGTACTTGTTTTTAACATTATCTTCTATATATTCTACATATATATCTGTGCAGTGTCTGTCTTGTGTTGTCACTGAACTACTCCCTCAAACTTTTGTGAAATCGTACTATTCCAACTTGACCCACGGCGGGAGTATGCGCTCCACTGAGTGGCGTTCTCGTTGGGAATGTAAGTTAACATTGGCGATCCAACCAGGACCGTTCAATTAATCGCTGCATTCCTACAGCTTGAGAACTTCAAAAACTACTCGTGGTATCCTCGCCCCCCGAAGGCAAATCCCATCCTCTCCAGGGGGAGAAAAAGAAGAATTCCCGAGCCCGAACATGTCGCGTCCCGGATCGTATCCACAGGGTGATTCAACTCCCCCACTGTGCAGACAACAAACGCTTTTTCGTCGCGCATTCGAATGTCTCCGCACTCCCCACCGAGTGGAGAACAAAGCCGTTCCATTGCCTGCAGGTGTGCGCTTGATCTGGCGGTGCTAATCGTGCTGGGTTCAGGAAGAAAAAAACAACTTTCCTTGACCTTTGGAAGTCCCACCTTGGATCACCCGCGGCACTCAGGATGCACTGGAGAGAATGCAATCATTTCTGATGGAATATTCGCTTTCTAATTTGAAATGCGCCTTTTCCCGTCTCCTTTTCTAGACTTTCGAGCCGTGTTCCTGAGACCTGCGTGGGAATGTCCCCCGGGATCCTCGGATTGTTTGGCAGGAAGCCATCTGTTGCGGGTTTCCGTCACATTTTCGATTTTTATCTCAAAATAAAGCAACAAACTCGTGATGAAGAAGATGTGCCCTGGAGATTGGGGGGGTTGGGGTTGGGGGTTGGGGTTGGACGATTTGAGGGGAATCCTCAATGGTTAATCCACACATTTAGTGGGCAGAGAAAGTCGCTCGGCTCTGACTGCCCATCCCACTCGTGACTGCCCATCCCACTCGAGCTACTGGAGTAAAGTTTCGGGGAACAAAAGGGAAGACGGTGAGTTCGATGCCCGGGAAGTCGATAACGGTGCAGGCGGGACAGTGATCGATGGGCTGCCATTTGTGTATCTGCAGACAAAGAGCTGTCTCAGCAAATTGTCTCCAAATGTTCTGGCGTTGCCCTCCTCGGTGTGAAAGGTTCTCTTTCTCAGCTCTTCTTTGTTTTGTTTTGTTTTTAACCTTCGGACCAAGTGAAGTGACTGCTGTCAATCATCTCGGCTTGCCTACTGCCTGATTACATCCCCTCGTTGAGGCCGAGTCACCCATGATGAGTTCTGTTGGTCGAGCTATGCTAACTGCCGTGGGAAGCAAGGAGAAATTGACGTTTCCGACATTATCCCTTCATCGAAGCAAAAAAAAAAACTTTTCTGTTTTGTTTTGCGACGGAGGTTTAACACCTGAAATGTCATTCTCCTTGCTTCCTGCATAGCAATTAGCACACCTTAATCAATAGTTCTGTTGATTCCATGCATTGATCTACCTGTCAGCGTAGGCAGATCGACATAGGCCTTCACAAGCAAAACTAGTTTTTCATTCTACTTCAAGTCAACCTTACGATTGACCGACTAAGGGAGCTTTGCAAGTTTGCAAGGGTACAAACCAAGGCCTACAACATTCACTATGGTACCTTTTAACTTCCAGATTGTGGACAGGACAACCAGCTTAACAACATTGATTAAAGATATCTCTTATGCTGCTGGGACTCCACAGGTTGCTTTAATCTGATTTGATTCCATCCCCAATATAACCCAATATCAGACACTTTAGTGGTGAGAATGCTATCAATATTGCAATAACAACAGTAACGAGAAAGGCACTCGGTAGAGTGTATACCTCCGCCAGGCTGAACAGTTTTCCTTTTGGATCTCATCGATGGGTCATATCTGGATCCGACATGAACCAAATTGTAATCCGCTTGTTCTTGTCACTTACCAACTCACCCACCAAGTTTTGTTATAATCCATCCACAACTTTTTGAAATATCATGATGTATATCGTTTTTCGCCCGATATCTCAATGGCGAAGAATCACTTGAGAGAATAAAAAAATTCTCATATCCAGATCCAGATTCAGATCTTCACCAAAATCGAAGCGATTTGTCCTTGTCACAAACGCAACTTCTCCGCCAAATTTCGTCCGAATCCATCCACAACTTTTTGGGATATCGTGCTATCTATCGTTTTTGCCCAATCTCTCAATGGTGAAGAATCACTGAACAAATTCTCAGATCTAGATCTAGATTCGGATCTTCACCAAAATCGAAACGATTGGTCCTTATCACATACGCAACTTCTCCGCCAAATTTCGTCCGAATCCATCCACAACTTTTTGAAATATCATGATATATATCGTTTTTGCCCTATCTATCAATGGTGAAGACAAACAACAACAGGCATTTTAAGGCCATTTTCCCTGCCAGAGCGGGGGTTAGCCTTGCGGTCCCCATGACAATCTTCTCCATTTTGCCCTATTTTATGCATCTCCCCTTGTTAACCCCCTTGCTCGCATTTCTTCTTCCACCACCTTCAGCCAAGTCTTTCTCAGTCTTCCCCGTCCTCTACTTCCTTCTACATTCATTTCCATCACTCTTCTCAACCAGTCACTTTCATCCTTCCTCAACACATGACCAAACCATCTCAACCTGTTGCTCTTCACAGCATCAATCACAGGCTCTATTCCCATCATCTTTCGCAATTCATCATTTGTCTTCCTCTCTCTCAACGATACTCCGCACATCCACCGAACCATTCGCATTTCCACCCTTTCCAGCCTTCGTTGCTGCTCTACGTTCATTACCCATGTCTCGCTCCCATAAATCATAACACTTCTCACACATGCAGCATACACCTTTCCCTTCAGCTTCAACGACACTCTCCTCCTCATCAGCACGCCACTCAGCTCCCGAAACTTCTTCCATGCACATCTCACTCGAGCAACCGTTGCCGAGTCTGATCCACCTTCTCCATTCAGCATGTCTCCGAGGTAGCAAAATGTTTTCACACCTTCCAGCTTCACACCGTCTCCAAGATCCAACTCAACATTTCCAACACCAAAATCGAAGCGATTGGTCCTTATCACATACACAACTTCTCTGCCAAATTTCGTCCGAATCCATCCACAACTTTTTGGGATATGGTTCTATATATCGTTTTTGCCCAATCTCTCAATGGTGAAGAATCACTTTAAAAATTCTCAGATCTAGATCTAGAATTGGATATTCACCAAAATCGAAGGGATTTGTCCTTGTCACACACGCAACTTCTCTGCCATATTTCGTCCAAATCCGTCCACAACGTTTTTGGATATTGTGCTATATATTGTTTTTGCCCAATCTCTCAACGGTGAAGAATCACTTTTAAAAATTCTCAGATCTAGATCTAGATTCGGATCTTCATCAAAATCGAAGCGATTTGTCGTTGTCACATACGCAACTTCTCCACCACGTTTCGTCCAAATCCGTCCACAACTTTTTTGGATATTGTGCTATTTATCGTTTTTGCACTGTCTCTCAACGGTGAAGAATCGCTTTAAAATTCTCAGATCTAGATCTAGATTCGGATCTTCATCAAAATCGAAGCGATTTGTCGTTGTCACATACGCAACTTCTCCACCACATTTCGTCCAAATCCGTCCACAACTTTTTTGGATATCGTGCTATATATTGTTTTTGCCCTATCTCTCAACGGTGAAGAATCACTTAAAAATTCTCAGATCTAGATCTAGATTCGGATCTTCATCAAAATCGAAGCGATTTGTCGTTGTTACATACGCAACTTGTCCACCACATTTCGTCCAAATCCGTCCACAACGTTTTGGGATATCGTGCTATATATTGTTTTTGCCCAATCTCTCAACGGTGAAGAATCACTTTTAAAAATTCTCAGATCTAGATCTAGATTCGGATCTTCATCAAAATCGAAGCGATTTGTCGTTGTCACATACGCAACTTCTCCACCACATTTCGTCCAAATCCGTCCACAACTTTTTTGGATATTGTGCTATATATCGTTTTTGCACTGTCTCTCAACGGTGAAGAATCGCTTTAAAATTCTCAGATCTAGATCTAGACTCGGATCTTCACCAAAATCGAAGCGATTTATCCTTGTCACATACGCAACTTCTCCACCACATTTCGTCCAAATCCGTCCACAACTTTTTTGGATATTGTGCTATATATCGTTTTTGCCCAATCTCTCAACGGTGAAGAATCGCTTTAAAAATTCTCAGATCTAGATCTAGAATTGGATATTCACCAAAATCGAAGGGATTTGTCCTTGTCACACACGCAACTTCTCTGCCATATTTCGTCCAAATCCGTCCACAACGTTTTTGGATATTGTGCTATATATTGTGCTATATATTGTTTTTGCCCAATCTCTCAACGGTGAAGAATCACTTTTAAAAATTCTCAGATCTAGATCTAGATTCGGATCTTCATCAAAATCGAAGCGATTTGTCGTTGTCACATACGCAACTTCTCCACCACGTTTCGTCCAAATCCGTCCACAACTTTTTTGGATATTGTGCTATATATCGTTTTTGCACTGTCTCTCAACGGTGAAGAATCGCTTTAAAATTCTCAGATCTAGATGTAGATTCGGATCTTCATCAAAATCGAAGCGATTTGTCGTTGTCACATACGCAACTTCTCCACCACATTTCGTCCAAATCCGTCCACAACTTTTTTGGATATCGTGCTATATATTGTTTTTGCCCTATCTCTCAACGGTGAAGAATCACTTAAAAATTCTCAGATCTAGATCTAGATTCGGATCTTCATCAAAATCGAAGCGATTTGTCGTTGTTACATACGCAACTTGTCCACCACATTTCGTCCAAATCCGTCCACAACGTTTTGGGATATCGTGCTATATATTGTTTTTGCCCAATCTCTCAACGGTGAAGAATCACTTTTAAAAATTCTCAGATCTAGATCTAGATTCGGATCTTCATCAAAATCGAAGCGATTTGTCGTTGTCACATACGCAACTTCTCCACCACATTTCGTCCAAATCCGTCCACAACTTTTTTGGATATTGTGCTATATATCGTTTTTGCACTGTCTCTCAACGGTGAAGAATCGCTTTAAAATTCTCAGATCTAGATCTAGACTCGGATCTTCACCAAAATCGAAGCGATTTATCCTTGTCACATACGCAACTTCTCCACCACATTTCGTCCAAATCCGTCCACAACTTTTTTGGATATTGTGCTATATATCGTTTTTGCCCAATCTCTCAACGGTGAAGAATCGCTTTAAAAATTCTCAGATCCAGATCTGGATCCGGGTCTTCACCAAAATTGAATCGATTTATCCTTGTCACACACCCAACCTTGAAAAAGTGCATCACATTTCGTCTGAATGCGTCCAAAACATTTTGAGATATCCTGTTCACAGACAGACAGACAGACAGACAGACAGACAGACAGACAGAAATAAAAACAGACAGGGCTGAAAACAACCTCCATGCACGTTGCGGAGGTAAACATAATAATAATAGTAAGTACACTGACTGTTCAATCGCACTTCCTGTTTGAATTGATATGCCTGATCGTTTGTTGGCCACAATATTCTATATCGATTGAGAAGTTGGCCTCAACTGTTAGTAGGAAAATGGAAATAACGTCTGAAGTCTCACGACTAGGCCCGGATGCCTGTTGAGAGGCTCAAATGGCTGCAATTACCGCGCCGCGTCGTGGGCTGGCGTCTGCATACCTTGTGAGATTAAGGGAGTTTTTTTTTACCATCCAGCTCTTTTGTGCTTTCCGAGCAAAGAGACCATTCAGCGGATTTTAAAGGCTCCCCAGGCCACCTTTCCATGTTCCGTTTGGGGTTCCGCTCCAGTCCTTCCACAGTCCCAACGAGGCGGTTGTGGCCTCGACGCCATACCTCGTTCGTACGCAACATTGTGTGCTTGCGGACAATGGAACTTGTGGGAACGGTATTCTTTTAATAGAGAGTAATTATGGTAGTAGTAACCAGACATGCACCTGAGCGTGCAGGTACAAAATGCAGGTAATTCCTGTTTGCTTGTTGTGATTGGCTGATGTCTCTAGTTGTTTGTGCCCACGTTTGGAATCAACTATGTGCTTATTTTAAAAAAAACACAACTACCTGAATGCACTTCCTGTGGCTCCTTCATTAGAGCCTGTTTGTGGCTGATGCATTGTTGGTCTAGCTGTGCCTGTTGGTCACACCGATGTGTTTATGGGATCTGCGGACTAGGCCTTTGAACTCGTATTTGCCAAAGGTCAGGCCAAATGGCCATATTCTCGTTCGTAGTTGCCATGAGTTCCACAACTTCACACAAATGGCGTATAAGAATGTTCATTTCCGTTTTGTATGTTTGTGATTTCCAGCTTGTGAAGAGGTTCTGGGGATGGGGAATGGTGAATGCAAGTACGGTGAGTGTGCTCTGTCTCTACTCACGTAGATTATGTACAACCTCAAAAAAAGTATGAAACCTTTTATTTTTTTAAGTAATAGGTTTGTGTTTAATCTGCTTGACTTGTTTGAACTGTTAGAAGTACTCTGAGGTGCAGCGCCCTCTGTTGGGAATGCACCAGATTGGCAGATTTATATCTTCTTCTTCTTCTTCTCTTTTTTTTTTTTTTTTGTATACTGAATTGAGGCTCGTGAAAGAGCTGACATTTACTTCACATACAAATCAACCAGACAAACAAAATATACAAAAAGAGGGAGCGGAAGACAAGATGGGGAGAGAAGGGGAAGCACACAAACACAACATTTGAGAGCAGGGAGATATGTGGAAAGGAGAGGGCTTGGGGGGAGGAGGCGTGGGAAGGGGGGGGGGGAGGAGGCGTGGGAAGGGGGGGGGGGAGGGAGAAGTATAAAACACAAGAACACCAAGGACTTCCAGGACAGAAGTTGGTATTTCAAAAAAGTGGAATTGGGGTGAAATTAGCGGGGGTAGAAAAGATCAAGGTTTTGGATGGGGGAAGATAAGAGATGGTGGTGAACAGCTGTTTTAAAGACCTGGAGGGTGGAGTGGGATTGAAGAGAGTGAGGGAGTTTGTTCCAGAGGTGGGAGAAAAGAGGAATGAAGGAGTGAAGGAGAGCAGAGAGTCTTGATTTTGGCAGTTTAACCATAAGAGGGTTGCAGGCAGATCTTGTGCGACCTGTAGGAATATTTGGGGGCCAGAGCCCAGAGAGAGCTGGGGGAGCAAGGCCAGAGAGGAGTCGGTAGAAGACGGAAAGACCACCAACCTGCCTGCGGTGAGTGAGTGAGAGGCCCTTGGAGTTAGCTTCATCTTCTTCTTTAACTGCACAATTTTTCCCACGTTCTTGTGTGTTTGGCTAAGCTTGGCCTAGGTCTTTCATGAACCGGATGGCGAGGCCTGACATTCGACTAATGTTAGGGCAGGACATTGGAATTTGGTCATGGTGCCGGTGATAGCTCGCCTACTCTTCGCGAAGAAGAATGGCAGATTTATATATTTATTTTTATTTTATTTATCGATTTGTTTGCTTGTTTATTTATTGGTTAGATTTGACTGTAGAACTCTGACGCAATCAATCTATCCTGCAGGTCGTTAAGTTCGTCTTCTTCTTCATCTCGTATTTTTCTTCGTCCTCGTGAATTGGTATATCTGTTGTGAGATTCTCACCTGATCTGGTGAAATTCATTGAAATCGATCTCTGTTTCACACAACAGCACTTTGACGCCATGTACATGTGGAATGAAGGATAGCATGATGTTACTTTATGTAACATTGCTGCCACCTATCAGCCCATTGTATCACTACAGCCTTGTCCAATAACTGAACGAACAGCTCTTGTGCCAGAGATAGACCTGCAAATTTGGTCTATCTGAAACTTTATTTGGTCATGCTCGAAATTTTTCTTTCGCACCTCAAGATATATCATTTGAGATGCAAAATTCCAGTTAGGGTTGATATATTATGTATTGCTGGGTGAGGGGTGGGAAGAGCGGATCTGGTTGTATCCCTCTGATAGGCCAGATCTGGTTCCGAACATGAACAAAAATCGAATTGCCTTGTTCTTGTCAACTTCCCAACAAATCCACCATGTTTTGGCATAACCAGGGTTATATATCGATTTTGGCCCCATCTCTCAATGGTGAAGAATCACTTGATAAATTCTAGTATTCGGATCCGGATCCGGATCTTCACCGAAATGTAATCAATTCTTCCTTGTCTCACACCCAACCTGTCCACCAAGTTTCGTCCGAATCGGTCCATAACTTTTTGAGATACCCTGCTCACAGACAAACAAACGGGTGAAAACATAACTTCCGTCCACCTTTGGTCGTGGAGGTAATACACAGGTAAACAATGGAAGGGTGACATTAGCGGAGGACATCGAGATAAGAGTATGAGGGAGTTGTGAAAGAAAGGAGACTAAAAGGAAAGGAGTTCAGGAGTTTGAGGGAAGCAGAGTTTATGGGCCATTCGTTTATGGGAGTAGAAGGTCGTAGATACCACCATTTTGTGTTTATACAAATAAAATGTATACTGCGCCAATGAATTGAAATAACATGACTGATGTTTTTCTTGTTGTTATAGATTGGTTCCCTAAGACTGTGAATGTGACACAGTCAGGTTTGGACCTCAACGTGACCTTTGATCTGGCACCACCCAGCTATCAGGTTGACTCTTATGCTGTGTACGTGGGACTGAGGCCTGAGGCATGTGGCCCAATCGGCTTTTGCACTCCAATTTCGGAAAACAAGACCGCAGTGCACATGGTAAGATGCAACCGAACACTCCCTCACATCAAAGGCTCTTTGTTTTCATTTAATGCGTCTGAATCATCTGCTCAACCAACTGGGAGTAACTGAATATTGTCATTTTTCCGGAACAATTAAACAAAATGGTTATGCACCTCATTTGACAAAGCAAGAGGTCGATGATGAAGGAAACTTCGTTATAATCAACAAAGTATTCTTCCTGTTTTTGGTGACGTTGCTCAGAGCGGTCTTTTTCGACCATGAACCATAAATGGCAATATCTTGCCCCCCCCCCCCCTCCCTATCCCCCTTCGTTGTGGCCCTGAAGCCTAAGGCCCTCTGGGTCATCAGTATCTCGCATCAAAAGCTGAATTTTTGATTAGGCTCCTTGCTTTATGTTTCCAGATTGGTGGCCTTGCAGCTTTTTCTTACTGGCTCAGTTCTGGTCTTGCTCCTCTTGCCCTCTCCACCCGTCTGCCCAACGTCTATCCCCCCAGGTCACGCATGTTCTGCCAGAAACACTTTCCTTGTTATCCTCCTAAGTCTAAACTCAGTACTCACCCCCATTATTTATTTTATCACCGGTGTAACTGTCTTCTTGAATCCATCGTCTTTGAGTTCTTCCCCACAGGGGGTCGTCTGCTGCCCACCGCCATCTCGTGGTCTATTCCATTTTTACTACTGGGCTTTACTGCACCTGCTGAGACCCTTTTCCCACCTTTCACATTCCCACCATGTTGTGATGCATTCATTTTTTGCTGTCCCACTGTTTTCCCTTTATCCCCATTTTATCTGTTTATCCGCTTCTCCCATATTTTTCTGCTCTTATATTAACCCCGATGTTTGTAAAATAATGATTAAAGAATTCTGTCCTCGCTGCACAATGAGGACATTGGATTTTATCCGTTGTCAATCTGGATTTTATCCGTTGTTAATCTGGATTTTATCCGTTGTTAATCTGGATTTTATCCGTTAATCTGGATTTTATCCGTTGTTAATCTGGATTTTATCCGTTGTTAATCTGGATTTTATCCGTTGTTAATCTGGATTTTATCCGTTGTTAATCTGGATTTTATCCGTTGTCAATCTGGATTTTATCCGTTGTTAATCTGGATTTTATCCGTTGTTAATCTGGATTTTATCCGTTGTTAATCTGGATTTTATCCGTTGTTAATCTGGATTTTATCCGTTGTTAATCTGGATTTTATCCGTTGTTAATCTGGATTTTATCCGTTGTTAATCTGGATTTTATCCGTTGTTAATCTGGATTTTATCCGTTGTTAATCTGGATTTTATCCGTTGTTAATCTGGATTTTATCCGTTGTCAATCTGGATTTTATCCGTTGTTAATCTGGATTTTATCCGTTGTTAATCTGGATTTTATCCGTTGTTAATCTGGATTTTATCCGTTGTACCACTGAGAGCCAGAGCGTTATCAATCTCAAATGGAAGTTATTGTTTGGGAAGAGTCTGAATGACACAGATAAGTTAACCCTTTGTTTGACTTCTGAGGCATAAATATCCAAAATATCCTTGTCAAATCCCAAAGAAATACAATTTGGGATTTGACTAGGTTACTGAAACAAAAGGCCTGCTTTTTCCATATTATTATATGTACACATTGCAGACCGGATATCCATTCTCTCCAATGCAATGGTGCCTGCTGTGACTACATCCGATGGAACCCAAGGTCAGGTTGAGTTCCACGCCGAAGGGGACTTGGACCCAGACATCTCAGATGTGAAAACCATAGCCGACCTATCCTCCATCCCAATGGGAACCTGTTGTTCGATTTATCGACAATTCCATGCAATTCGCCGCGGTGCTCACAGCTTATCTCAAAAGAAAAATATTTTCTTTATTTACACATTCTTGAAACCAGATTTATACATGCATAAGCTCCTGTTCCTTGCAAACAAAATGGGGTTGTGCAAATACTTCACTTCGTATATTGACGTCAGCAGCAGTCATAATAGCCAATCGGGAACTAGGTCTGATAGTAAGGGAAACATATGAAAATCTGTTAACTAAATTGTTACCAAAAAAATTCTTCACCAATATGTTTGTAAAGGTGTGTAATAACATGTGTTAAAATGTTGAAGGTCAACTCCCGTGGGAAACCCAGAAAAAAAGCTGTTGAATTCGGGTACCGAAAAATTATTTTCGAGAATTTTTATTTTTTTTAATCGGCCCTTAAGTAACTTATGAGGAGTCAAATAAGGGTTTTTCATGATTCTGAGTTGATTGTTAACATTTATATTTCACCACAGACACTCCTTTGTGGAAAAACAATTTCTAAATATATCTCATTTTCTACTTTGCAGGACATGGAGTCTAGCAATATGGATGAAGACGTTACTCCACCTGTGCTCAATTGCTTCATCTGTGCACGCTCGGATACACCAGCTGAAAGGCTCATACAGGCAACTCCAAAGGGATACTCAACTTTATTGAAACAAGCAGAAACTGTCGAAAATGTTACTGTTGTGGAACGTATGAAGGAGGCTCAAAAGGAAGGAAAACTGAGGTACCACCAGAAGTGTAAAAATGATCTGTACAACAACTTTGTTGCAACCACCAAGAAGTCAGCTCAAGCATCAAAGGCAGAGAAAGAGTCATCAAAGTTGAAGAGAAGACACACTACTTGTGAGTTCAGTTCATCAACTGGCTGCAGTTCTAGAAGATCACAGTCAGTTGACCTCCTGTATAAGGATGTATGCATTCTTTGCAACCAACCAGCCCAGCTCTACAAAAATAATCCAGCACAAGCTAGAAAGAAATACAGAGTGCCAGATAATTTGACTGCAGATACACTGAAGGCAAGCTTGCTGAAGACAGCACGGAGTCGCGGGGATGACTGGGGCACTGAAGTCACTGGACGCCTGGAAGGGATCAACGACTTGGTAGCAGAAGAAACACTGTACCATTTGCGATGCAAACTTATGTTTGCGAGAGGTGACAGTTTGTCCAAGACTGATGAGGAAGGAAAAAGGAAGAGAGGACAGAGGAGTATTGATGAGGAGCGAGAGGCAGTTTTTATTGAATTCTGCGAATGGTTAGACTCAGAATTAGAGCATGGGGTAATGAACATGGACCAAGTCCATGAAAAGCTGCAGGAGTTTGATCAGTCACCAGAGAAGAGCCTTTCTTATTCAAAGCATTGGCTAAAGATAAAACTTCTAGAGAAATACGAAGACACCTTGTATTTCACAACACAGGAAAGAAGGGCAGATGTACTCTGTCTCAAAGATGGCACCGACAATATTCTGCGAGGGCATCATGCTAATCTTGACCATGGAGATGAGAAGACTCAGATCATAAAGACGGCACTCAAGTTCATATCCAATGATATTGCCTTGATTGATTTAGGTCCAAAGTCATACCCCACCACACACAGTATGACTGACATCGATAGTCAGCTGACACTTGTTCCTGCAAGCCTTCAGATGTTCTTGAGACCGATTGTCAAGACAGACGAAAGAGTTACCGTTTGGGGGCAGAATTTTATTAAGGCCTGTCGACCTCGGTCTGCAGTATTGCCACACCAAATGGGGCTTGCCATACAACTTGATCATAGATTTGGGTCAAAATGGATGCTCAACAAGTTCCACCGGCTGGGATACACTGAGTCTTACACGGAGACACAAAACTACAAATACTTCTTCCTTAATAGTAGGAGTGGAGATGATGTTCCAGATACTTCTGGCACTCTTGACACCATTGTGAATGAGAAATAACTCTTGAGTATTATATATGTATGTGAAATAAAAGCTACTTTGTGTGTAAATGTAAAAGTGAAAATATAAATGTTGACAATCAACTCAGAATCATGAAAAACCCTTATTTGACCCCTCATAAGTTACTTAAGGGCCGATTTAAAAAAATAAAAATTCTCGAAAATAATTTTTCGGTACCCGAATTCAACAGCTGTTTTTCTGGGTTTCCCACGGGAGTTGACCTTCAACATTTTAACACATGTTATTACACACCTTTACAAACATATTGGTGAAGAAATTTTTTGGTAACAATTTAGTTAACAGATTTGTGAAATATCTCATAAAATGCCCTTACTATGAGTATAAATTGTTTTGAGTCTCCATATCTGGTATTCTTGCGTGTGCCCCAATTATATCAAGACGAAGATCTTCGGAAATGTCTGTTGTTATTCTTTTTGCGACGTTATCCTTATTTCCTCTTTGTGTATCTTGAGAAAAGGTAAGCGTTCTTTTGCTTCTTTCAACAGTTAAAAATGGTCTTGCACCTCATTATTTTCATCCAAAATGAAAAATTCTTCCCATTTGCTTCAATGAAGATTTTTCTTAAAAACCTCGTTTCTCTCTTTCTCTCTCTGTTCTCAAAGGAAGTTTTTCTGTAATCGACTGGAGACATCTTTCCTGACTTTTATCTGATTATCCATATTTTAAAACTGCCTTACTTGTATGTGGCATTCATTATTTGGGTCAAAGTTATTCTTTCGCTGCAATCATCGATTCATCGTTCCCAAGGCATTCATTTCTTCACTTCTTGGAGTATAATGGAGAATCGAGGATGTTTTTTCCCCCCATGGAAAATGTTTCAGATCTAAAAACACGACTCTTCTGTTGGCATCTGGAATCTCACCCACAGATGGTAAAATGGGTGACACTCGCTGGGAACTATGTGGAAAAGAACTAAAATCTGTGCGGACTTTCACTTCATCTTCAGAGTAATAGGGAAAAAATACACTTTTAGAGGGAAAATACTTTTTGACTCCCCCTCATGTAACTCTTCATTTTGGAATGGAACTTCCGCGGCTCATCCGTGACCGATGACAACTGTCAAGTCCAAATCACGAGCCAATGTTGGAAATGTCTCATTCTACTCCACTGAAGAATGGATTTGGGTTCGCCAAGTTGATTATCCCACGCCTTTTCAAAAAAACGGAGGGATTTTGGAAGCTCCGTCTGTCCGGTTGTCTGTCTGTCCGTCCGCCACGCTACCTCTTAAACAGTTGTGCATAAGTTCACCAAACCTGGTAGTTATGATCCCCACATGGTATGACAATGCAAGAGCAGTATAAGTTTTGACCCAGCTCCCTGGGGTGGGGTCAAAAGGTCAAATGCCAAAAAATACAATAACGGGTACATTTTAAACATTTTAAAATGAACCTGACTATCATTTTAAAAATGCATTTTAATTAACTAAATTAATTTAATTAACATATAAATGTAAATATATTAAATGATAATGATAAATAAATGTAAATTAAATAAATAAATTAAATAAATAATTTATAATTAAAATAACTAAATAAATAAATGTAAAATAAATAAATAATTAATGTAAATTAATGTAAATTAATTTAATAAAACAATTTAATTTAATTAACTAAATTCATGCATTTTAATTAACTGAAATGCATTAAATTTTTTAATTAACTAAAAACATTTTAAAGCTGAAACGATCTCACTTGTATGTATGCAATCAACATTGAGGACACATGAAATATGGAACGATGTTTTGGATTTGACCCCCGGCTCATGCCAGAGGGGGTGTGGACTTATGGTTACAAGGATCAAAACGGAAATAAAAAATATATAACTCCAAATTTGATATTGGGTCATTCCTGGTTCAACTTTTTTTTCCATCTTTCAACTTTTGCTTTCGGTGTGAAGCGTGGGGATTTTGGATGGACTTCGCTCTAGTTTAATATTCTACAATATACTGTAATTGTCTTACTCAAAACTTCCCCATGTAATGCGCCCTCAATTGGCTTCTCCAGGAAATATATGCTTTTCTTCTCACTTCCTGTTTCTCTTCCATGGTTTTGTCTCGCGAAGATGTGAACATCGATAGTGTTGACAAGTTGCACTTGCGGGTGATGAACATCATCATTAAACATTTAGGGAAATGAGATTATCTCGGCCTTTTAATCAAAGCTGATTGACCCGGCATTTGTTGATATTGATTCACTTTATTATATCCTTTTCTTTTCTTTCCAGCAGCCGAACAATAACTTGACGCATGGCTGGATCAGCCTGCATGGCATGCAACCCGGTGCCACCTACGTCATCGATGTAAGCTCAACCTGATGTTCGCCGCTCATGCAATGGCATTCCGATTTGTGCTTACGTAAGGATGCAAATCCGTGTCCGATTGCTTACAATGTCTGATGGCTCGTCTGAATTAGACTCACATGCACATTACCAGGACATACATGTTCCTACCATAACTCATGGGACAGGGCCTTTCCAGTTTTAAGAATTTCCCTCACGCCTATCTGACTTGCATAATTGTGATGTCATGAACAGTCATCATAAACATACCATTGTATTGCATACATCATATTGAAGCGCGATGCTGCGCGCGCTAATGCTTATGCAAGGAGCAAGCGGACAACGCGGTTCATAAAAGAGTCTTTATTGAAAGTACTCAAACTGCAGCACTCGGCTGCTCCGGGCTGCGCGCCCCGTGTATATCTTGAGGCCACGCCTCTCTCTGGGGCGTGGCCGCCGCCCACTTGGTGCGCGGAATGATGTCACCACGCCAGTGGGCTTTCGTGTCCGCCACACGCGCCCCCCCAGAATTCCCGCGCACCTGGAGGGCCAGTTTGCGGGGCAAACGGATGACCCGGCCGAAGCGCCCCATGGCGATCGGCGGCGTCCGGGGTGCAGGGATGCCAGGTGGGATGCCTCTGGCTGCCCCTGGGATGGGTGCAGGACCGGGGGGCGGCGTGGCGGCGGGGCTGGGCGGTGCCGGGGGTCCGCCCGCAGGGGGGCGGCCCCGACGTGGGGGTCGGGCCACTGGCGGTGGATGGTCCACGTCGAGGTGGGCCGGCTTGAGGCGGTCTACAGAAACGCGGTCAGGAGTACCGCCAATGTCCAGGGTGAAGTGCTTCGCCCTGGTCTCCAGCACGCGGAAAGGCCCGTCGTATGGGGGCCGCAGTGGTGTCCGGTGGGCATCGTGGCGGACGAAGACGTACTCCGCCGTGCGAAGCTCCGGGGCGACGTGCGTCGGTGGGTGCCCGTGGCATGCCGTTGGCACCGGGGCGAACCTCTGGGCGGTCTCTTGCAGAGCGGAGCGCTGCTGTGCCGCGGACCATGGTGCCGTGGAGTCGGGGAGGAACTCGCCCGGCACCCGCAGCGGTTGCCCGAAGACCAACTCCGCCGCGGATGCGCGCAGGTCCTCCTTGGGCGCCATCCGGAGGCCCAGGAGGACCCAGGGGAGCCTGTCGACCCAGCCGCCGTCGCGGAGGGTGGCCCAGAGCGCGGCCTTCAATGAGCGGTGAAATCGCTCACACAGGCCGTTAGCCTGGGGGTGGTAGGCCGTGGTTCGGTGCAGCCGGACCCCGAGCCCCTGTGCGACCACCCCCCAGAGCTCCGAGGTGAACTGGGGGCCGCGGTCGGACGAGATGTCTGAGGGGGCGCCGAACCGGGCGACCCAGGTGGCGATGAAAGCCTGCGCGATGTCCGCCGCCGTCGTCGACGCCAAGGGCACGGCCTCCGGCCACCGGGTGGTGCGGTCCACCATGGTGAGGATGTGGGTGAAACCCCGCGAGGGAGGCAGAGGTCCCACCAGGTCCATGTGGACGTGGTCAAACCGGCGTTCCGGCACCGTGAACGGGGCCAACGGGGCCTGGGTGTGCCGGTGCACCTTGGCGCGCTGGCACACGAGGCACGTCCTGGCCCAGCCGCGGACGGCCTTCCGGAGGCCATGCCAGACGAACTTGTTGGCGATCAACCTTTGAGAGGCCCTCGCGCCTGGGTGGGACAGGCCGTGGATGGCGTCAAACACCTCGCGCTGCCAGCCCGCGGGCACGATGGAGCGAGGCTGCCCGAGGGAGACGTCGCACAAGAGGGCCGCGCCCGCGCTGTCGAATGGCACCTCGGTGACGCGGAGGCCTGTGACGGCGGTCCGCAAGGTCTGGACGTCGGGGTCAGCGGCCTGGTCCGCTGCCATCCGGGCATAGTCGATGCCGAGGTGGACTGCGTGGGCGACGGCCGGGGAAAGGCAATCCGCCACCAGGTTGTCCTTCCCCGCGACGTGCCGGATGTCCGTCGTGTACTCGGACACGGCCGAGAGGTGACACTGCTGCCGGGCCGACCACGGCTCGGTGACCTTGCCCATCGCGAAGATCAGCGGCTTGTGGTCGACGAAGGCCGTGAACGCACGGCCCTCGAGCAGATGGCGGAAGTGCCTGACCGCCAAGTGAAGACCGAGCAACTCGCGGTCGAAGGTACTGTAACGGCGTTCGGGCGGGCGAAGCTGCCGGCTAAAGAACGCCAGCGGTTGCCAAGCTCCACGCACCCATTGCTCGTGCACCGCGCCCACCGCGTAGTCCGAGGCGTCGGTGGTGAGGGCGATCGGTGCATCGGGCGCCGGGTGCACGAGCATGGTGGCATTAGCCAAGGCAAGCTTTGCGCCCGTGAACGCCATGTCCATCTGCTCGGTCCAGGTAACGTCGCCTTTGCCCGGCTTACCTCGGAGAGCTTCGTGCAGGGGGAGCAGGAGCTGGGCGATACGGGGCAGGAACCGATGGTAAAAGTTCACCATGCCCAGGAACTCCTGCAGCCCTCTGATCGTGCGGGAGCGCGGAAACCCCTTCACCGCCTCCACCTTGGCTGGCAGGGGAACGGCTCCGTGCCTGGTGACACGGTGCCCCAGAAAATCGATTATGGCGACGCCGAACCGGCACTTTGTGGGGTTCACAATCAGGCCATGTTGGCCCAGGCGTTCGAAGAGCGTGCGGAGGTGGCGTAGGTGCTCTTCGCGGGACGTGCTGGCGACGAGGATATCGTCCAGGTAGACGTAGACAAAATCCAAGTCGCGCAGGACGCTGTCCATCAGTCGCTGGAACGCCTGAGCCGCATTCTTCAGACCGAAGGGCATCCGCAGGAACTCGAAGAGTCCAAAAGGCGTGATGACCGCCGTCTTCAGGACGTCCTCCGGCCTGACGGGGACCTGATGGTAGCCGCGTATGAGGTCCACCTTCGAGAAGAAGGACATGCCCGCCAAACGGGCGGAAAAGTCCTGAATGTGGGGGACGGGGTAGCGGTCGGGAGTGGTGGCGTCATTGAGACGGCAATAGTCCCCGCACGGTCGCCATCCCCCGCCGGGCTTCGGCACGATGTGCAGCGGCGACGCCCAAGCGCACTCCGAGCGCCGAACGATGCCGAGTCGCTCCAGGGTAGCGAACACCGCTTTTGCCACCGCCAGCTTCGTCGGCTCGAGGCGGCGTGCCCGGGCGTAGACCCACCGGTCTAGACCCACCATTCACCCGCCCGACGGTGGGGATGTGATGGGCCACCCCGTGCTTGACAGCCCCCGCCGAGAAGGTGGGCCGCGTGAGGGCCGGGAAGCCGGCGAGGAGGCGGGTGAATTCGTCCGCTGCCGGAAGCGTACAGATCAACGTGGCCAGAACCGAACCGTTCGGCAAGCCGCTTAGCAAGCCGCTCGGTGAGCCGCTCGTTGAGCTGCTCGACGAGCTGGGCAGCGCACAAGCGAGCGAGCTGAACATCTCGGCCTGGACAAGACGTCTGCGCTTTACGTCGACCAGGAGCCCATTAGCGCACAGGAAGTCCGCGCCAAGCAGTGCCATGGGCACGTCGGCGGTGACGAACGTCCATCGGAAAACCTGCCCTCCGAACCGCAGAGAGAGGCAGCGTTTTCCGTACGTACGGATGGGCGTCCTGTTCGCGGCAAGCAGCGCGGGGCCCCCGCCCGCAGCGTGCTTGTCTGACGTACCGGCGGGAACGACACTCACCTGCGCTCCCGTGTCGCACAGGTAACGGCGCCCGGATAAGGTGTCCGTTATGAACAGCAGGCTACTCGAATGGCCGGCGCTCATCGCCACGATTGAGCGCCGGCCCGGGCGTTTCCCGACCTGTCGAAGGAGCATGGCGGATGACACTGCCGAGCCTCGTGGCCGAACTTGGCGTGGAACCAGCACCAGGTGGTGGAGCTGGAGGAGTGCGGCTGGCTCCGCCAGGCCGGTGGAGTTGGCGGTTTTCCCCGCGGTGGCGGTTTTTGCCACGGCGGTGGGCGGGGCGTGGCGGCGGTCACGAGGTGCATATCAGCATGCTGCGTATGCTGTGTAAGCTGATGCTGTGGATCAGCATCATCAGCAGCATCAGCCTCGAGGTCCGTGACGGCCGCGCCGACTCTCGCCCGCGTATCCGAAGCCGCGAAGTACCTGTCCGCCTCGGCTGCCAATGCTCGGGGTTCCGATAGCACGGACCCGGCCAACGCGAGGCGAACCTGCGCTGGAAGTTTGCGACGGAAAAGCGCCCGGAATAGAGAACCGGGGGCTTCGTCGCCCAACAGTGACAGCATATGGTCCATTCGGACCGACGGGCGCGTGTCGCCGAGCTCGGGGAGATCCAGGAGGCGGTCGGCCCGTGCGTCGTCCGTGAGGCCGAACGTGGCTAGGAGTAGCCGCTTGAGTGCCTCGTACTTGTGGCCGTCCGGTGGGTGGCGAAGGACGGACACAACTCGAGCGGTCGTGCCGGGCCCGAGGGAGGCGACGACGTGGCAGTAGCGTGTGTCATCGCCGGTGAGGCGCCGAAGCTGAAATTGGGCTTCGGCTTGGACGAACCAGACTTCGGCCTGGGCCTCCCAAAATTCGGGAAGTTTAATCGACATTGCGTTGTTGTTTGCCATTGCAATGGCGTCGTGTTCGGAAGGATCGCTACGGCAGATCCAACGTCGAGGTCACCATATGAAGCGCGATGCTGCGCGCTAATGCTTACGCAAGGAGCAAGCGGACAACGCGTTTCATAAAAGAGTCTTTATTGAAAGTACTCAAACTGCAGCACTCAGCTGCTCCGGGCTGCGCGCCCCATGTATATCTTGAGGCCACGCCTCTCTCTCGGGCGTGGCCGCCGCCCACTTGGTGCACGGAATGATGTCACCACGCCAGTGGGCTTTCGTGTCCGCCACAATATTGTATACATATTGTATACATCATAAACAGAACATAAATAGCCATTGAACAGTTTCGCTGCTCAATTTCAGGACATTTTGTCTTTGTGCAAGGAAGCGATGGAGTTTCAATGAAGACTGATAAATTGGTTGTCAGAGAGTGTGCACCTCCATTGGGACCATTTGTATCTTTTTTAGCCATTTCCAAATCGACCATCGGGAAGGTCATCGGGAAGTGGAAAATTACAGCCAACAGTGAGAGCGTGATTGGATCTGAAAGACCATCGACAATCACTCCAAAGGCTGGAGAACCCTGCGGTGGATTATGTGGATTATAATATGGAACAGCTGTGTCTTCACCTCTGTGTTGTGAACAGAGTTGACTCAATGACATCAAACCTCCATGATTGATGGAAGGGCTCGGGGAGTCGTTTTTATTTCCATGCAAGAAACAGTACAGTTTTAGACTTCATGCAAGACCAGGAAGGGCAGTTGCACGCATGACATCACATGGTGATGTAACAATATGTATCATGGGTTAACGATATGTATTAATGGCAACCTACCGTGTGGGAAGTGGTACCTACTGTAATGCACCGTATACTACAACGGTTCCGCCATGTCCTTCAATGAACGTAACCAGTAGGCCTATGACCAGCCCAGAAATTACTCACATACACACACATACACCAAAGCTGTGACTATATCATGGAGCCCACTGGTCTAGGCTACTAATAAAGAGAGTAGGTGCAGCACGAGAACCAGTATAAAGAACAGCAACAAAAATAACAGGAAACTTCAGCACCCAGTTCAGTGAGCTCCATGAACAACGCCAATTGAGCTTTACTTGCAAAATCACATGGACACATTGGGCGTTCTGCATGGAGGGAACATTTCTGAAATTAGGGGAAACTGGTTGAGAGTCATGGAGTGCATGGAAAAACGCATGGAGCATGTAAGCAAAAGGTATAATCCCAACATGATGTCCAAATAGGAAAATAGACACGTGACTGTGGTTACTACAGCAGCATCAGAGGTCCTTTAGCTGCCATCCCGCGCCATATATATATATATATATATATATATATATATATATATATATATATATATATATATATATATGTATATATATATATATATATATATATATATATATATATATATATATATATATATATATATATACATACATATATATAGAAGCAGAGACTAGTTACCCTGCGCTCGCAAAGCGAAAAGCAGGGTTAAGCATTTGGTTGAGTACGTGTGGCGGTACGTGCGTGCATACGTGTCTGCATCTTACTATAATTCACCAAATGTCCGTCCGTCCATTCGAAGGTACCGCAAAAACGGCTCAACCGATCGCAACGATATTTTGGGTGGGTATTCCTGGGAACCCTGGGAGTAAAATAGGCTATATTGTTTTTCCAAGTTTTCCAATTTTCCAGTTTTTCCAAACACGATGGAATAATATTTACCGATATGAACAGTGATGTGGCTTTTGTTGAAATTCTACAAACTAGGGCATTGCCCGTACGTGGGTGCCCGTTCCTTGCCAAAAAAAAAAAAAAACGCTACCCGTACGCTCTACCCCGCCCGTACGCCCGTAAACAAAAAATAACAACGCTCTTCGCTTCCGCCCTTCGCTCTGACTGAATTGGGAGAAATAATGCGCATAAGAAATCGAATTACGTACCGTAATGGCGGTCAGCTCGTAACGCGCACACTGTCCGGAAGTTCGCATATCGCATATCTATCTATCTATCTATTAATGCCCATTTATTCAATTATCGCCAACGTATTTTGGCTTTTTGCAATTTAATCGCAAGGAAAAGTAGAAAGAGAAGAGGGAAAAAAAGAAAAGCCTTGCCTTGCTGCAAACAGCTGCTGCAAACAACAACAACATGGAAGGCTGCACTGTCCGGAAGTTGGCATATCGCAGTTACGATTATTTTAGTGTTAATGGCCAATTATTCAATTAGCGCCAACGTATTTTGGCTGTTTGCAATTTAATCGCAAGGAAAAGTAGAAAGAGAAGAGGGAAAAAAAGAAAAGCCTTGCATTAACGCATTAACGCTTGCATTGCATTAACGGTTCGGCACACGTGATAGCTCGCTGCTCTCTGATTGGTTGAAGCGTTTTTTGGACATAGCTCGGTAGGTACTTGTCCGATTAATTACAAACCTTGAAAAGGCACATCCTCGGGTCCCCAGCAATATACCTGGCAAGTTTCAAGTATATCGGACCCGTGGTTGTCGAGAAACAGCGGTCACAGACAAACACACAGACACACAGACAGACACACAGAGATTACTGGCATTATAGATAGATACTGTTTATTCTACGTACCAAGAGAGAGTAGATAGACTCCTGAGGAACTCTTCCTATATAAATGTGCGGCTCCGAAGTAACACGGCAGCGTGTGCAAAGCGACTGAGAAACAGGTGTAGCGGCCGCTTCCGTGTTACAGATTCGGCTTCACACAATGCTTAGTCTTCACACATAAACGTGCGACTGAGAAAGATGTGCAGCAGCTGCTTCCGTTTTGCAGAATTCAATCTTTTTTCAAAATGGGCGCCATGTACTGTTTAGATTTTGATGATTTGCATGTGATATGATTCAACGGATGTTTATGTGAATCGTTTAAAATAAAAAACCCTTCAATTTCTGATATTTTGCCTTTTCATTTGGGCCTCCCAATTGAAGCCCGCCCACAGGGCGGGTACTGTTGCTAGTTTTTTAAATTCATTTTCTCGGCAACCATTGGTCCAATTGGCCCAAAATTTTACCATAGGAGTGCCTCCGCCTGCAGAATTTTTTATTCATAATTATTACGTCATATGTCACGTGGTACGGACGCCATCTTGGAAAAATGTTACACCATATCTCCCAAACCGCTCAATGGAAAAAATTTAAACTCCCCATGAGGAATTCATTGTCAAGTACTCCCCTTCAGGAATAAGATATGTTGATGATGATGTCGTCGGTGCCTTCATTATGATGTCATAATTCGACAAGTACAACGCTTGATCTGATCATTATGATTTTTTTTTCTCAGAAACTGTTGGTCTGATGGACACGAAATTTTGACAATAGGAGCACCTCCTCCTGTAGTATATTTTAATGATAATCATGATGTCATAGGTCATGTGGTACAGGCACCATATTGGAAAAACCGAAAAACGTTTCACCTCTATATCTCTATACCCGCTCTGTGGGAAAAATTTGAAACGTGGCTCATTGTAAACAACTCCATATGGGGAATAGGTGTTATTAATGATGACGTCATTAGTGCCATAATTATGACGTCATAATTCGACAGGGACAATGCTTAGTCTGATCAGTTTGAAATTTATTGAGTATGATTTATACAACAATTATATTAGTGAATATAAACTTATGATGTCATCGCTCACGTGGTCTGGCAGCCATATTGGATCAAAGAAAAAAAACGTTCAAAAACAGAAGAGTTGGCTCACACCAAGTTGACTGTGCAGGGTAAGTATTCTATGAATACTATCTAGTTAAGAAAATAATTCAGCAGGTTGAAAGGGCATATGTAGGGGACATAGCCAATAATATTAAACACAACAGCAAGACATTCTTAATGTATATAAGGAGTAAGAAAGGGTTGAGAGGAGTGTGGGCCCACAAGGAATATCACAGGAGAATTGGTGGATGATGAGGGTGAGATGGCAGGATTATTAAATATATAACACTGTACAGGAATTTAGTGAGGCCTCATCTAGAATATTGTGTTCAGTTTGAGATTCTCTTCTTCATTCTCTTCAATCTCATTCTTCCCTCCGGGTCTTTAAGACAGCTGTTCCCCACCATCTCAGATCGTCCCCAATCCAAAACAATGATCTTTTCTACCTCATTTACCCTGCCACCCTTACCCCCAAGACCATCTACTTCCAAATTTCCAGTTTTTTCTTCCTGAGAGTTTGCTTCTCTATCCATCTTGTCCACCCCATGTGTCCTCCCATACCCCTCCTTCTTCCCCCATCCCTTATTTGTCCAAGTCTCTCTCTCTGTCTCTCTCTCTCTCTCTCTCTCTCTCTCTCTTTCTCTTTCTCTTCCTCTTTCTCTTTCTCTTTCTCTTTCTCTTTCTCTCTATTCTATCCTCCAACTCTGCTGTTAGTGTTTCCATCCTCTTTCTTCTGTTCCTTTTGCATCCTGATCCGTTCAGTGTTCTCGCTCTTTCATGAGCCTTCACCTTGTATACAAATACATTTTAGTCACCACTTCTGAGGAAGGACACATAGAGAGGGTACAGCATCACGCTACTATATTGATTCCGGGGCCTAGCTAGTCTAAGCTATGAGGAATGGTTGAAAGAGGCAGCGCTTTATACACTAGAACAGAGGTGATTGTGAGTGGGTCTGATTGAGATGTTTAAGATAATAAAGGGTGTGGACAAGATAGATGAAGTGGACTTTTTCAGCAGAGTGGATGGTGTTTAGGACCAGGGGCCATAGCTAGAAGGTTAAGAGGGTTGTAAGGTAGGGGTCTTTTCTCTCTTTCTCTCTATATATATAATGGTTAATGCATGGATTGGTCTTCCTGAAAAGGCAGTCACAGCGGAGAGGGTGGACAGGTTTAAATGGGATTTAGATAGGTACCTGGATGCATTGGAGATATATGGGTATTGGGATATTGGCTTGTGTGTATGATAGGTAGCTTGTATGTGGATGGGTGATGATACTGCAGTTGGTGCACAACAGGCATGGTGGGCCGAATGGCCTCCTCCTGTGCAAAGGTTCCTTGTGTATCCTTGTGTGTTGCCTTCCCCACACAAGCGCTTGACCAAAAGTTGAGAGGACTTTGTGAGCACGTAATGCACGTTTGATTTAATGTCCTGATTCTGTATGTTCTCTATCTTGCAGGTGAGTCTGAACAATGTGGACGCCCAGAGAAAAAGAATAATCTACACAGTGGCGCCATGTAAGGCCCTTTAAGTGTGCATCTACCATTGCACTTGATTTCACACAGTGTGTGTTGATCCAACTGAAAATAGAGGCCATAAGATCACTTCCAATTGAAACAGACATGCCTCTCCCTCTCCTTGCCTCTCCACAGTCCTGTCCCAATGGAGCGGCCCCCTGCGAGCAATTGCCATCACGGTACCGATCGTTGCTGCGGCAGCTGTAGCTACTATCGTGACTCTTATGTGCCGGACTGGACAACCAGGTGTGTCTGCACATTACGTTTTCCATTCTGCAGCTTAACGTCACGGCCACTGCTACTTTCTATACAGGAACAAGTGGAGCGGGTGGTTATGGAAGTGGTTGGTGGAGAAACCCAATGACTAACCGTGGTGCTGTTTGCCTCATCCTGGCCTAGTGGAGGGCGGTTACCTGGAGTTTACAGATGAAGAAGCTTCCGAAGGATGTTCACAGTTTGCGGGTGCAGCATCGACCCGCCTAAGACCGAAAGTTTTTGTGTGCTACTCGGGTCGCGATGGCCCAAAACACACGAACGCCGTTCTCTGTTTCGCTCGATTCCTGCAGGACGTCGGTGGTTGTAAGGTGTGTGGCCTCGTATAGTTGTAGTCCACCTGCTCGGGCCTAACACATTATGGAAGTCAACTACACCGCCAAAATAGTTGAAATGTTATCAAAGTTTTCTCGACCCCTTCGTTGACGTCACAACTATTAACTGTTTCTCGCTCATTATTATGATAAAAGACATCAGGTGATTGTCACGTCAGGTGACTAGTCGCATGATCTGATTTGTAAATACTAGGGCATTGCCCGTACGTGGGTGCCCGTTCCTTGCCCAAAAAAAAAAAAAACGCTACCCGTACGCTCTACCCCGCCCGTACGCCCGTAAACAAAAAATAACAACGCTCTTCGCTTCCGCCCTTCGCTCTGACTGAATTGGGAGAAATAATGCGCATAAGAAATCGAATTACGTACCGTAATGGCGGTCAGCTCGTAACGCGCACACTGTCCGGAAGTTCGCATATCGCATATCTATCTATCTATCTATTAATGCCCAATTATTCAATTATCGCCAACGTATTTTGGCTTTTTGCAATTTAATCGCAAGGAAAAGTAGAAAGAGAAGAGGGAAAAAAAGAAAAGCCTTGCCTTGCTGCAAACAGCTGCTGCAAACAACAACAACATGGAAGGCTGCACTGTCCGGAAGTTGGCATATCGCAGTTACGATTATTTTAGTGTTAATGGCCAATTATTCAATTAGCGCCAACGTATTTTGGCTGTTTGCAATTTAATCGCAAGGAAAAGTAGAAAGAGAAGAGGGAAAAAAAGAAAAGCCTTGCATTAACGCATTAACGCTTGCATTGCATTAACGGTTCGGCACACGTGATAGCTCGCTGCTCTCTGATTGGTTGAAGCGTTTTTTGGACATAGCTCGGTAGGTACTTGTCCGATTAATTACAAACCTTGAAAAGGCACATCCTCGGGTCCCCAGCAATATACCTGGCAAGTTTCAAGTATATCGGACCCGTGGTTGTCGAGAAACAGCGGTCACAGACACACAGACACACAGACAGACACACAGAGATTGCTGGAATTATAGATAGATGTTTGGTAGAGGCGACTTAGCAAAGTGAAGGTGTACTCAGTGTGTGTTAACTTTATATCTACCTACTGTACAATAAACGCCTCACTTTGCTGCTCTTGTCCTTTCAGGTGAGCATTGACTTATGGGAACAACTTATGATTAGCACTGAGGGACGTGCAGGATGGTTGAGACGGTTGCTCGACGAGGCAGACTCGGTCATCGTTATTTGTTCAGAGGCCATGAAAGTTTATCTGGATCGCCGACGAAGGCACGAGGCGGAAGGGGCGACGGCACCTGTGCCATCACGTAGTCGCTCGCGCTGCGGCCTGGGTGAGCTTTTCCTCATTGCCGTTCCGCTTGTGGCCGAGAAGCTTGAGAAAAGTGGTAACCATGTTGTCACATCACGCTTCGACTACACAACTGAAGAAGCGGTGCCTTCGGAAATCCATGCCGCACCACATTTCAGCCTCCTGGGGGACCTGCGTCGTCTTTTGACTCACCTTAGAGCTCCAAGCAACGGCGGAACGGCCCGATGGTCCGAACCGGAAGTGGCCGAGGCCTTGGTCTCACCGTCAGGACTTGCCCTGAGTTCTGCTATAGCAGATACACGGAACTACATCCAGCAGAACCCCGATTGGCTGAGGCGGCAGTGCGGCCGTCGCGGAGCGAGACGTGGAGCCGCAGGAGACGACTGGTTCGAGCAGCAACGGACACGGGACATCAGACCCCGCACGACGTCTGGCGGCAGCATGTTCGTCGTGCCAGTCGTGCGGCACATGCCGGGCGACGTATCGGGTGCGGTGCCTGGCATCGATGACGAGAGCGGAGATGAAGGAGCCAGAAATGTTTCCAAAGAAGAAGCCTCAGCCTCACAGCCATTGCTTTGGCCCCATATGGAAATAGCTTCATCCTTCCCTCAAGCTCTTCTTCGAGACTCTGGGATTTACGATGCAGGCTCCCAATCGACCGAATACCAAGTTACCAACTCACCTGAGCTATGCCACCCATCGGCAGAATGCACCGAGACAGATTCCACCACCGGTAGCATCTCCTCTTCTTCTGGTCTCGGTATGTTTGAGATTTCTCATATAGTTTGGTGTTTTGCTGTCGGTGCCATTGCGCATAAATACGATGTGTGTTACTCGATGGATCCACCTGCCCTGTGATTGTTACAATGAGGGAGGCCGTGCACTCCACACACCCGCACTCTCATCGGTGCTTAGTGCTGAAAGATACGTTACAGTGATTTAAGGTGCAACTCGGAGCTATTTTCGCCATGATTATTCCTGGAGCGCGACACATACACCAAGTGGAAAGGTGTCGCACCTTTTCACCTCAAAATTTGCTGATTGCTGATTTTCCTGATTTGAAGAGATGGATCATTAACGTTTTACCATCCCAGCCCTCTCCATTTCATTCCTGCTTACTCTGTGTAGTTAGCAATTTGGGCCTTGTAAATTTGCATATTGTAATGCATTTTAAGAATTTTTAAATCAAAATTATTACATTTTAGTTATTCAATTCCTTTTGTATCCATGCATATTAAAATTCCATAATCATTCCACCTTTTTCCCCATTCCGTGATGCGACGACGCTCATTACCTCCGTCCTCCGCCACCGAAGATGGATGGAGGTTATGTTTTCACCCCTGTCTGTTTGTTTGTCTGTCTGTGAACAAGATATCTCAAAAGGTTGTGGACGAATTCGGACGAACCTTGTTGGAGACGTTGCGTGTGTGACAGGGAAGAATTGGTTCAATTTTGGTGAAGATCTGAATATGGATTCGGATACGAGAATTATTTAATATAAGTGATTCTTCACCATTGAGTGATAGGGATAAAACCTTTATATAGCAGGATATCTCAAAAAGTTATGGACGGATTTGGACAAATCTTGATGGGCCGGTTGGGTGTGTGACAAGGACAAATATATTCGATTTTGGTGAAGATCTGAATATGGATTCGGATACGAGAATTATTTAATATTTGGGATTCTTCACCATTGAGTGATTGGGCTAAAACCGATATATAGCAGGATATCTCAAAAAGTTATGCACGGATTTGGACAAATCTTGATGGGCCGGTTGGGTGTGTGACAAGGACAAATATATTCGATTTTGGTGAAGATCTGAATATAGATTCGGATACGAGAATTATTTAATATTTGGGATTCTTCACCATTGAGTGATCGGGCTAAAACCGATATATAGCAGGATATCTCAAAAAGTTATGCACGGATTTGGACAAATCTTGATGGGCCGGTTGGGTGTGTGACAAGGACAAATATATTCGATTTTGGTGAAGATCTGAATATGGATTCGGATACGAGAATTATTTAATTTAATTGATTCTTCACCATTGAGTAATAGGGCTAAAACCTTTATATAGCAGGATATCTCAAAAAGTTATGGACGGATTTGGACAAATCTTGATGGGCCGGTTGGGTGTGTGACAAGGACAAATATATTCGATTTTGGTGAAGATCTGAATATGGATTCGGATACGAGAATTATTTAATTTTCATTAATTCTTCACCATTGAGTAATAGGGCTAAAACCTTTATATAGCAGGATATCTTAAAAAGTTATGGATGGATTTGGGCAAAACTTGGTGGAGACGTTGGGTGTGTGACAAGGACAAATATATTCGATTTTGGTGAAGATCTGAATATGGATTCGGATACGAGAATTATTTAATTTTCATTAATTCTTCACCATTGAGTAATAGGGCTAAAACCTTTATATAGCAGGATATCTTAAAAAGTTATGGATGGATTTGGGCAAAACTTGGTGGAGACGTTGGGTGTGTGACAGGGAAGAATTGGTTCAATTTTGGTGAAGATCTGAATATGGATTGGGATACGTGAATTATTTAATTTTAAGTAATTCTTCACCATTGAGTAATAGGGATAAAACCTTTATATAGCAGGATATCTCAAAAAGTTATGGACGAATTTGGATAAATCTTGATGGGCCGGTTGGGTGTGTGACAAGGACAAATATATTCGATTTTGGTGAAGATCTGAATGTGGATTCGGATACGAGAATTATTTAATTTAATTGATTCTTCACCATTGAGTGATTGGACTAAAACCTTTATATAGCAGGATATCTTAAGATGTTATGGATGGATTTGGGCAAAACTTGGTGGAGACGTAGGGTGTGTGACAGGGAAGAATTGGTTCAATTTTGGTGAAGATCTGAATATGGATTCGGATACGATAATTATTTAATTTTAAGTAATTCTTCACCATTGAGTAATAGGGCTAAAACCTTTATATAGCAGGATATCTCAAAAAGTTATGGACGGATTTGGACAAATCTTGATGGGCCGGTTGGGGGTGACAAGGACAAATATATTCGATTTTGGTGAAGATCTGAATATGGATTCGGATACGAGAATTATTTAATTTAATTGATTCTTCACCATTGAGTGATTGGGCTAAAACCTTTATATAGCAGGATATCTTAAAATGTTATGGACGGATTTGGACAAATCTTGATGGGCCGGTTGGGGGTGACAAGGACAAATATATTCGATTTTGGTGAAGATCTGAATATGGATTCGGATACGATAATTATTTAATTTTAAGTAATTCTTCGCCATTGAGTAATAGGGCTAAAACCTTTATATAGCAGGATATCTTAAAAAGTTATGGACAGATTTGGACAAATCTTGATGGGCCGGTTGGGAGTGACAAGGACGAATCGATTATATTTCGGTGAAGATCTGGATATGGATTCGGATACGAGAATTATTTAATATTTAGGTGATTCTGCACCATTGAGAGATCGGGTGAAAAGCAATATATAACATGATATTAAAAAAAGTTATGGTCGAGTTATGACTAAAGTAGGTGGACGAGCTGGTTAGGTGACAAGAACAAGCCAATTAGATTTGGGTTCAGGTCTGAATCCAGATTCAGCTTATCATTGGGATACAAAACAAACTGTTCAGCCTGGTGGAGGTGTGCTCTCTACCGATTTCCGTTCTAGTTCTATGTCTGATATGATGCTGCGGATGAATAGATTTGATGTACAAACAGAGAAAATGATTTACTCAACACGCAAACTTGTTAAATTGTCGAGTTTTTTTTGGACATTAAGTCAAGGCTCATGTAAGAGCTAAGAGTTTATTGAGCAGATGACCTTTAAAAATGTCAACCATCCTTGCCGGTATTCAATTCACTTGTTAGTTTAGGCCACAAAGACATCATCGCTATCGACAAATGCAATGTTTGGACAGGGTCCGGATTTTATCAACTTTCCCACTATTTTATTCACACAAAGTAATGAGACCTTTGGAAGATTAGGCCTCAGTGCCCTTTGAAGCTCATTCCTATTGGATATTCCGCGCGGAAAGCTCTGATTTATTTACGTCTCTGTTGTCCACAGGTGAAGAAGACGTCGTCATTCCAGAGGTCATGAAAGTACAGACACCAGAAATAGTTTCACATCTAACGAACAGCCATGTTCTGCACGTCTGAAGAATGAACAAAACTCCAACCACATACCTTGACGTGATGAACATTTTATTTGTACACCAAAGCTTCCATAAGATTCACCTTTTCCTACCTTTATATTTATCTTCCGCTCCAGATTCCGGGTCGTCCGCTCGCGAGGCTTTTGCTAATCTCTACCTTCGGAGATGCTTCCCATTGAAAATTCTTCACCTTCATGGTGACGTCATCAGATAAAAAGTACATCAGAGACTTTGCTATTGATAAAAAATATTTTGTACTTTTAATTATATGTCAAATAGCTCACGTGCTCCTCAGAGCTAAACCAGCTTTACTTCTAGCTTTTAATGTACACCTGAACCTTTTGGAACAGGAAGTATTTGAGATTGAGTTTTTGTATTTGACTTTTGCTTTAATAAACTTTTTCATGTACTTTTTGTTTAAGGGTTCTTTTAGTAGTTGGGGTATGGAGTGAGGCACAGCCTTGGTGAGCCAAATGTCCATCTTTGTGGCCCATGCACCTGCTTTTTTCTGTTTTGTAATTAATTACTTCAGTCAACGAAGGTGGTGAGAGGTTGTTTTCACCCATGTCTGTCTGTTTGTTAACTCAACTGGACTATGTCCAGCTGAGTTTTTGTCGACACCCAGTGTCCGTCGTCCGTCTGTCGTCTGTTTGTCTGTCTGTCTGTCTGTCTATCTGTCGTCTGTAAACAATTTGACGTCTACGCTCTAAAAGTCACAAATATTGATTAAATTCGATGAAACTTGTTATGCAGCATCTTTAAGACATAAACTGGTTTGGGATTGCATTTGGGCGTTGTACGCCCAAAAATAGGCGCGGCAGGGCGGCCATATTGAAAATCAATTTTTGTCATATATTTTTAGCACATATAAACTATATAGTTTGTGGTTCTATTATGCATATTCTAACCATATTGATATAGACCAGTTGAGTTCAGGTTCCCTGGAACCTCTAGTTTGGCTGTGAGCTGGATATCGAAAAAAAAGTTGTGGATGGGTTTGGACGATATGCTCGACAGGTTAGATGTGTGACAAGGAAGTATTGATTATATTTTGGTGAAGATCCGGATATGGCTAATATAATTTTTAATTGATTCTTCACCATTGAGTGATATGGTCAAAAACTATATATGGCGTAATATCTCAAAAGATTATGGATGGATTCGGACGAAATTTGTTCGAGAGGTTGCATCGTGCAAGAAAAGGACAAATCAATTAATTTTAGCTCTTACACGAGCCTCGACCTTGTATACAAATAAAGAAATAAATAAATAAATAAAAATGCGATTTTTGTGAAGATCCGAATCCAGATATGAGAATTATATATTTTTTAAATAGTGATCCTTCACCATTGAGTTTTAGGGTCAAAAATGATATATAGCACGATATATCAAAAACTTGGTGGATGAGTTGGTTCGTTGACGAGAACAAGCGATTAGATTTTCTTTAGGTTAGTTTAGGTTAGGTTAGGTCTGCCCTATCAGTGGGTACAAAACGTAAACTCTTCAACATGGCGGACGCATGCAATCTACCGAGTGCCTTTCTAGGTAGATTCGCGCGCGCGTGTGTGTGTGTGTGTGTCTGTGTGTGTGTCCACGTCTAAATATTTTAACTTTAAAATTGCCTTATGAAACCGCTTCTCCAATCGATGCGAAACTTTAAACATAGGAGGGATATTCCCCATGGAGAATATTTTATTGTTAACTCTGATGTCATAGGTCGCATGATATGGCAACCATATTGGATTAAAAGGAAAAATTTGGACATCATTTTCTCCAAAGCCACTCAACGAAAAAAATTGAAACTTGCCATATGTCTTCAACTCACCATGGAGCATACAGGGTGATAACGATGATGTCATCGGTGAAGTGGTATTCCAGCCTTAAATTGGTTGAATTGAAATCCTCATCTAAATATCTGAAACTTAATATACATATCTGATCTATAACCTGATCTGAGTGAAGAATTAAATGTATGACGTACATAACCCATGCCAAGAAACTATGTGACATAATAGGGTGCAAGGCTGATACGGGTATATGGGTTATAATAGCAGTGCGCCGTAATAGTAGCGTGTTCAGATAATGATGGTATTTTTGTTGAGTATGAATGTGCAAAGCAAGACTCTACACTCTTTGAATGCTGTTATAGTTTATACTATGTTATTGTTTTTGAACAAACTCCCGCACTCTCGTCTCTGGAACAAACTCCCTCACTCTCGTCTCTGGAACAAACTCCCTCACTCTCTTCAATCCCTCTCCTCCCTCCAGGTCTTTAAAGTAGCTGTTCACCACCATCTTTTATCTTCCCCCATCCAAAACCTTGATCTTTTCTAACCCCGTTAATACACCCCAAATCCACCTTTTTTAAATTCCTTGTAGTGTCCATTTGTTTTATACCGTGTACCCCCCCTGACCCCCCCCTTCCCCAGCCCTCTCCCTTCCACAGATCTACTGACGTCCCTGTTTCTCTACTGTTGTTGTGCTTGCGTGCTTCCCTGTCTCTCCCCATCTCTCTCCCCCAGACATGAAAATAATACAGGAGAGCAGCAGAAGGTTTCATAAACCGAGCATATTCAAACAAACAATTGACTTTGTATGAACGGCTTTGTGAAGTTTCACAATGTGTATTGATCGCTCTTTGTTTCTTCAGTAAGAATCACAGTTTGAAGGTTGCTTGATAATAACAATTTCCAATGTGGAAGGAAGAAAAACAAAGTGGGATAAGGTCACCCGACTGGACTGTGTGCACAAAATGGGCTGAGACTCACACAATACATACATGAATGGGCAGCATGACCTTTCACCAGGGACTATTTCCGAGATAATCATATATATTATGGGACAAGTAATTAAAAAAACATATTTTAAAATGTAAAAGGATATAGGGATCGATGGTATGCCAAAAAGTCTGTAAACAAGGTAGGGATGCAGGTCACACTACATTATCATGTGGAACCATGCCTCCATCTCTCCTTGACAAATGATTATTCCCACAAATGACACAAAATAATAATAATAATAATAATAATGCATTTATTTTATATAGCACTTTTCAGGGAGCCCAAAGACGCTTTGACAGAGTGCAAAACATAATGCATAGCAAAACATAAAAACAATTGCAAAAAAAAACAAGAATCAATAGGGAAATATTCATAGCAAAAAGGAGGGAGAAGGAGAAGAGATAGTCATGGGTTAAATGCTGTGGGTTAAATGTTGAATGCAGTGTTGAACAGGTGGGTCTTGAGTGATGTTTTGAATGTGGTGAGTGAGGAGGAGTCTCTGATGGTGTGAGGTAGTGAGTTCCAGAGGGTGGGAGCAGCGATGGAGAAGGCCCTGTCCCCCCAGGATCTGAATTTGGTCCGGATGGGGGGGTCAGGAGGTTGGTACAAGCAGAGCGGAGTTTGCGGTTGGGAGTGTGTCTGGAGAGGAGGTCAGCCAGGTAGGATGGGGCCAGGTTATGGAGGGCTTTGTAGGTCAAGAGGAGGATTTTGTACTGGATTCTCTGGGGGATGGGGAGCCAGTGAAGCTTTTCATGGACGGGGGTGATGTGGTCACGGGTCCGGGAATGGGGGAGTAGACGGGCAGCGGAGTTCTGAATGTATTGGAGTTTATTGGTGATTGTTGAGGGTGAACCAGAGAGGAGGCTATTGCAGTAGTCCAGACGGGAGGTGATGAAGGCGTGGATGAGGGTTTCTGCAGCCATGGAGGAGAGGGATGGACGGAGACGGGCGATGTTTTTCAGGTGAAAGAAGGCTGTCTTTGTGATCTGTTTAGTGTATTTGTCGAAGGAGAGGGTTTGGTCAAAGATGATGCCAAGATTCCGGATGTGAGGGGAGGTGGATACTGGGATACCGCCGATGTTGATGGCAAAGTTATTGGTGGATTTTATGAGCGTTTTTGGGCCAATGATGATTATTTCAGATTTATCATAGTTAAGTTTGAGGAAGTTGATTTGAAGCCAGGATTTTATTTCAGTGATGCAGTTTGTCAGGATAGAGTGGGTGGCGGTGGAGATGGACTTGGTGGAAATGAAAAGCTGGATGTCATCGGCGAAGCAGTGGAATTGGAGACCATGACGGTGGATTAAGTGACCGAGGGGGGACAGGTAAAGGATGAAGAGGAGGGGGCCAAGAACTGAACCTTGGGGGACACCTTGGGGGAGGGGAGCAGTGGGGGATTTGCAGTTATTGATGGAGATGAACTGGTGGCTGTCAGATAGGTATGATTTAATCCAAGAGAGGGCAGTGCCAGTAACGTTAAAGGTGGTTTCAAGTCGGGTGAGGAGGATGGTGTGATCGATGGTGTCAAAGGCGGCGCTGAGGTCGAGGAGGATGAGAATGTTGAGGTTGCCAGCGTCAGAGGAGAGGAGAAGGTCGTTGGTGATTTTGAGGAGAGCAGTTTCAGTACTGTAGTTGGAGCGGAATCCGGATTGGAATGTTTCATACAGGTTATTGGCAGAGAGGTGATATTTGAGTTGAGTGGCTACAGCGCGTTCCAAAACTTTTGACAGAAAGGGTAGGTTGGAGATGGGTCTGAAGTTGTTTAGGGTGTCAGGGTTTAGTCCAGGTTTTTTCAGAATGGGGGTAACAGCAGCAATTTTGAGGGATGGTGGGACGATGCCTGTAGACAGGGAGGAGTTTATTGTTGCAATGATAAGTGGAGAGAGAGCAGGAAGGGAGGCCTTGACAAAGCTGGAGGGGATGGGGTCAAGAGTGCAGGTGGCAGTTTTCATTCCTATGAGGAGTTCAGAGAGGTCAGTAGGGGAGATTGGGGAGAATTGAGACAGGGGATGGCAGGATAAGGGGGGGCAGGTGGTTTGAGGGGGAGCGGGTGCGGCGGTGGTCAAGCTGTTGTAGATGTTTTCAACTTTGCGTTGGAAGAACGAAAGGAAGGAGATGCAGTTGTCTACTGTGAATGACTCGGTGGTGGTGTTCGGGGGGCTGAGGAGTTTGTTTATTGTAGAGAAGAGTGCTTTTGGGTTTCCGGAGCCAGAGTGGATAATTTGAGAGTAGTAGGCGGAGCGGGCGCGGGAGAGGGCATCTTTGTAGTGTTGTAGGTGGTCCTTGTAGGCTTGGGAGTGAATTGTGAGACCTGTTTTATTGCGGAGTCTTTCAAGTTGGCAAGGACGAGTTTTCATCAGGCGGAGTTCAGGGGTAAACCAGGGAGCAGAATGGGTGAAAGAAACTGTTTTGGTTTTTTTGGCGCAAGTTGGTCAAGGCAGGAGGAGAGAGTGTGGTTGTAGTAGTCAGTGAGATCAGAAGGGTTGTGGAGGTCAACGAAGGGAGAAGTGGACATTTTTTCAGAGAGGGTGGATGAGAATGAGGTCGGTGAAAGAGCGTTTAGCTTACGGAAGTTGATAGTGCGATATGCCTTGGTGTTGGGGCGGGGATGTTAATGGTCATAGTGATGGCTAAGTGGTCAGAGAGGGTGAGGTCGGAGCCAGAGAGATGGTGCAAGATTAATCCAGTAGAGCAGACAAGGTCCAAAATGTGACCACGGTTATGGGTAGGAAAGTTGACATGTTGAGTGAGGTTAAAGCAGGTGAGTAAATCAGTGAAGTCAGTGGTTATTGTGGAGTCAGTGGAGTCCATGTGGATATTGAAATCACCAAGGAGGAGGATTGAGGGGGAGAGGGAACATAGCTGGGTCAGAAAGTAGGAGAAGTCAGACAGGAATGATGGGTGTGGTTTGGGAGGGTGGTAGACAACAGCCATGACTGACTGTGTGTGACCAGAGAGTTTAAAAGCCAGGTGTTCAAATGATGGAGCAGACGCGATGGAGATGAGGATGGTCCATAAATCACCATAAACACTAGCTCTATAGTGTGTGTGTGTGTGTGTGTGTGTGTGTGTGTGTGTGTGTGTGTGTGTGTGTGTGTGTGTGTGTGTGTGTGTGTGTGTGTGTGCGCGCGCGCGCGCAAGTTGTTGTTGGCTGCTATCTCCACATGTGGGTGGGTGTCAGGAGATGGAACAGAGTGTGTGTGTGTGTGTGTGTGTGTGTGTGTGTGTGTGTGTGTGTGTGTGTGTGTGTGTGTGTGTGTGTGTGTGTGTGTGTGTGTGTGTGTGTGCACAGCCACAGTCATTAAGCACAACATATCATTCTCTTTGCTAACCCCCTCCTCCCCTCACTTTCTCTTTTTTTAATTATCTCCCCTCCCCTGTCCCCTTTGTCTCTCTGTCCCCTTTGTCTCTCCCCCACCCCTCTCTCTCTCTCTCTCTCCTCCTCCCTCTCTGTCTCTCCCCCACCCTCTCTGTCTCCCTCACCCCTCTGTCTCTCCCTCACCCCTCTGTCTCTCCCTCACTCCTCTTTGACTCAACCCCACCCCTCTCTCTCTCCCCACCCCTCTCTGCCTCCTCCCCCTCCCATCTGTCTTTCCCCCACCCCTTTCTCTTGCTCTCCCCCCATCCCTCTCTCTCTCTTCCCCATCCCTCTCTCTCCCCACCCCTGTTTCTCCCCCAGCACTTTCCCCTCCCTTTCCGTTTTCCCCACCGTTTCCCCTCCTCTTTCCCCTCTCTTCTCCACTCCCTCCCCCCCCCCCCCCCGCCTTATCTTCCCCCCTCTTGCCTTCCACTCACCTCCTCCGCTCCCCCTCCTCTCTCCCCCCTCTTAATATTTCTGTCACAAAGTGACTGCATTGCCCGTAAACATCGGGTACTTTTGCTAGTCTCTATATTATGTCATACTGATAGGCTAATGCCGTCTGTCTGTCGGTATATCCAACCTGAAACACAGAAATGCTCCTCGAAGAGAAAAAAAAAATTCAGCAAAGGTTGCTTCAAATTAATCCAAACATACAGGAAAATTATATTTTTTTCAATTGGACAAATAATTGAACATGGGTGGTGTATAAGGCAACAGATCGCTGCTTCAATCGGGGCTGATTTATTTATTTTTGCTGTTAAGAAATGCAATGATTTTTACTGAACGCACTGGAAATGTGAAATGTGAAATGCAATGAACTGATTTTTACATCACATACTGAACCCTCCGGCGTCCGTCGTCTGCCGTCGTCGTCGTCTGTCGTCTGTCGTCCGTTAACTTTTCGACGTTAACACTCCAGCGTCCACAAATATCAACTGATTCTGATCAAACTTGACATGCAGCATCCGTACCCCAAGGACCAGGTTGGTATTACATTTCAGCCCGATCCGTTGAAAAATGGCGGACTTAGACGACCATTTTGTTTTTGGTCATGAAAACGACGTTAACACTCGAGCGTCCACAAATATCAACTGATTCTGATCAAACTTGACAAGCAGCATCCTTACCCCAAGGACCAGGTTGGTATTACATTTCAGCGCGATCCGTTGAAAAATGGCGGACTTAGGCGACCATTTTGTTTTTGGTCATGAAAACGACGTTAACACTAGCGTCCACGAATATTAACAGATTTTGATCAAACTTGGTGTGTGAGACTCTTGCCACACAAGGTAGGTTGCTATCGCATGTCCTACACAACTATATTTCTGCAACATTGTTGCAAAGTGTAGCATTGTATCAATTGTAAAACAAGGACAAGTATAAGGATACAAGGACCTTAAAATTATTACACAAGGTTGTTGGCTTTTCATTTAAGTCAAATCTAGTACAGACAACTGACCTACTTTAAAGTTGTCCAGTCAGTTCAGTTGAGTTCTGCTTCCCTGGAAGCTCTAGTTGTAATTTCACAACACTCCATACAGTATATTGAATAGGCTAATGCTGTTTAATAGTCTGTTCCTCCCCCTGAAACATGGAAATGCTCCTCGGAGGCAAAGAATTATGCAACATTGCTTCAAATTATTCCAAACCAACGGGGAAATTATAATGCTGCCTCAATTTGGCTCTTTCAACCAGCACAACAATAAAATGTTTTTACCACGGGCTTCCAGATAATATGTGTATAATCACATCGATATGTGTACACAGTAGATGTTTTTATTCACTAGTAGCATACATGCCTGTTTGTTTGTGGGACGAACTACATTTAAGCTTGGTTGTTGTACTCAGGGTGTGCAGGGGAATGTTCTACTAAGCTGAGATGGACACCTCCAACTTGTCACAAAAACATAAAACTCCCAGAAGTTGTACAAATCATTCCAAAATGCGCCAATACGGGACTTTCAAAATGCTAAATGAGGCCTCCTGCGCATGCGCTGTGGGTGTTTACATCGACTCAATTCGGCTCAACATCACTTTTAACCTGCCGTTACTAGCGGGAAATCTGTGATATATATAATCCTTTAAACACAATTTTCAGCATTTACAGTTGTGGCCAAAAATATTGGCACCCTTGCACGTTTTTCAAATAACTCACAATTTTACGAAAGATATGTTGAAATTAACAAAAGTATTTGGTCTCCACAATTCTCTATTTTACTGTTAATATGACAGAATCTTTGCTTTTAATTTAGAACTTAATATACCCTGTTAAATCAGAAAATAAAAAGAAATGGCATTGACAAAATTATTGACACCCGAGACTCAATATTTGGTAGCATGTCCTTTGGACAAAATAACTGCAGTCAAGCGCTTCCTTTAGCCATGAATGAGCTTCCTCCACCTCTCTACTGGAAGTTTAACCCACTCTTCTTGTGCAACCTGCTCCAGTTCTCCCAGATTTGAAGGGTGCCTTCTCCCAACTGCTGTTTTCAGATCTCCCCACAGGTGTTCAAAGGGATTTAGATCTGGGCTCATTGTTGGCGACTTCAGAACATTCCAGCATTTTGTCTTGAACCATTCCTGGGTGCTTTTTGAAATGTATTTGGGGTCATTGTCCTGCTGCAAGACCCATGACCTTCGACGGAGACCCAGCTTTCTGACACTGGATTGAACATTGTGCTCCAAAATGCCTTGGTAATCTCCTGATTTCATGATGCCATGCACACATTCAAGGCACCCAGTGCCAGAGGCAGAACAACAACCACTAAACATCACTGAACCTCCTCCATGATTGACTGTAGGGAAGGTGTTCTTTTCTTTGAAGGCTTCATTTTGTTTTCTGTTAACATAGAGATTTCTGTAAACATAGCGCTTTACCAAAAAGCTCTAATTTGGTCTCATCTGTCCACAGGACATTCTCCCAGAAGGATTTTGGCTTGTTCAGGTGTGTTTGGAAAACTCCAGTTGGGCTTTTTCAGCAGTGGGGTCCTCCTGGGTCTCCTACCATAGAACCCCCTTTCATTGAGTTGGTGACGGATGGTGAGAGTTGAAACTGTCGTACCTTGTGTCTAAAGGTCAGTTTGAATCTGTTTGGCAGTTGATCGAGGTGCTTTCTCCACCACTCGAACAATCCTTCACTGCAATCCTCAATGAAGTTTTCTCTTGCGGCCACGTCCAGGGAGGTTGGCAACAGTGGCATGGGCCTTAAACCTCCTGATAACCTCACGTACGGTGGACACAGGAACATCAATGTCTCGAGAGATGGACTTGTAGCCTTGAGATTATCCATGCTTGGCTACAATCGTGTGTCTGACCATCTCAGACAATTCTCTGGTTTTCTTTCTTTTCTCCATGCTCATTGTGGTACACACAGTGACACAAAACAGCAGAATGACTCCTTTTCTCGATTCAAACTGGTTGAATGAGTGATTTTTATATTGCAGGCACCTGCAACTCACCACAGGTGAGTTCAATGCCAAAGTAAAGGAGAATCAACTGCTTGAAATTAATTATTTCTAACAACTTCTAAAATGTGCCAATAATATTGTCGGGGCTTTTTTAGGATTTCTTTGTGGAATAAGCGAAGATTTAGTAATTTTTTTTCAGCTTTTTTTGTTTTGTTCCACTGCAAACCAAAGAAATACATTTGTGGTTACCAGAATAATTTTTAATTGCAACAATTTTCTGGAAGAACTGGTGCATTATTTGAAAAAAGTGCAAGGGTGCCAATATTTTTGGCCACAACTGTCGATGAAAGAGTGGAAATTTCCAAATGGTTAACTATTATTATGTTCCTGAATGAAAATTGGACTCATGGAAATACAAGAAATTCCTGTGGATGACACAGAGGTGTTGATTTCCTATCATTTCCTGTTAATACAATTCGCGGTCGCAGTGATTATAAAAAAAACAGACAAACGTATCTCCTTTTAGCAACAGATGCAAAAATATACGATAATTTATCTTGTGGCTCCAGAACCAAACAAACCATATATTTATAAAGGCCATCACAGCTCCCGTAGCTTCCACAATCCACACCCTCCCAACATTATTCATAATAAATATCATCAAACAAGTGGAACATGTCTTTCAATCCTGACAAATCTCTCACTCTTACTATGTCTCAGAAAACACCGACTGGACAACCCTCCCATCTAATTTCTGAACAATCCTATCCAAGAAATTCTGTCGCTCAAGCTTTTGGGTCTCACTATCTGCCATCACCTTTCCTGGAAAAACCACATTTCAAATCTGGCCTCCAAAGCCAGTCGCCGACTGGACATTCTCTGTCATGTGAAGTCCTTCCTTGGCACACCTGAGCTCCTCACCACATACAAGGCTTTCATCCGCAGCTCAATGGAATACTGCTCTCCCTTCTGGGCTGGTGCTCCTGCCTCACACCTAACACGGCTTCACGCTGTTGAAACCAAAGCTTTCCGAATCATTGGAATCTCCTGCTTTCTCTCTCTCACCGCAGGCAGGTTGGTGGTCTTTCGGTCTTCTACCGACTCCTCTCCGGCCTTTCACCCCCTGCTTTGTCCATGCTCTGTCCCCCAAACATTGCTGCAGGACCACAAGGTCTTCCAGCAACCACCTTCTGGTGAAACTGCCAAAATCAAGACTCTCTGCTTACCTTCACCCTTTCATTCCTCTTTTCTCTCGCCTCTGGAACAAACTCCCTCACTCTCTTCAATCCCAATTCTCCCTCCCGGTCTTCAAAACAGCTGTTCACCACCATCTCTTATCTTCCCCCATCCAAAACCTTGATCTTTTCTACCCCCATTAATCCACCCTAAACCGACCTCCTTCAGATTCCGTTTTCTTTCCTGGAAGTCCTTGTAGTGTCCATCTTGTTTATCCCATGTATCCTGCCCCAGCCCTCTCCCTTCCAGAGATCTCGCGATGTCCCTGTTCTCTACTGGTGTTGTGCTTCCCTCTCTCTCCACCTCTTGTCTCCTGCTCCCTTTATTATATGTTCTATATGTTAGGTCATACATGAGCCCTGACTGAGACTTGGCTAAAATGATATATCGCACGATATCTCAAAAAGCTATGGACGGATTCCGACGAAATTTGTTGGATACGTTGGGTATGGGATACGGAAGAATTTATTCGATTTTGATGAAGGTCCGGATCTGGATCTGAGAATTTTTACATTTTTCCAAGTGATTCTCCACCATTGTTTTATTTTTTTTTTGTATACAAGATCGAGGCTCGTGTAAGAGCTAACTGATCACAAAAAACAAACTGACACATAAAACATATGATAAAGGGAGCGGAATAACAAGATGGAGAGCAGGGACATCCGGAGATCTGTGGGAGGGAGAGGGCTGTTCTCCCTGTACTGTTCTCGATAGGGCAAAAAAGTAAGTATATCATGATATTTCAAAATGTTGTGGATTATTTATGACAAAACTTGGTAAATGAATTGGTCAGGCGACAAGAACAAGCCGATTAGATTCTGGTGAAGGTCCGAATCCAGATCCGCGCCATCAGTGGATACAAAATGTAAAGAGTTCATCATGGCGGAGGGACGCTCTCCATGTCGTACCATTCTAGTTTCCATTGCTAATGTTAGTTTGAATACCTTCTCCCCCAACTAAAATGTATTGTGGGATTGAATGGGGCTGTGTGGGTCCAATCCCCTAAAAAGATCCAGTCTGTCATGCTAACGACTTAGTGAGTCCATTAATGCTTCTCCCATACCTTCTCCCTTCTAGGATCAAGATGGTCAAACGTGTCGGTACTCTGACCTGAGAGCAGGATGCGATGTCCAAATAGAGTTTTCTAGGTGAACTTTTGCACATCGTCCGGCAATTGAGGAAGTTCAGATTTAACGATGATGCACAGACACACATTTGGTTACATCAATATATCCCTTTCCCGGAATCCATTATCATCTCCTCCCGTTTTATTGGAAACGTGTCAAATATCCAGTGCGCTAGGAAACATCTCACAAAAGGAAACGCGAACAGAACACATTTCTCCAAAAGAAGAATAAATAGATGTTTCTCCTGTTTTCTTGACTTGTCATACGTTACCTGGACGTCACCTGAGACGTCACCTGAACGCGTCACAGGTGTTGTAGGTGAGAGATACAGCAATGTGCGAGAGAGGAAAAGAGAAAGAGGGTAAGTAGCACATGGTAACCCCCGGACAGAACAAATATGAAAGATGAGGGAGAGGTGGAAAAGGAAACATTACAATCTGTAAATGAGAGGGTTGTGTTTGTTCGTTAATGGTGGTAAGAAAGATTAAGAATGGGGGATTTCATTAATTCATTCATTGTACTCATGTATGCTGCATGTATGTATATGCTGTGTATGCTGCATGTGTATGCTGCATGTGTATGCTGCATGTGTGAGAAGTGTTATGATTTATGGGAGCGAGACATGGGTAATGAACGTAGAGCAGCAACGAAGGTTGGAAAGGGTGGAAATGCGAATGGTTCGACGGATGTGCGGAGTATCGTTGAGAGAGAGGAAGACAAATGATGAATTGCGAAAGATGATGGGAATAGAGCCTGTGATGGATGATTGTGATTGATGCTGATTGAGCCTGTGATTGTGATTGATGCTGTGAAGAGGAACAGGTTGAGATGGTTTGGTCATGTGTTGAGGAAGGATGAAAGTGACTGGTTGAAAAGAGTGATGGAAATGAATGTAGAAGGAAGCAGAGGACGGGGAAGACCGAGAAAGACTTGGCTAAAGGTGGGGGAAGAAGAAATGCGGGCAAGGGGGTTAACAAGGAGAGATGCAGAAAATAGGGCAAAATGGAGAAGATTGTCATGGGGACCGCAAGGCTAACCCCCGCTCTAGCAGGGAAAATGGCCTTAAAATGCCTGTTGTTGTTGTTGTTGTTGTTGTTGTACTCACTCACCTCTTCAGTACATCCATTACCAGTGGGATCGGTTACCTTGGTTTGTCTACCACCAGTTCAAGGACATGAAATGTTATACAGTACGAACAAACACTTGATATTATGGGATGGTGTGTGTCTGTGTCTGTGTCTGTGTGTGTGTGTGTGTGTGTGTGTGTGTGTATGTGTGTGTGTGTGTGTGTGTGTGTGTGTGTGTGTGTGTGTGTGTGTGTGTGTGTGTGTGTGTGTGTGTGTGTGTGTGTGTGTGTGTGTGTGTGTGTGTGTGTGTGTCTTTCTTTCTCTCCCTCTCTCCCGCCCCCTGCAGGCCGTTTGTGTTGGGTGTAGCGTCATGGCGGCTGTGAGCAACTGCTCTGTGTTGTAGTGAGTCCATTGTGAGATTTCTTCCTCTCCTGCCCCCCTCCCTCTCCTTTTCCATCCTGTGTGCTTTGGTGTTTTGTTTTCATCCTTTCTACACCTTTGTCTTCGAGAGAGAGAGAGGATTGAGGGCGGAACCATTTTGGGTGCGGCCTACCGGCTTCGACGACGCTTTGTAAGCCTTTTTGTGCTTATAATGCGCGTTTATTACTTACTTTAGTTTGATTTATTTCGGTTTGGTACCTACTTGTCCGATTCGGACAAGTGGGGTGGGGGGGGGGGGGGGGGTGTTAATTCGCTGGGATGGCGAATACACGCTCTCGGTTAGAGGCGTTCGACAATTTAACAAGGAAGCATGCATTTGTGTGTGTTCCACCCAAAGGAACTTCCACTGAGGACATTGTTTTGTCGGTGGGGAAAATAGTCGGTTGTGAGAATGTACGAGCAGGGTCGAGAATGAATCAAAAAGTTGTTGTATTTGTGTCCGATGAAAAATTCGTTCACGATGTTGTTAGTGCGGGATTAACCACAGAGACAGGTCTCTTTGTCTTGGCGTCGCCTATGGACACTCCGTCGATGAGGGTCGTCATATCTAATGTACCCCCATTTATAACCTGCGATCAGCTGATGTCCCGATACGGAACAGTGGTGTCGAAAATCACAATGATTCCGCTCCGGTCTCACGATGAACGTGTTAAACACGTGATGAGCTTTAGACGGCAGGTGTAGATGGTGCTTCCGGATCGAGGCGATGACACGGGGTTAAACATCACGTTCAAGGTAAAGGTGAACAACCATGAGTACCAGATGTATGCGTCATCGGCCTCATTAACATGTTTCCATTGCGGAGCTTTTGGCCATGTGAAAAGGTTTTGTCCGAAGGTATCGTGTGTAAGGTGTGGTGAAGCAGGTCATAGTGACGCTGATTGTAAAAGAGATAACACCCCGGTCTCTAAGGTACGGAACAAGGTAAACCGAAATACCCGAACGGTTCCTCCCGCCGCTCCCTCGCACATGAGGGGTAGGGATAATACTCCTGTTCGTGTTGGTGAAAACGACAACACCGCTGATTCGGTAAATAATGAAATAATCCCAGATAACCCACCTGTTGTGGCAGATGCTACGTGCTGTGAGGAGATGGAAGAAGATCCCATTGTGGTGACAAAAAAACGAAGAGCACCCGGTGCTTGTAACTCCAACATCACTTTGAAAAAGGTAGTGTTGGATAAAGAGAGTGTGGGTGAAGACGCCATGAAACGTCTTTCTCAGGTGTCCACAAGCTGTATTGACACCAGGGAGAAGGAACCTGAATTAATTAATTCTGAAACATTATCGGGCAGCAACGAAAACTTGGGAGAAAAAGTAGATGGTGAGACTAAAGATGATGGTGAGCTCATTAGTGAGCCGCCACCTTCACTACCTGCTGAAACCGAGCGGAATGGGTATGTTTCAGCCCCAAGCTCCTTTTTACCAATGCAAGATCTAAATCATGATACTGGTTCGTCAACTGAGCCAGTGAACATCTCCGCACAGGAGTGTGAAGCCGAGATTTCAGCTCCTGCTGAATGTCCCAGGTACCAGAGTGAAGATGACTCTACCATAGAACATTCCAGCAAATCTTCGGACTTGGCTGGAATCAAAATGGGGACGGCGCAGACTGATATATGTGACGCGGGCGGAGCTATTTCTGATCTGTCAGAATCGGAGGATGAAGTTGAGATGACTGAGTTGTCTCAATCTTCATCAGATCAGTCATCCATAGCCCCTCAACTTATTATTTCTTTTCTGAATGACACCTACCGACAGCGAAATGTGATTGTAAAAGATCATTTTCCTGATTTAATTTCATTCATCCAGGCTGCAAAGGACATAATTAGGAGGCCGGATGAATTTCATGTAACAAGGTCGCTGTTTCATCGGCTTAGAAAGGCTGTTACAAAAGCAGGGAGCGAGATTTCCCAAAAAGTGCTCAAGCCTTTTGATAATCCATGAAAAAAATCACCTTTGGAACCTTAAATATGAACGGCGGAGGTGCAAGCCAAAACCGTCAGGTTCAGGTGAAATGTTTATTTGAGCGCAAGAAAATTGATGTACTCTTACTCCAGGAAACCCATATAATTCAAAATGTGGAGTATGACTGGTGTTGCCTCTTTAAGGGACAATGTTTTTTTAGTAACATGTCTTCTTGTGCTGGTGTAGCCTTTTTACTCAGACCAGGCCTAGTACCTGAGTCATGCCTCTTCCAGGAGGTGATTAAAGGCCAGTTTATTTCATTGGAACTGGTCATTAATAATTTTCGGTTTTCACTATTCAACGTTTATGCACCATGTGAGAGTGTGGAACGAAGAGCTTTCTTTTCATCTTTAATTCGACACATGCAGTCGATAGATCTCAATAATTGTATTTGCATAGGGGACATGTCAAAAAAAGACTGGGACTGTGGAAATGAGCTCTGCCCCACCTTTCCTACAAAGGCAGGGTTCTAGTGGTTAATAATTTGGTGGCTTCTTCCCTGTGGCATAGGTTTATCTGCCTTCAGCCGCCGGAGGCACTACTAAAGGCAGTGCAGAGGCTACTGGTGGATTTATTTTTGGAGTGGTCACCATTGGTTACTACCAAATGTCATATGTAGCCCCATGTCTGAAGGTGGCCAGGGACTGATCGACATAAAAAGTCATATCATGGCTTTTCGGCTGTGTACCATACAGCAGTTGCTGTACAAGGAACGACTGCCAAGCCGACTTCTGGCCTATCACGTGCTGCGAAAAGCAAGTGGACATGGATACGGCCTTGAACTTTTCTTAGTCCAACTCCAACATGTCGACACATCTCATCTACCATCATTCTATCAGAGCCTTCTGAATGCCTGGCAAAGCCTTTCGACTAGTCGCCAGCAAGAAACCTATGCTACAAACATGTTTGTGGAAGAACCCCTTTTTTACAACCCGCTTTTTCCTGCAATTCCAAGAGGCCGAGACTTTTATCAACACTTTATTACAGCAGGCATAATCAAAGTGTTGGACCTCCACCATGATTCTGGTTGGGGGTGGAAGTCGGTGCAAGAGATAGCTGATATGACTGGAATATGGTCAAACAGAATAATCGGAAGAGTCCTAAAGGAAATAGTAAAGAAAAGCTTCCAACTTGGACTAAGATGGACCCAGGAAGTTTTGGTGACATCCAATGACTGGCAATTTCCTGGTTTATTGATACAGCCTAGTCACAGAGACTTGCCCCCAATTAGTGAGGGATAAAACATTTTTCAAAAATGCAGTAGGAAAGACCTGTATCGTTTATGTACTGCAGTTCTGCTTGGGAACTCACCGTTAAATGGAGTGGCCAGGTGGAAAGGGCTAATGCCGGAAGGACTCCCATCTGAGCCTGCATGGGAATCAATATACAGTAAGCTGGTAAGCAAAAGGACAGGTGATCTCCAGTGGCGAATGATACACTGGATCATTCCGTCTAATAAATTAGTGAGTCATTTCGCGCCCACATCTACGTGTTTCCCATTCTGTGTTTGCACAGAGGATGTGTTCCATGCGTACGTTGATTGTGCAAGGCTTGTGCCTTTATTTCAATGGCTGAACTACATGGCTGGAAAAATGAAGATCACTTCTTTCTCTGCGATCATTTATTTTTGGTTTCAATGATATGAAAGAACATGTACATACGTTGTTTTTGTTTTTAGTGGCCACGGCGAAAATGGCAATTTATTTATCGAGGAAGGAAAAACTCAAAGGAAAGCCGATTGGGCAATCTGATGTCTTGTTCTTTTTTAATGCCTTGATATCTGCAAGACTCAAACTTGAATTTTGTGTTTCTGAAAGAAAGAAATGTATTGATGAGTTTATGAACATTTGGTGTTTTGATGGGATCTGCATGGTGTAGGAGAATGAATTAATGATATATTTATAGGTTTGTTTGGATTGAATCAGTGTGTGGTCGGTTTTTCTGTTGTTGTTTTTCTTTTCTAGTTCATTGTACTGTTTTGAATTCCTTTCCTTCCTGTCATTATCTTTTCCTTTTTTTTTCTGTGTTTTTGATTATTGTGCCTGTATTGAATAGTATCTTCACCGGCTGGCATGTATTTTTATATTTTTGTAATAAAAAGTCAAAGTCTCTCTCTCTGTCTCTGTGTGTCTCTCTCTCTCTCTCTCTCTCTCTCTCTCTCTCTCTCTCTCTCTCTCTCTCTCTCTCCCCCCCCCCCCCTGCTGGATGTGCGTGGGTGTGGCATCATGGTGGCTGTGCATGTTGAGCTGTGAGTTCTCTGTCATGTTGGTTGGTTCTCCTATCCCCCATTTCCCTCCCTTGTGTCCTTGTTTACGCTTGTAAAGTCTCCCCTGTGGGTCCTTTCATTGTTGAGACAAGAGAGAGGGAGAGAGCGCACACGGTAGGTGGTGTTCGGTTGCCTTTTTTTCGAACCTCAGGTTTTGAGGCCTGGCCTCCATTTTGCCGTGTTTTCCTAGTCCAGGCAGCGGTGTTTCGCTGCTCTAAACGGTTCTTGGACCTAGTCCATTAGTTTTGGTTTTACCTCTACTTGCCTGTGTTGCTTGTGGTTGGTATCGTTTTGTTGATTTCTCACCTTTTATTTATTTAATTTACGTTCGCTATGGAAAACGATTGTTTGAGGAATAGCATGTACGAGTCGCTCACTCGCAAGCATGGGCTGGTGTGCGACCCTCTGAGAGGTAAAGATGGAGCAAGTGCTTCTAGCAATCGGAAAAGGCGTCGGCTCGCATAATATCCGTGCAGCCTCTCGAATGAACAAGAAGGTTGTTGTGTTTGTATCGAAGGTGCACATGGTGAACTCCGTTGTGGAGCAAGGCCTTCTCATATAACCCGACCTGTTTCTCATGGTTTCCCCATTAGATACACCTGCGGTGAGGGTCAATGTGTCTAATGCCCCTCCCTTTGTTAAAGGTGAGGACTTGTGTGCTCAATTGAGCAAGTTCGGTACGATCGTATCAAAAGTGACAATGGTGCCGATACACTCGGCAAGGGGTGAACTTCGATACGTGATGACTGATGACTTTTAAAAGAGTCGTTTACATGATATTGCCCGAAAATGTGCAAAAGCTCAATGTAGTTTTGCATGCAAAGATTAAGGGCCATACTTATAGAATGAATGCCTCCACGGACGTCATGACGAGCTATGGGTGTGGAGCTTACAGACACGTAAAGAGTTCCTGTCCCGGTTTGGTGAGACCATGAGAAAATCGAGACCAGGTGATTGCAGATTCTCCTCCCTCCCCACCTAATGGGGCGGATTATATTGTAGACTCCTCCCCACGACCTAATGGAGATCGGGAAACAGTTGACTCCTCCCCCTCACCAACTGAGATACGTGGAATGGTAGACTCCTCCCCACAACCAATGGGTGAACAGGAAACAGTAGACCACGCCTCCCTACCTGCTGGTGTGACAAAAGTGGTTGATCCCTCTCCTACTGTACAGGACTGTACGGATGACAATATGGAAGGGTTCGTAACAGTGGCTCGTAAAAAAGGACATAAACGTTCATGTCCCGTCGTGAAGGATGCAAGCACAGTGCAAAGTAAGGTACTGGTTTTGTCAAATGTGTCGCCGAGTTTGCAAGATGGAGCTCGTGTCGAGAATCCCTGTTTGGGATTGCAAACTGAACCGGCACCGGGTTTAAATCTAAGCAATTCGTTTGCACCACTTGCCGAACTGTTTGAGGGTTCTGAGTGTGATATAGACATCGAGAATCCTCGTGCATCTCAGGTGGACACAAGTGGTGATATTGATAACCCTGATGTCGTACATGACATTAATGTAATGGTCACAAAGGTGGGCGCAGGGATGACCAGGTGTAATGATAAAACAGATAAGTCAGACAGCCCCTCAGAGGAAACCTGTAAGCCTACACGTTTCGAACAAAATAAAGGGGATGATAAGAAGGAAGCTGCATATGACGATGAGCAGCCAAACATGAATGAAAAAGATACCCATGTTTCTGATCCTGGGGAGGTTTGTGCCTCAGAAATAAGTTTGCATCAGGAAGAGAATGACAAAGATGATGCATTTGATTTTGATGAACCCTATTCTACCCCATCAGGTAGTGGGTTTTGTGCCCAAGAGGATGAGGATGGGGACACTGTAGTTACAGAAGATGAAGTTTAAAAATTCCTCAATGAATCCTTCAGGAAAAGGAATGTCAGAATTCAGGATTATTTCCCAAACCTACATGCTTTTCTAAAAACTACTAGAAATATGAATCGTGAACCCCAGCAAGTTGGGATCTCAGAACCTCAATTTCAGCGGTTGAGGAAGTGTGCCACTAAGGCAGGAAAAGAACTCCAAGAGGAGGAAAATTAATAAAGAATAAATGAAGGTAACGTCTCAACATAAACGGAGGCCGCAGCTGTATGCGGCGTCTGGAGGTGTTACAACTATTTGAGAAAGAAAAGATTGATATTTTCATGTTACAAGAGACACACATCAACCAATCTTGTGAAGACGAGTGGCGCAGAATGTTTAAAGGGTGCCATGTTTTCTCCAGTGCGGTTGAAGAAGCTAAAGCGGGGGTGGCAATAATCTTGCATCCTCGCCTTCAACCATCCGAGATTCACTATAGAGAGATTTGTAAGGGTTTCTTGATGGTGGTGGATTTTATTAGCAGCAATCAAAAGGTTAGCATTATTAATGTGTATTGCCCCAGTGACAGCGCTGAAAGGGCTCTATTTCTTCCAAAAGTAGCGGATTGTTTAAGCACTGTTGATTTGACTTGTTTAATCTGTATGGGGGGGGGGGGGGGGGAGACTATAATTGCACACTGAACCCTCGACTGGACAGGAACACCCCTGAGCCACATCCACCCAGTGCAAAGTCCTTGGCACAACTTGTGAAAAAATACAAACTTAGAGATGTATGGCGATTACAAAATCCAAACACCCGTCAATAGACATGGGTGTGCTGTGCAAAAAACCAGTTAACCATGGGTCGACTGGACAGATTGTACGTGAACCAAGGAATGGTGAATCTGGTTAAGAGAACATGCATAACTCCATCTGGCTTTTCTGATCACCATATGATTGCAATGGATTGTATGTTACCCTATCATTGCTGTAAGAGTGTACACTGGAATTTCAATGTGAAATTGTTACAAGATGAACATTTTAAAAATGCCTTCAGACTGGTATGGGAAGGATTAGAAAAGAAAAAGTGTTCCTATGTCAATATGCGACAGTGGTGGGACTGTACCAAGTCACAAATTCGGATTTTCTGCCAAGAATATTGCTCGTATGCCACTAGTAATACGTCTGGGTTGATAAGTGCTCTAAAAGCAGATGTACTTAAATATGAACAAGAAGCTGGAACATCGTGGGGAAGTGACCAATATCAGCAGCTGATAGAAAAAAGACCCTGCTGGCCGAACTGGTCAAAGAGCGTGCGGCGGGAGCAACGATTCACCTGCGGATGAGCATAATACACCTCGACTCCAAACAAAGATTTCTTCAAAATGCAGAAGGCTGCCAACACTTCTCGGCAGATTCAGAGTCTACGCTCTTCCGACGGTGTTCTGACTCGCCAGAATGACATTAAACATTCACTGCAAGAGTTTTACTCAAACTTGTTTACTCCAAGAACGGTGGATAAAACGACGGCAAATGAGATGATTGAACTTCTCCCATCTCTTTCTGAAGAGCAGCAACTCCAACTGGAATGTGACATTTCTCTGGAGGAGCTCACAACAGCAGTGAAACAACTCGAAGACGGCAAGGCCCCCGGAATTGACGGACTTCCTGCTGAATTTTACAAAGTTTTTTGGAATGTGCTGGGCCCTGCTTTAATTGAGATGTTTCACGAGAGCCTAAATCAGGGGGAATTGCCCCTGAGCTGCAGAAGAGCTGTCATGTCTTCTTCCCAAGAAAGGGGATTTGCAGCAGATTACAAACTGGCGGCCTGTGTCATTGTTAAATACTGACTATAAGATTGTGTCAAAAATGCTTGCAATGCGTCTTAAAAAGGTCATCTCGTTCTTAGCTGGGAATGACCAAACGTATTGCATACCTGAACGATCCATGTATGACAGTATTTTCTTGGTTCGAGACTTGATTACTATCGGTCAAACTGCGTCGCACGCTTTTGGGTTATTACTCCTTGATCAGGAGAAAGCTTTTGACTGTGGATCACTCATTTTTGTTTGCAGTTCTTACTAAAGCAGGATTTGGAGAAAAATTCATTTCTTGCATAAAACTTTTATACAACAATGTATCATGCCTGTTAAAAGTAAATAACAGTCTGTGTCGTCCTTTCCCCTTTCAGCGTGGCATCCGTCAGGGCTGTCCACTGTCAGGAATGTTGTACACACTGTCCATCAAACCCTTACTGGCTCTCCTTCGTACCACCTTATCTGGTTTGACCTTGTCAAACAATTCCAAAATTGTTATGTCAGCATATGCAGACGACCTGTGTGTTGTGGTTAAAAACCAGGAAGATGTTTTTGAGCTATCCGGGTGTTTTGCCAAATTTGAACTTGCTTCATCAGCAAGAGTAAATTGGAACAAGAGTGTAGCTCTTTCTCTGTACCGATACCATATCTGGGTCACAGGCTTCACATATGGTTCCCCCAACTCTTCCAGGAGGAATGTTATGGAAAACGGATGGGTTTAAATACTTAGGCATCCATTTGGGAACTACAAGCTATATGAAGAAAAACTGGGATGGTTTCCTAGATAACATTAAGCAGAAACTATCAAAGTGGAAAGGGATGCTCCATATCTTGGCACTTAAGGCACGGGTAACGATAATAAACAACCTGGTGCTTCCAATCGTATGGCATAAGATCATAGCACTCCAGCCTCCTCAAGCTCTGATCAACAACATTCAGAGGGGTCTAGTTGACTTCTTCTGGGGAGGCCACCACTGGCTTAAGCCAGATGTGTTGTGCAGACCACGTAATTCAGGTGGTCAAAACCTGGTGCACATCCCTAGTCGAATAATGGCTTTTCGGCTAATGACAATAAAACGTCTGCTGTACAGCGAGGTTGTGCCCTGGTGTCCTCTCACGAATACCTTGCTCAGGCAAGTAGGTGGAATGGACTATGACCGGGAACTTTTCCTTATGGACTTGAAGCAGGTCGACAGAGCTCGGCTCCCTGCATTTCATCAGTCTCTCCTGAATGCCTGGCAAGCTCTAGGAGTGCAGCGGTTGGAGATCTCTTATGATCCCAGGAGGTTTGTGCATGAGCCATTGTTCCAAAACTCACTATTCGCTGAAATATCTACCAGCCGAGCTTTTATGGAACATTTTACGAACAATGGGATTAATAAAGTGCGAGACCTTATGGAGCTATCATTGAAGCGATGGTTGTCTGCCAGCGCTGTTTCTGGAAAAATTGGCTTGCGTTCAATTAGAATAGTGAGCAGGGTCATAAAGATTGTATCCCAGACTTTTTTAGATTTAAATATTGGGTAGAATGGGGTAAATGAAGAAGTAAATTTTCGTTTAACCTTCCCTGAACTCTCAGTCACTGCCCAGGAACAACATGGTGTGTTTTCCTCTAACAGCGAAGAATCCGGTGTGTTCCACATCATGGGAAAAAGGGCAATGGTCCCTCTCGGCTCTCCCCCCATTGGTATTTTTGTGCACATAAGATTGTTCACGGTTCTGTTTAAATATTATTTAAATATGTATAACCTTTCCCCTTCAGTGTTTTACTCAGTGGTATTTTACAACACGCTGTTTTTCTTCCTATTTAAAAGGCTTTTCTCAATTTCCTCTCCAACTCATTCCACCTCAAAAAAAAGAAATTCAATATCTTATACGTCTCCCTCACTACATGGTCTAAATTCACATTCATTCCATCCCTCCTCCATCATTCTGAACCCGATTGCTAACTTGAAAATCACAACAAACCCAATTTGTTTTCTATGTTCGTCTTTCATTAATCATCCACTTTCTAAACTCCCCTCTTGCCCCTCCCATCCAAATCCCTCCCCTTGCACCTACACTCCTAAACTCCCCCCTTGCCCCGCCACTCTTAAACTCCCCCCCTACCCCTCCACTCCTGAACTCCCCCCTTGCCCTTCCACTCCTGAACTCCCCCCTTGCCCTTCCCCTCCTAAATTCCCCCTCACTCCTCCCCTTCAAAACTCCCCCCCAACCCCTCCCATTCAAATCTCCCCCCATACCATTCCTCTCCAATTCTCCCTCCTCCCCCCTCCTCCTCAAAGCTGCCTCCTCCCCACTTCGTCTCCCTTCTATCTCATACCTCCACCCTCCCCAACCTTCTTCTTTCCTCTGCCCCCCCTCAAACAACCCCTCTCTGTGCCTCATCCCTTCACCTTCAAACCTTTCATCCTCCTCATCCTTCCTTTTCTTGGAACTCTTCTGCAATCGCTGACACACTAACAACTGCTCTCCCTACCTCCCCCTCTCATCCTTCATCTTATCCTACTCCTCCCCTCCCCTGTCCTGTACCCGATGCTCCCCCTCTCTCTTCATTAACGGTATGGACCTCAAACATCCAGGGCCTTCGCTCAAACCTGACTGATCTCTCCATACAGGTTGCTTCTGACAATCCAGACTTGATCTGCTTAACAGAGACTTTCCTCCTTCAAGATGTCTCTGATTCCTTAATATCTCTTCCTGGTTACTCCCTCCTCCGGTATGATAGACCTGAGCCTCGGCCTGGTGGTGGGGTGGCTATCTTTATCAAAAACTCTCTTCCTCACTCTCCTTGCACTGCCCTCTCTCCTCCTCACCCCCAGGAGTACCTCTGGCTACGGCTTCCTCTCCGCTCCCACCTTTTGTTCATATGTGTTCTGTACCGTCCCCCAAACAGTGATGACTCCATCTACATTTCACTGTCTGACAACATGGACCAACTTCTATCCACTCATCCCAACTCTCTCTTCCTCATATGTGGTGACTTCAATTGTCATCATGCCACCTGGTTGGGTGTGGGTTCCTCTCTCACCAGTCATGGCACCTCAGCAAAGGACTTCTGTGACTCACTGGGATTGACACAATCTGTCAATTTCCCGACCCGGATCTCAGCCAATGGAGTATCTTCTCTTCTAGACTTGGTTATGACTAACTTCCCTGCTAATGTCTGCTGCTCTTCTTCTGCTCCAATCGGTTCTTCTGATCATGTGCTTGTCAAAGTGGACATCTCTCTGGCCATTCTCAGAGAGCCTCCTCAGCGTCGACGAGTCTGGCATTTCACTCAGGCCGACTGGGACGGTCTTCAAGCAGCCATCAATCGTCTGGATTGGTCTCCCATCTCCACTGCCTCTGACATCAATTCTTCCTGGGAATTCTTCCAAAGCAAACTGATCTCTCTCATGCACAGATTTATCCCATCTCGCCTTCAGTTGTCTTACCCTTCCTCCCGTCCATGGTACACTGAATCTTGTGGTGAGGCAGTTGCCCTGAAACAACTTGCCTTTGCCTCTTGGAAGGCTAATCCAACTGAAGGAAATCTCAGTTCCTTCCACCAAGCTCGGAACAAGTGTGTGTCTACCCTCAGGAGTGCCAGGAAGCACTATCTCTCCTCACTCAAGAATGAACTCTCAAACCTGTCTCCTTCCTCCAAATCCTGGTCGCGTCTGGTCAAATCCGTTTCTGATGTTTGTTCCCCCTCCATCCCCTCCCTTACCTCAAATGGCCACACAGTTGACATCGCACGTGACAAAGCCGAATGCCTCAACTCTGTGTTTGCCTCAAAATCCTTAGTCCCAAACCCATCTCTCTCTGTTACCACCTTTCCCAGTCGAACCAAACTGCTCCTGGACTCTGTGACCTTCTCTCCTGACAAGGTGGGGGAGTTTTTGTCAAACCTCGACTCTGATTCTGCAACTGGACCAGATGGCATCAGCCCACGGGTCCTAAAATCCTGCTCTGCCGCTCTATCTCACCCTCTCTCTGTTCTTTTCACCCTATCTTTTGCTCAAGGTCATCTGCCAGCATCCTGGAAATCAGCAAACATTTACCGCTTTACACAAAAAAGGTGCAAAAACAGATCCTTGCAACTACAGACCAATCAGCCTGCTCCCAATTATCAGCAAAGTCATGGAATCCATCATTGCTTCGGATATGAAATCTTTCCTCTTCTCCAATGGCTTGATCTCTGATCATCAATTTGGTTTCAGACCAGGTCACTCTACTCTGGACATGCTGCTTCTGCTGTCTCAACAATGGATGGAGGTCCTCAATGCCAAACAGGAAATCAGAGCTGTCTCCCTTGACATATCACGTGCCTTCGATACGGTCTGGCACCCAGCTCTGCTCACCAAACTCTCCTCCTATGGTATCCATGGAAATCTCCATGCATGGCTTGCGGACTTCCTCTCTGGTCGTAGTCAACGTGTGGCCCTGAATGGATTTCTCTCATCTCCCCTTCCCGTTCAGGCTGGAGTTCCCCAAGGCAGTGTGCTGGGCCCTGTGCTTTTTCTGGTCTTTATCAATGATCTCTCCGACTCTCTGGAAAATCCTCTGTATGTCTTTGCTGATGACTCCACTCTCTGCCGCTCCATTCCTCTTCCCTCAGATCGGCAGTCTGCAGCCTCCTCACTCTCTGAAGACCTGGACAAAATCACAGACTGGTCAAACATGTGGAATATGTCTTTCAATCCTGACAAATCTCACACTCTTACTATGTCTCTCCGAAAAGATCGACTGGACAACCCTCCCATCTACTTTCTCAACAATCCTCTCCAAGAAGTTTTGTCGCTCAAGCTTTTGGGTCTCACCATCTGCCATGATCTTTCTTGGGAAAACCACATTTCCAAGCTGGCCTCCAAAGCCAGTCGCCGACTGGGCATCCTCCGTCGTGCGAAGTCCTTCCTAGGCACACCTGAGCTCCTCACCACATACAAGGCTTTCATCCGCAGCTCAATGGAATACTGTTCTCCCCTATGGGCTGGTGCTCCTGCCTCACACCTGGCTCGGCTTCACGCTGTTGAATCCAAAGCTTTCAGAATCATTGGAATCTCCCGCGATGAAGCTATCTCTGAGGGCCTTTCACTCACTCACCGCAGGCAGGTAGGTGGTCTTTCTGTCTTCTACCGACTCCTCTCCGGCCTTGCTCCCCCAGCTCTCTCTGTGCTCTGTCCCCCAAATATTCCTACAGGTCGCACAAGATCTGCCAGCCACCCTCTTGATGGTTAAACTGCCGAAATCTCGGCTCTCTGCTCACCTTCACTCTTTCATTCCTCTTTTCTCCCACCTCTGGAACAAACTCCCACACTCACTTCAATCACACTCCTCCCTCCAGGTCTTCAAAACAGCTGTTCACCACCATCTCTTATCTTCCCCCATCCAAAACCTTGATCTTTTCTACCCCCACTAATTCACCCCAGATCCACCTTGTTTGAAATTCCAACTTCTTTCCTGGAAGTCTTGGCAGTGTCCATATGTTTTATACCTCTCCCACCCCCCCCCCCCCTTCCCATGCCTCCCCCCCAAAGCCCTCTCCCTCCCACAGTTCTCTCGATGTCTCCATGTCTCTCGGTCCCTGCTCTCAAATGTTGTGTTTGTGTCCTTCCCCCTCTCTCCCCATCTTGTCTACCGCTCCCGATGTTATTTGTTTTGTGTGTTTGTTTGTCTTTCTGTGTGATTAATGTTCGCTCTTTCACGAGCCTCGATCTTGTATACAAAAAAAAAAAAAAAAAAAAAAAAATGTATAGAATTTGTCTGGATGTGTGCTTACCGGGCTGTGCAGCACCCTTAAGGAACAAGTGGCAAGAGTTTTTACCTGCAGGAGCATTTCTCACTCCAAATTGGGATGAAATGTACAGGGGTCCTACTGTCGGACGTACAGGAGACCTAAATTGGAGACTGGTCCATCACGCCCTGGCCACACAGGTGTTAGTTCAGAAGTTTAACCCTGCTGTGTCTAATTTATGTCCTTTTTGTGGTAATGTTGAACATTTGTATCATGCGTTTATTGAGTGCAAGAGATTGTCATCTCTGTTTCTGTATCTGAGCCGAATCTTTTGTAAATTCAAAATTGTTTTTTCTGTTACAATCTTTTTTTTTTTCTTTTTTTTTTTTTTTTGTATACTGAATCGAGGCTCGTGAAAGAGCTAACATTTACTTCACAAACAAATCAACCAGACAAACAAAATATATAAAAAGCGGGAGCGGAAAACAAGATGGGGAGAGAAGGTGAAGCACACAAACACAACATTTGAGAGCAGGGAGATGTGTGGAAGGGAGAGGGCTTGGGGGGAGTAATACTAGGATACTTGGGGGGAGTAATACTAGTTTACGGACTTGCATGTAATACTAGGAAAAACTCTGTGATTTTGCTTTTGAATTTTTTGCTTGGAATTGCTAAGCTTGCAACTTATAAAACCAGAAAAGGCAGATTAGGTAGTGGAAAAAATGAAAATGCACTTTATTGTTTCATAGGGATGGTGTCAGCACGTATAAAGGTTGAAAATGCTTATCATGTAAACATGGGGAACCTTCTTGTGTTTGAAGAGTTATGGGGCTTGCGTTCAATTAAAATATGGACTTGCTTTGTTTCAAAAAAACGCAGGCGTTCCACAGAGGCTGTGGCGGAGGGGGGGTGTTTTGTGCAAATGCATTGGAAATGAGGTTGTGACATACGTAAAGTGGAGTTGGAATACTTTGGTTTTTTACTTTTATAATAAAAGGACACAAAAGTCAGTCTCTGTGTGTGTGTGTGTGTGTCTCTGTGTGCTTATGTGTGTCAATGTGTGTGTGTGTGTGTGTGTGTGTGTGTGTCTTTTTGTGTGTGTGTGTGTGTCTTTTTGTGTGTGTGTGTGTGTGTGTGTGTGTGTGTGTGTGTCTCTGTGTGTGTGTGTGTGTGTGTGTGTGTGTGTGTGTGTGTGTGTGTGTGTGTGTGTGTGTGTGTGTGTGTGTGTGTCTCTCTCTCTCTCTGTGTCTCTGTGTCTGTCTGTGTGTACGTGTGTGTGTCTGTGCGTTACATATTACCCCCCCAAACCCAGTTTACGGTGCACTCCAGGGTCTGGAGCGGGAACACGGCAGAAAAATTTGTCCTTTTGCGTTTTCTAATAAACCATGGTAAAACCACACAAATGCAATTGTAGAACAAAACAAGTAATTGCATTGTCCTGTGGCTGGCTCTCAATTAACACCGAGAGTATGCCACGGATGGCAATCGAGCTTAACCCTTTGAGTACGGGATTTTTTTTGATTAAACTACCCCCGGTATGGGATTAATTTGGCATTTTGGTACCGGAATGCAACCACGTACTGACGATCTATTTATAGGTATAGTCGATGACGTGTAGTAACGTCATCTGTACACAAAACTTTTTCGCGGGTTGCGGCACTGGACGTCATCCGTACTCAAAGGGTTGATGAAGGCGTTATCCAATTGATGGCAAATGATACGCGAGACAATGAAGAATACCGACTCACCTGGACGGCTGCCGCACGCAGGCGTCTTCACCTGCAAATCAATTCAATCCGAGACGGATGTAAAATGTACAAAAATAATATTTATTAAACGGAACCCGATAACAAAGAGCGTGACGATAAATACTACAACCTATGTTGGGATCCCACACACCACTTCAACAACGGACAAAGGAAGAATTAAATTAAAGCAATCGTTGTGTTCTGTGTGTGCGGCGTAGCTCTGTCTGCAGTGTGTCCGGGATTGTCAGGTCCGAGCACGTTGTCCGGGCCCCAAGCGAGCAGTCGACGCGGCTCCGGTTGGCGGGAATTAGGCCTCGATGCGCCCTCGTTCGTACTCCACCAGGCCGACGTACGCCGCCACGGCAGGCCTCGCTTGCACGGTCGTCACTTGCATGCGAGATCCATACGTGAACAACAGGGGAGGATGATCATCGGCGTTCCACCGTCTCTCCGCCGTTCGTCAATGCCCAACAAGCAAGGGTCCAAACGGAACGAGATCCAACGGAAGAGAAGGCAAGAAGGGAAGAGAGGTCCGGGCAGGAAGGAATCCAAAGACGAGAGAGGGAAATGTCAGCCAGCGCGTGGTTTTACTGGCCGTCTCGTGACGTCAGCCCTCTTCCTCTCCAACCAGTGCGTCGCTTCTTGCCTTCTCGAATCTTCTGCTTGTGTCCGCCCCTTCCCATTGGCCGGGTGCTTCGTCCTTTGGTGTCATCCCATCGGTTGGTGGCCAATCAGTATCTCGCTGTCTTCTACCGTCTCTACCAATCGGCGGCCTGCTTCTTACTCGCCCTTTTGCCTTGACCAATTGCTGCCCCTCTGAGCGTGTCCATTGCCTGCCTGCTCGATGTGTGTTGCCATGCCAGCTGGCGATGCGGCTGGCTGTGGCTCCATTGGCGGTGCCCCGAACTGGCTTCCTGTGAGTCGTACGGTTATTGTGGCGGAGGGGGAAGTTAAGTAGGGTGTGGTGCACTCATGGGCCGAGCTATGTCTATGGGTGTGTTGCCATAAGGGACACCGGAATGATCACAGGATTGACGCACCGGGGAATTAGCATAATCCCTACTCTACCTATCACACGATCATCCTTGTATGATCACAGATATACACTTAATCCGACAAACCACCTAAACAAACTTATTACAGGTGAGGTACCCTATCACGACAGCTGGAGCACAATACTAATGCAGATCTACCTGGATCTATATATGCCCTACCCAAAATTCATAACAGTATTAACAACTCTCACATACACAATCATAACCCTATTAAAGAAAGTACAATGAAAATGTCACTTGCATCAAATGAACAATACATATGATGGCACCATAATTCCCCAATGCTCTCAAAGCAATAAATTCACGATACGCCAAACGTGAGTGAGATGTTTCCAAGCGCGTGAGCATTCCCCAAAATCTGTGCACAGGCTCCACGCTGGTTGAAGATCGGTCGTGCAGAACGGCAAATCATTAGGCAGGTATTGGCGCGAATGTGGATGAGGAGTTACGAGGTGAGGTCGATATGGAAATCCCAAGGGCAAAACAAGATGCACCAAGCGGACAGTCTCTTCTTCTTCGAGGACAAAATGGGGTATAGGCCCGTAATGGAGGCGCTTAATTTCTCCAACGATGACTCACACTTGGTGATAAAACCTGAGACGCAGGTTTAATTGCACTCGCAATATATGACGATGTCACAAACAATCCCTTTCACGGGAAGCCTCAACTCCTTCGCGACTAATATCACAAAGTCCGCTCGCAGCCTCGACGCGATTCATGCCTTTATCACTCTCCTGGTCATTCTCCTCGTAAATAAAAACACCTCACCACCATGTAATCCCCAAGGAAGTGTGCTGGGCCCTGTGCTTTTTCTGGTCTTTATCAATGATCTCTCTGACTCTCTGGAAAATCCTCTCTATCTCTTTGCTGATGACTCCACTCTCTGCCGCTCCATTCCTCTTCCCTCAGATCGGCAGTCTGCAGCCTCCTCACTCTCTGAAGACCTGGACAAAATCACAGACTGGTCAAACAAGTGGAACATGTCTTTCAATCCTGCCAAATCTCACTCTCTTACTATGTCTCTCCGAAAAGATCGACTGGACAACCCTCCCATCTACTTTCTCAACAATCCTCTCCAAGAAGTTCTGTCACTCAAGCTTTTGGGTCTCACTATCTGCCATGATCTTTCTTGGGAAAACCACATTTCCAAGCTGGCCTCCAAAGCCAGTCGCCGACTGGGCATCCTCCGTCGTGCGAAGTCCTTCCTCGGCACACCTGAGCTCCTCACCACATACAAGGCTTTCATCCGCAGCTCAATGGAATACTGTTCTCCCCTATGGGCTGGTGCTCCTGCCTCACACCTGGCTCGGCTTCACGCTGTTGAATCCAAAGCTTTCAAAATCATTGGAATCTCCCGCGATGAAGCTATCTCTGAGGGCCTTTCACTCACTCACCGCAGGCAGGTAGGTGGTCTTTCTGTCTTCTACCGACTCCTCTCCGGCCTTGCTCCCCCAGCTCTCTCTGTGCTCTGTCCCCCAAATATTCCTACAGGTCGCACAAGATCTGCCAGCAACCCTCTGATGGTTAAACTGCCGAAATCTCGGCTCTCTGCTCACCTTCACTCTTTCATTCCTCTTTTCTCCCGCCTGTGGAACAAACTCCCACACTCCCTTCAATCCCTCTCCTCCCTCCAGGTCTTTAAAACAGCTGTTCACCACCATCTCTTATCTTCCCCCATCCATAACCTTGATCTTTTCTACCCCCACTAATTCACCCCAGATCCACCTTGTTTGAAATTCCAACTTATTTCCTGGAAATCCTGGCAGTGTCCATATGTTTATACCTCTCCCACCCCCCCCCCCTTCACATGCCTCCCCCCCTTCACATGCCTCCCCCCCTTCACATGCCTCCCCCCCAAAGCCCTCTCCCTCCCACAGATCTCTCGATGTCTCCATGTCTCTCGGTCCCTGCTCTCAAATGTTGTGTTTGTGTCCTTCCCCCTCTCTCCCCATCTTGTCTACCGCTCCCGATGTTATTTGCTTTATGTGTCTGTTTGTCTTTCTGTGTGATTAATGTTCGCTCTTTCACGAGCCTCGATCTTGTATACAAAACAAAAAATAAAAATAAAAAAAAATAAAAAAAAACCTCACCACCATGTAATTCAAAACACCTCACCACCAAGTAATTCAAAACATCTCACCACCATGTAATTCAAAACATACCACCACGTAATTCAAAAGATCTCACCACCATGTAATTCAAAACACCTCACCACCATGTAATTCAAAACATCTCACCACCATGTAATTCAAAACATCTCACCACCATGTAATTCAAAACATACCACCATGTAATTCAAAACATCTCACCACCACGTAATTAAAAACACCTCACCACCATGTAATTCAAAACATCTCACCACCATGTAATTCAAAACATCTCACCACCACGTAATTCAAAACACCTCACCACCATGTAATTCAAAACATACCACCACGTAATTCAAAACATCTCACCACCACGTAATTCAAAACACCTCACCACCATGTAATTCAAAACATCTCACCACCATGTAATTCAAAACATCTCACCACCACGTAATTCAAAACACCTCACCACCAAGTAATTCAAAACATCTCACCACCATGTAATTCAAAACATCTCACCACCACGTAATTCAAAACACCTCACCACCACGTAATTCAAAACACCTCACCACCACGTAATTCAAAACATCTCACCACCACGTAATTCAAAACATCTCACCACCACGTAATTCAAAACACCTCACCACCAAGTAATTCAAAACATCTCACCACCACGTAATTCAAAACACCTCACCACCATGTAATTCAAAACACCTCACCACCACGTAATTCAAAACACCTCACCATGACGTAATTCAAAACACCTCACCACCACATGATTCAAAACACCTCACCACCACGTAAATTAAAACACCTCACCACCATGTAATTCAAAACAACTCACCACCACGTGATTCAAAACAACTCACCACCACGTTATTAAAAACACTTCACAACCACGGAAACGAAACTTTGAGGGAGTAGTCTAGTGATAACAGACACTGCCCATATATGTCGACATGTAGATAGATGACTGTACCTGAGTTGCTGTTTTGTCATGGTTTACACCAATCATAATACAAACAAATATTTTGCACAAACGTATTTGTGATATACGTGATATTACATTTTATAAACAATTGAAGATTTAAGTTTGGAAAAAAAAAAAAATTCAAAATATTTTTCAAAAAAACAAAAAACATTGTTTTACATTTTTCAAATACAATACACTTAGGACATACCCACAGGAGATATAGGTGCATACCAGAAGTTTGGTACGATTTCAGAAAAGTTTGAGGGAGTAGTTCAGTGACGAGACAAGACAGACACTGCACATATACTGTATATGTATATATATATTGTTACGTGGTCCTCCCGGTGACTACCTGGTCTCGGTGACCCCCGGACCGTGAGAGGAACTCCGCCAGAAAGATTTATTATGTATGCACTTTCGTAACGCAATCAATATGAATTCCAACCAAGAAAAAACCCCACACCAAGGATCCGGAATAATCAATGATATTGTTGCGGATATGGGACTTGGCCTCAATATCCGCTTGTAAATACTCCCCTATTTCCCCAATACTCCCCAACTATCCCCAATCCCCCATTCCCTAGTCCCATTGCCTGTAAATAACACTCTGTAGAACCGACCTTCCCCTTTTTCCCCCATTAAATGTCGTGCCCAGGTCCACCGCATCTCACGTAGACAACTTTCGGACATCTTGCTAGTTATTCTTAATCTATGTCAGTTAAGGACTCGTTTCCATTAATTCTGACTCTTCGTTGCACCAGAATGTGATTATATGGCACCAGTAGTGAGTTTAGGACCTTCCCATACCTCCTCCCATCTTCTTCCCCAAACAACAACTACAACAACAACTACAACAACAACTACAACAACGGCGCGGCGCGGGGGAGTGTGCGTCCTCACACCGGCTCGGTTAGCCGCCATTGACCATGCGCTCCGACGGGGTTACCACGAAGGGGCTCCTTGTCAGCCCCTCGTCAAGGGCGGAGCCGGTAACCCCCCCGCACGCACCCAATGAGAAGCAACGGACCGATTCCATCTGGGGCGGAGCTAACGAGCCGAGGGCGTGTCACTCCCCGCCGGATATACGCGACGACTAACCGGATGTGAGGTCAGATGCGCCTGAACTACGGAGAGCAAAGGACGCCACCCCCAGCGCGACGATACCTCCCCGCATCTATTGGACCGGACCGGGTCGATTTGTCCCTGAGCCAAGAGTGCACCTTGAGCCATCGACCAACCCGCCTTTCCTTGCCATCAATCCCCGTGTGAGTCAGTTGTTGTCCCGTTTATCTGTCGTCTGTCAGGGAATAAGATAAGTGTGTCTAAGTGCCTGTCTTTCTATGCTGTCCCTCTTGTAGTTGTAATCTGACCTTCCGCCCTAATATAACCTCCTCCGGAGGTCTTGAGAACTGAACCCTTGGTGTCGTGTCATTTTAATCCAGCCGTTGTGTCTTTTCCATCATTGATTTAGCATAGCGCGATTTAGTCAACGTTCGAGTATAATCGGGTAACTTGTGCGGACACGGCGGCCATTCCGCTCGGCCCACCCTAACATCAAAGTCGTGTCTGTAACAATTGGTGTCAGGAGTGGGATTGGACCCGGAGCGCGTTTACGCGCTCGAAATTATAAAGGCGAAATTTGATTGTGTTTTACAAAATATAAAAACCCGAATTTTGAAAGTCGCGCTATGGCAGACCAAGTCGGCTGGGGTCCGGTAGTGGAGAGTGAGGCAGGGTCGGTCCAGGACCAAATAGAGGGACGCGAGGAGAGCGAAGCAGCGAGGGTAGCAGACGCACAAATTAGCGTCAATGCGCCCGACATGGCGGGCGCGCGAAATGGCGCCTCGCACATGGCCACGGCGCCCACGCCCGCGACCGTGGCAGCGCCCCTGGTGGATTCGAACCTTTTCCTCCTGCAAATGGGGGCCCTTATGGAGAGGCTAGAAGCAAAAATGGGGGTAATGGGAAACCAAATGGGGGTAATGGGGAACCGGATAGAGGCTCAGAGTGAGCAAATGGGGGTAATGAGGGACGAAGCGAGGGGTACCGGTGAGGGGTTAGACAATAATTTTAAGGGTTTAGACAAGAAATTTGGGAAGTTAGACGACAAATTTGAGGGGTTAGACAACGGGATAAAAGAAGTGAAAAATGGGTTAGAGGGGTTAGAAAACAGGATGGAAGGCAAATTGAGGGACATGAGGGACCAAGCGGAAAGGGAAGTTAACCAAATGGGGCAGCAGATAGAGGGGGTCAGAATGGGGGTAGAAACCAAACTGGATGCTCACAGGGAGGAAATGGAGCAGATGAGGGTGGCATCTGGACAGGAGATGCAAGTGATGGGAGAAGAGATCAGAAGAGGTGTGAGTGAGGAGGTCAGAGGAGTGCGCGAGGAGGTGAGGCACTGTCAGGAGCACATGGAGAAGGAGGTGAGAAAGGGGACTGTAAAATTGCAAAGGGGCATAGAGGACCTGACGCAGGAGGTGGAGCAGCTGACGGTGGGACAGACGGAGTTAGTGGAGCAGGTTCAAAGGAACACTGCGGTATTAGGAGGTTTAAAAGCGACACAGAAAGAACTAAAAGATGACTTGGTAGCGACGAAGAGGGAATGTCAGATGGTACGTAAGGGACTGACAACGAGGCTGGACGAGGTGATAGAGGTAATGGAGACGAAGGACCGGCAGGTGAGGACGCACATGGAAACGGTCAAGGTAGCCTTGGAGGACGAGCTTGAGGAGACGTACCGGGGAATAAAAGAGGTGAAGCAGAAATTAGAAGAAGTGGAAGAAGGGATGAGCGAAATTAAGAAGCGACGGAGAGGGGATAAGAAAGAGATAAAAGAGGAGATAAAAGAATTGGTCCAAAGTCTGTGTTCGGATCGTGATGATGTGCTCATTAACCGGATGAGGGATTCGCAGGTGATGGAGGAGAAGCGAAGAGAAAGAGGACCCGGTCTAAGTGGTGACCAATATGGTCGTGCGTATGATGCGCCAGGTGATTTAATAAGCTTGGGGGTCGAGATAGACCCGGATGTTCGTGAGAGGCCGTTGTTGAAGTGTGCGACAGGTCTGGTGTGCGAAAAAGGAGGTGTGCGAGAAAGTCCGACTCTGGGGTGTGTGAGGAAAAAGTGCGTGCCAAGGAGTGAGGGTGCTGGCGAGAGTGAGTCGGTCGTAGCGCGTGTGCGAGGGAGCACATGGAAGCGCGGTGTGGTAAGTGTTACAGAGGGTGTGACGGGAGAGTGTGCGCGAGAAAGGTGTGTGACGGACAGGTGCATGGGGAAAGAGTGTGCTGTCGAAAGTAAGGGTGAGTGCGCTGTCAAGAATGGAGGTGAGAGTAGTGAGAGTGACAAGGAGAGTGAGTTGGTTGTGACAGGTGAGCGAGGATGTACACCTGGGTTGGAAGGATGCACACCTGGAATGGTAGAGCGTGAGTGGGAATGCACGCTGGAATTGGTAGTGAGGCACGTGGTAGGATGTGCGAGTGAGGGCACACCTGTGATTGTCACAGAGGAGGTGACCGAGGAGGAGGCGCGAAGAGGTGTATTGGTGAGGTGTGCGAGTGACGAATGTGTGCCAAGGTGTTCGGTGGTCAGGTGTGTGACCAAGGCTGTGAGTGGAATGAGTGTACCGAGGTGTGTAAGGAAAGGTACGAGGAGCATGGAGACGGCTGGATGTGTGAGCAAGGAACGGGCTGCGGGGTGTAAGAATCCAGGTGAAGCATCGACGGTAACCAGGTTAGAGGTTAGGTCGACTTTTAGCCGAAGCGGGCCCTCGGTGCGTGCCGGGCCTCGCTTTGAACGGCCGCGTCCGTGCTCCACTAGGCGGAGCGGGCAGCCCGATAGAAAGGGTCGTCATGGCGACCACTTTTTGTTGAGGCATTCCGGCAGGTCGAGATCGGGACATTGGATGGCTCCACGCCGAGGTGGTGCGTGGGATCTCGGCCCGGGTAAGCCCCCGTCCCTGCCCCGAATGCCGGACGTATCCAGCCGCTGGCACGGAACAACCCGCATTCATGGCTTGGCTTTACGAAGCCGGGCTTTGGACAGGAATTGGCGCACCGAGAGGCATTAGTGAGTAGACTGGGTGATGAGGATAGTGTTTTGGACCCAAAAATTAGAGAAAAACAAAATTTGATGATTGGCAAGGGATTGGCAGTAATGATTGGCAGATGATGGGCAGTGATTGGCAAATTTTTAATTTGTTGAAATTTGATGTGCAAAATTGGTAGTGAGCGATGGGCCCGGTGGGTAAGGCTGGCATCCCTGCCGCCCTTCCCATGAGGGGGCAAAGGAGCAATAGATTATGGGGTGTATGGCAGTGAAAACTAGCCCGGGTGGGTTAGGTTATATTGATAGGGCCCTAGAAGATGACAGTAGGTAACGTTAAGTTTAGTTAGTGACTGATACCTGTAGTGGGGACGCAGGTAGATTAGTATGGATGATAATGACGAGGGAGCGCAATAGTTTAAAGGGACGACTGGGAAGCGCAAGTTTCAGAGGGGAGTAGTTAGATGAGATGATGTGTGTGTGAGAATTGAACAGGTGTGATTGCACAGGTGTGCAACTGGACAGGTGTGTGGAGCAGTGTATGAGTAGTGAGTGTGTGGATCAGCGCGAATGCGCTTGGGGAGAGAAGGGTGCAGGTGGCACCAGGTGTGAGAGCACAGGTGTGCAAGTACAGGTGTGTGGAGAGAGTTGGAGTAAGTGGTACGGAGTGGTGTGCATGGTGCGAAGGTGTGAATGGGGGAAGAGTGGACCCCCATCACGGATACCCGGGGCGGGTAGTGTAAGTGTTAGGTAGAGGGTACAGGTAAATTGTGGTTGGATATTGGCATCTGTGGTGCGGGTGACAGAATGGTATTGTGGATGGGTGCATTAGTGTCGTGGAAATGGCTGGGCGTGTAGCCTGTTAGTGTGTGTAGTTGGTTGGGCACTCCACCACTGTGAGGATGTCGGCCAGGTGAGGCCGCAGGTGGGCTCTGGGAGCCGGTAGTTGTGAGTGGGTGCCTGAGGATCCCGGGTGTGGATCGGGCAGCCCAGTGCCAGAAAGGGCACCGAGTGGGGAGAGCGCCAGAGGGCCTTCCCCAGGTAGTTAGGTTAGGGTAAGGAGCAGGTAAGCTCGGAGGCAACTGCAGTGGTGGGGGTGTGCAGGTGGGTAGACCCACTGGGAGAGGTACACGCCACAGCCCAGAAATTGTGCGAGGGCACCGGGAGATGAATCGGGGGAGTGAGACCCCAAATTGAAGAGCACCACAGTTTGGCCAATGGGAATTGGTTTTTAGAACCCATAGTGTAAGAGGGCCAATGGTTTGGTAGGAGAAAGACCCCGGGTAGTGTAAAGTTGTTAAAGTCATTTAGGAAATAGTTAGGATTGATGAACCTGTCGCACCATACGCAGCCACTTACCTGTGGTGATGATGATGACTCCACACCTGTGTTTTCTTTGTTTTGTGCAGGAAGGAGGATTGCTGTTGGATTGGTGAGACGCATCACGACGTGGATGAGACATTGGGGTGATTCCATCTCTCCCTCCTTAGGAGGGACTGATGATGAATTGGTAATGGCAAATTTTGATGTTCAGTTGGAGATGGCAAATTTTGATGAGAGTTGAAAATGGCAAATTTGATTGGTTAGGAGGGAGAGAAGACGAATTTGGTATATGGGAGGAACGGGGAAGACAGTAGGGACGTTTGTTGATTTGTAAAGTAGATGTTTATGGGTAGTGTTGTGTTTTGTGGATACAGTAAGGGGTAAGGGAGGGGCCATGTAGGTTACCTGGTTGGGGGGGGGGGGGGGGGGGCGTACGGTAGGAACGTACCTGTCTCACCTGGTTCCCATGTGCCCCCAGTGTGCATCACCTTGTATTGCGTGCACTTTTGCGCCCTTACCACCTTACTCACTTGTCTTCTTCTTTTGTCTCCCACCTCCGAGGATCTGGCTTTGGGGTAGAGAGAGAGGAGAGAGAGGTGCTGGCTACGCAGTTGTGGGCCTGCACTTTCGCTGCTTGCTGCCTGGATCGATACACCATATGGACCGCAATGTTTGTGGCCACCCACAATGGACCGCAGTTCTTTTGCGGCCAAGCACCACCCATGGATGGACCTATGGGTCAACGTGGCACCTATGCCATACAAGGTGAACCACTTTTAGTTGACACCACTGAAGGCCACAATACAGAAATGGACGCGGTTGGCGCCTTTCTTTATTTTTGAAAGAAGCCAGAAGGCCAAGTGCACCACACGAAGAGCAAGAGACACCTGCAGGGTTAGGGGTTGTTGAATTTATTTTTATTCATTGAACAATGGTGACTGCACCGATTGGTGCTTGGGGTGGTGCTTTTGGTGCTGGGAAGGGGTGCTCTGCACGTTATTAAAGGCCGTAAGGCCACAGAGCACTCGTGGGTTGGTGTATCGATGCTGGCATGCGTGCTCTCTCTATGCATAACATCTGCATGTGTTCCTCCAAAAACAGGTCCTGGATCGTAGTGTAAATATCAGCGTAGTCTTGTAAATAATGCTCCCTACCGGCTGTATGTTTAGTTTGCGAATTCTTTCCGGATTCGGTTATCCTGTGGGTGTGTTTCTGTGAGGAGAAGGGTGCAACGTCGCAGGGGGACATATTTACTCATTTGTGAACATCTGTAAAACTGTCGCACTCAGGGTAGAGTTAATAGTAGAGGGAACTACATCTGAGTGCCACACTAAAGTAGGTAAAAATTTATCGGGTCGGGACGCCCCGAGGGTAGAGAAGGGTGCAATGTTGCGGATATGGGACTTGGCCTCAATATCCGCTTGTAAATACTCCCCTATTTCCCCAATACTCCCCAACTATCCCCAATCCCCCATTCCCTAGTCCCATTGCCTGTAAATAACACTCTGTAGAACCGACCTTCCCCTTTTTCCCCCATTAAATGTCGTGCCCAGGTCCACCGCATCTCACGTAGACAACTTTCGGACATCTTGCTAGTTATTCTTAATCTATGTCAGTTAAGGACTCGTTTCCATTAATTCTGACTCTTCGTTGCACCAGAATGTGATTATATGGCACCAGTAGTGAGTTTAGGACCTTCCCATACCTCCTCCCATCTTCTTCCCCAAACAACAACTACAACAACAACTACAAAAACAACTACAACAACAACTACAACAACGGCGCGGCGCGGGGGAGTGTGCGTCCTCACACCGGCTCGGTTAGCCGCCATTGACCATGCGCTCCGACGGGGTTACCACGAAGGGGCTCCTTGTCAGCCCCTCGTCAAGGGCGGAGCCGGTAACCCCCCCGCACGCACCCAATGAGAAGCAACGGACCGATTCCATCTGGGGCGGAGCTAACGAGCCGAGGGCGTGTCACTCCCCGCCGGATATACGCGACGACTAACCAGATGTGAGGTCAGATGCGCCTGAACTACGGAGAGCAAAGGACGCCACCCCCAGCGCGACGATACCTCCCCGCATCTATTGGACCGGACCGGGTCGATTTGTCCCTGAGCCAAGAGTGCACCTTGAGCCATCGACCAACCCGCCTTTCCTTGCCATCAATCCCCGTGTGAGTCAGTTGTTGTCCCGTTTATCTGTCGTCTGTCAGGGAATAAGATAAGTGTGTCTAAGTGCCTGTCTTTCTATGCTGTCCCTCTTGTAGTTGTAATCTGACCTTCCGCCCTAATATAACCTCCTCCGGAGGTCTTGAGAACTGAACCCTTGGTGTCGTGTCATTTTAATCCAGCCGTTGTGTCTTTTCCATCATTGATTTAGCATAGCGCGATTTAGTCAACGTTCGAGTATAATCGGGTAACTTGTGCGGACACGGCGGCCATTCCGCTCGGCCCACCCTAACATCAAAGTCGTGTCTGTAACAATATATTCCCCGAGCAATCAACCATCAACAATCCACAATCAACCATCAATCCCCGAGATGATTAAGATGGCCATCTTACATACGTGTGTCCCCTTTCCCCACTCCCGACCCCTTGGGTACTCACGACCCCTTTGGTCTCTGTCCCTCACAATGTCTCTGGGCCCCTCCTGACCAAGATGATGGTCGGCTTCGCCGCACACGGGCGGTTGAACGAACCTCGGGCGGACGTGCTTCCACCGGGCACGTACCGTACCGGGAACCACGGCTGCAGCACACCCCTCCTGGCCAAGCGAAGCGGGCAAAGCAAGCGCCGCTTGCAACGCGCGCGAGGCCCCAAAGTGCGACCCGTACGCGTCCTTGCAGACGGTGCGGCGAACTGTGCCGGACGCTGGGTCCGTGCACGGACCCACGGCAACTTGACGTGTCAAAAGGGTAGTTACACGTCCCGGTCACTCCTCTCGCCAGACGGGCTTGGGAACGCAGCTTTTCCACGCTGCTCAATCTCGATCCCCACTCTCCTCGGAGCTGGGCGAGGAAGAAGAAGAATCGTCGCGTCTCCAGGACCTCGTGTCTTTTCTTCTTCCGTTTCCGGTCTCCTTTTTCCCAGAAGGGCTCCTGACCCTTTAATCACAACAACCCTTAATCGACTACAAATTGATAAGCAAAGACCTGAATAGTAATTCACATACATTCACATGAATATGTAACACTCCCCCCCTTCAAGAAAGAAAGTTTGAACCCAGCGAAAACTTTCTTTGCCGGCCAACTTGGATAAACAAACCAGATAACTCACCCCCCCCCCCCCAACTCATCAGTTCCCCCCGGGCACAGTCATCACTTAAAAATAAAGCAACAAAATTTCACACAATCCCCTAGATTAATTCCCTCTAGACCAAGCGTCAACCACTTCTAGTTTCTCTTGAATGACGGTTAAGAGGTGGTGACCAAAGCCCCCAAATTTAAACCTCTCTATAGCACTTTTTCGGGAGGCCCAGCGGAGTATTCCCTACATGGACGCCTTAAGGAATGTGGAGTTCACGGTTAGTCCGGGGAGGAAAGTTCACTACCTGGACGCCTTTAAGAACGTGGCGTTCACGGTTAGTCCATGTAGGAGCCCCGGCTCGGCGGCTCCCCCGTATATATAGTGCTTCAACTTCTCCAGACTCCTAACAGCTACGGTGGGACCACTTGTCCCAGCCGTTACCTGACTGGCGGTCTCCTTCTCGGCCAGTGCTCTGACATTCATTTTTTTGGGAGGTGCCGTAACTCTGGGAGCCTCCATAGTAATATCGGCTGCTGCCAACCCCAAAACTACTGCCAAGTTGTCCTCTTCTGTAGACCTCTCGACGCCTACGAAATGCCTTCCCTACTGTTATGGTCCGACCCTCCAAATCCTTACCATTCCAATTCTTCTCTGCCTCCCTGGCGCCTCTTGTGCTTGCAAACGTGACAAAGCCGAACCCTCTTGACCGTTGCGTTTCCCTGTCTTTTACCACCCGCACTTCCACCAGCGGCCCATATCTGTTGAAGACAGAGGTCAGAACTTCTTCCTCTGTGTTGAAGTTCAGTCCCCCTACAAATAACTTGGAACTTTTGTCGCCATCCCGAGCTGGTGGGGTGTTATTTTCCCTGCTGTGCTCTTTACCAACCCTCGGGTTACCATAAATTTGCCCCCCGGCCAAATCATTCCCAATAATCACAGATACTCCCTCTACAGGAAGCGTGGCTTGTAAACCGACGGTGACCGGTCCTGACACCAAATCGGATTCCAAATGGATGACATGAAGTGGGGCACTAACACAGCCACCGATCCCTTGTAACCGAACCCTATCACCCGTTGCGGTACTCTTTGACAATGGCAAAATGCCTTCAAGCATTAAGGATTGATGGGCTCCTGTGTCCCTCAAAACCCTAACCGGTCTTGGGTTAGTCCAGTCTCCCTTGAGTGAGACCAACCCCTCATAAATAAATGGTCGGTAACTCTTCTGTGGGCGATTTCTTTCGCTTGCCATCGCATTCGGAGTGGTAATAGTCGGACTCCGCTCTGGGTCTTCCCTTTTCATGCGGTAACAACTGGACATCAAGTGTCCAGGTTTCTTGCAAAAAGCGCAAGTAGGCCCGGAGGAAAAACTCGTGGTCTGCCTCGGGCCCCCCGAAATAGAAGTTTGTCTTGGGCCGGCAGCCCTCTGATTTCGAACAGGTGGGGTATCCGCGTTGTCCCCATAATCCTCTTGAGGCCGCCGCCATGTATTGCCGTTCTCCGCACCTGCTGTTCCCCACCTCCCCTGCGGAGATCTAGGCGAGGAGTTAGGTTCGTGGACCCCTATCCGGTGTGTTAAGGCATAATCATCTGCCATGGTGGCTGCGTCCCACAACTTCGGTACTTTCTTTTCCTGCAGGTACACTTTGATGTCCTCGTGGACACACTGTTGAAATTCCTCCACCAGGATCAAGTCACGCAATGTTTCGAAGTCTTTCCCGACTCCTTTTGACTCACACCACCGATCAAACAAGTTTTCTTTCACTCTGGCAAACTCCACATGGGTCTCACTCTCCCTCTTCCTGGCATTCCTGAATTTTTGCCAGTAAGCTTCCGGAACCAACTCATAGGCTTTGAGGATGTGCTTCTTCAATACCTCATAATCTGCACATTGGTCCATTGGTAGCGCCGAATAAATCTCTTGAGCTTTTCCCACAAGCACACTTTGCACTAGTATGGTCCAGGCCTCCTCCGGCCAGTTTAACTGTCGAGCCACTTTCTCAAAGTGTGGAAAAAATTTAGCGACTTCCTTTTCACTGAAGGGTGGAACCAGCCTCACATGTCTGCCCACATCCCAGGTGTTCTGGCGAGGTGTCGACCCCGTCAGCAAGGGTGGTACCTCTCCCCGTTCTCTCATTAACTCCAGCTCCTTGAATTTAATTTCTTGCTGAAGCTCCATGTCACGTTCCTTTAATTCCCTTTCTGCTTTTCTCTCCTCTGCTTCGAGTTCCCTTGCAGCTCTCCTCTCCTCTGCTTCTGCTTTCCTTTCCTCTGTTTTCATCCTTTCTAACCTTTCCTGGAGTTCTCGTTCCACTCTCCTTTCTTCTTCTGCTCTTTCCTTTTCTGCTTTCCTTTCTTCTTCTGCTAACCTTTCCTGGAGTTCTCGTTCCACTCTCCTTTCCTCTGCTTGTTTCTCTTCTCTCCTCTCTTCTGCTTTCCTTTCTTCTTCTTTTAACCTTTCCTGGAGTTCTCGTTCCACTCTCCTTTCCTCTGCTTGTTTCTCTTCTCTCCTCTCTTCTGCTTTCCTTTCTTCTTCTGCTCTTTCCTTTTCTGCTTTCCTTTCTTCTTCTTTGATCCGTTCCTGGCTCCGTAATTGCAACTCCAGTTTCCAGAGCTCAACGTCTTCTGGTTCTTCGGGTAGCCACTGCCAGGCTAACTCGTCCCATGTTCCTAATCCCACCATAGACTGTATCACCGTGGTCTGCAACTCTGCCTTCCTCAAATTAGTTCGGACCTCCAAGTTAAAATGTTTGGCCAATTTCAAGAGGTCCGACTTTAGTAACGCTCGGAACTGTGCCTCACTCGGGGTTACCGCAAAGTTCTGTGCCACAAACGTCATGGTGCCTATCGTTAACACCTGTTAACCTTCACCCAAGGCTTTACCCCACTTTCCCCAAAAATTTACCAATTAATACTTAATTAATAAATTTTAATTAATAAAAATATTATTTTATACAATTTTAGATCCCGGACGTAGACCCAATTGCGAATCCGCAAATCGTAATTTGGACGAGCCCCCAATTCTGTTACGTGGTCCTCCCGGTGACTACCTGGTCTCGGTGACCCCGGACCGTGAGAGGAACTCCGCCAGAAAGATTTATTATGTATGCGCTTTCGTAACGCAATCAATATGAATTCCAACCAAGAAAAAACCCCACACCAAGGATCCGGAATAATCAATGATATATTCCCCGAGCAATCAACCATCAACAATCCACAATCAACCATCAATCCCCGAGATGATTAAGATGGCCATCTTACATACGTGTGTCCCCTTTCCCCACTCCCGACCCCTTGGGTACTCACGACCCCTTTGGTCTCTGTCCCTCACAATGTCTCTGGGCCCCTCCTGACCAAGATGATGGTCGGCTTCGCCACACACGGGCGGTTGAACGAACCTCGGGCGGACGTGCTTCCACCGGGCACGTACCGTACCGGGAACCACGGCTGCAGCACACCCCTCCTGGCCAAGCGAAGCGGGCAAAGCAAGCGCCGCTTGCAACGCGCGCGAGGCCCCAAAGTGCGACCCGTACGCGTCCTTGTAGACGGTGCGGCGAACTGTGCCGGACGCTGGGTCCGTGCACGGACCCACGGCAACTTGACGTGTCAAAAGGGTAGTTACACGTCCCGGTAACTCCTCTCGCCAGACGGGCTTGGGAACGCAGCTTTTCCACGCTGCTCAATCTCGATCCCCACTCTCCTCGGAGCTGGGCGAGGAAGAGAAGAATCGTCGCGTCTCCAGGACCTCGTGTCTTTTCTTCTTCCGTTTCCGGTCTCCTTTTTCCCAGAAGGGCTCCTGACCCTTTAATCACAACAACCCTTAATCGACTACACATTGATAAGCAAAGACCTGAATAGTAATTCACATACATTCACATGAATATGTAACAATATATAGATATATATGTATATGAATATATATATATATATATATATATATATATATATATATATATATATATATATATATATATATATATATATATATATATATATAAATATCTTTTTTTTTTAATAAACAGGAAATTCATTCCTGCATGGGGCTAGTGTGAAAAAATTCTGACTCAACCCGGGACTCAAACCCAGAAACCTCATCACTTACACGGTGACAGCCCACTGAGCAATTGAGTCTCCAGGATCTCCTCACAAATTTTCCACACTTAACACTGCGAGCTTTATATATAATGGCCGATGTCTTAAATGCCTGCTATGCAGACCCCGGATGTGAGTGTAAGTATATGTATGCATGTAGCGGCTACCGCCGGGTTTTCACAATCGCCTTGCACCTATCAAGGACGCAGAGCGATCACCATGCCGGGCTCGTTCAGGACGCCCGGGCAGGCCCGCGCTCAACTTGCCAGGCCTCGGTCGGGACGCCCGGGCAGGCTCGCCCTCAACTTGCCAGGCCGCAGCCAGGACGCTGGGCCACGCCCCCTCTCGCCTTTCCTGGGCAAACGCTCCGGGATAATATGTATATATATTGCTGCCCGATAAACGGGCTTTTCAGAGTGCCTGAGTGTTTGGTTTGAATAAAGCAACTCGGATGAATTCCAGCTTTTTGTCGCGTCCATTCTTCCGATCGACGTAGGAGCCCCAGCTCCTTCATGCATATGTATGTGTATGCAAGTATATGTAGAAGTGCATTGGAGATTAACCCATCTACAATTAAAAAAACAGGAAATTAATACACACACACACACGCACATATATATATATATATAGATTACTGGACATCAATTTTGTAAAACCTTTTCATCCACAGCTCGAAATTCCCTTTGCATTTCTCAATGAAGTGCAACATATCCTTTTTCATTGTTTCTCCTTGGTTAATGGAAGAGTCCAGTTGGAATTTAACCCCAAGTAATACCCCAAATTTTTTAACCCCAAATTTAACCCCATACATCCAAGGAAATATTCAAATCATATAAAAGCCACCTTGTGTTTGGACTAAATGGATGCATGTATGTGTGGATGGACAGCTGGAGCGACTCCACCCATAATTGTAACCTGAAAAAGAATTCCAGTGTGCCATTTGTGAAGGTGCATAGATAGGCCTCATGCCTCTGGTTTCCGCCCATTGCCTAGTGCAATTATCCGAGCTATAACCATGATGTTCTTGCTTCATGTATGTAACCCAGGTTATTTATTATTATTATTATTTTCGGGTGCGAACGTGGCAGCGGTCTGTGGCCTATACATCACCCAAATATAGGGATGACCAATTTGTATAACTAGTACACCCGCAGACAGGGAGGGTCATTCCTCTTTGGGGTATATAGATTACAGTCGATCTATGGTCGGGTCTCAAGAACATTGGATGTGTGTTCATTTACCAAGTTTCTTGTGGAGAGATCGCCAAGTGGTTTAAGCATTCGAGCAAGCACTCCATTCAAAACCGTTAAGGAACGGCTGGCTTGGTAAGCGCTAGCTAGCTGCTTGGTAAATGAGCACAACCTGAGCTTTCTCCCTTTCAGTTTCGTGTTAAACAGAAGGAGCAGGTTTCAAAAGTTCACCATTAAAACGCGACGTTAGCGCCAGGAAGGGCCATGTTATTAATCCAACATTTGTGGGATATGTAGAGTACAGTAGATCTTCGCTCAGTTCTGTAAGTAAACCTTACTTCACAGATGTCGAGATTTCTCCAAATTTCTTCATTTAGTGTTATAGCCGGCGAAGCCGGTGTTGTGAATGAACGCGTACGTATTATGTTGAAAAGCCAGATTTTGCTGAATCCTTTGAGAATTTCGAAGCTTTGACACACCAAATCGATCCATGGAGGCCGCCATCTTCTGGATGCCGAAGTATGCATAAAAATTGCGAAAAAGTTCAATAGGAGTTTGTTTCACCCGTCCTTTTTTGATTCACAATCTTATGCACCTGTAATTTGTAATTAAAATACTTTAAGACCAACCTCGGCCTGCACGGGCCTGGTTATCTTCGACGAAAATCGTCACCAAACACCGGAACCAATGAGATTCGAGTATTTGAAAAAATATTTCAAAAAAGCTTATTACCGCGTTTCGGAGGCTGAAAACGGCGTCAAATATTCTAAAATTGACGAAGAATTGTTTTTTTAGAAATCTCGCGGCCGGAGGGGATAGTTTTTCACGGCTGGAAATATCCGAAGTTGAGATGGAATTCACCGAATTAATCAAGAAGGAAATTTTATAAATTTTAATCTCATCCAGAACGCAAATGGTGTCATTTTGAACTAGGTACGGTACCTACTACACCTACCTACGACCAATTACCTAACCTATTGATGCCATAGTGATGGGTAAAATAGTGGCAAGAGGCTTTGGCTTCGCCAGCTCATTGCGGCTTTGCAGTCGGGTACTGTACTGGTAAAGAGCATTAGCGATTGTTTAAAAAGCAAATCATACGTGTTTGTGGTTCATAATATTTTTACCTCCTGTAGAAGCTGTTGCTTCCTCAGAAACGCCATTATTACTATAAGCTATTTATACACGTTATCACTGCAGGAAATAAGCCTTGGGGAAGTGGGACATTATTAGTATAAATTGTAGCGGTTACCGCTGGATGCACACAATCGCCTTGCACCGGCCAGAACACGGCCAGACGCGCCTCTCCCGGGCATGCCCGGACTCACTGTTCCCGGGCACGCCCGAACCTCCCGGGCACGCCCGGTCTCGTCTTTCCCGGGCTCGCCCAGAGCGTCCGGGCATGCCCGCTATCGCCTTTTCAGGGCTCGCCCAGAGCGTCCGGGCATGCCCGCTATCGCCTTTCCAGGGCTCGCCCAGAGCGTCCGGGCATGACCGCTATCGCCTTTCCAGGGCTCGCCCAGAGCGTCCGGGCATGCCCGCTCTCGCCTTTCCAGTGCTCGTCCAGAGCGCCCGGGCACGCCCAGCCTCGACTTGCCAGGCCGCAGCCAAACACGCCCGGGCAGGTCCAGACTCGCCTTTCCAAGGCTCGCCCTTGACACCCGGGCATGCCCGGTATAGCTTTTGCCGGGCAAACTTCCCGACATAAATGTGTATATATATTGCTGCCCGATAAACGGGCTTGTAAGAATACCTGAGCTGTTTTGTTTCAATAAAGCAACTCGGACGAATTCCGTCTTTGGTCGCGTCAATTCTTTCGACTCGCGTTGGAGCGCAGTTCCTTCATTGGTGACCTACAGACATGGATACGGCAGTGACGCTTAAACTGCCTACCTTCTGGGAGGCTCACGCGGCTGTTTGGTTCGCTCAGGCGGACTCTCAGTTCGCCCTGCGAGGCATCACCGCGGCCGACACCCGCTTCCACCATGTTGTGGCGGCGCTCGGTTCTGCCACCGCGGCCCGTGCCTTGAGCCTCCTCGAGCACCCGCCGGCTGCTGACAAATACGATGCGCTGAAGACACTCCTCCTCAACGCTTTCGCCCTCTCACCAGCAGCACGCGCATGGCGCCTGCTCGCTCTGCCCGAGCTCGGCGACACGCGCTCGTCCGAGCGCATGGACTATATGCTCTCGTTGCTCGGTGAGCACTCTCCGGATTTTCTGTTCCGCGAGCTGTTCCTTCGCCAGCTGCCTCACCCGGTACGCCTCGCCCTGGCTGGCACGTTGATCACGGATTCCCGCGCCCTCGCCAGGGAAGCCGATAAGATCTCCTCGGCGGGCCAGCACATCGGCGCGGTTACCTGGAGCCTGCCGCCGTCCGAGGCGACGCCCACGACGCCCGAGCGCCCTGCGCGGTTGGAGGCCGAACTGCCGGTGCAACTGGCGGCCGCCACGCCGCACCGCCCGCTTCCGACACGACGGCCGGGGCCTCCACCTGACCGGGCGTGGTGTTATTACCACGCCAGGTTCGGACACAAGGCTCGGACGTGCCGGCCCCCGTGCACTTTCGGCAGGTCGGGAAACGGCCGGGCCGGCGTTCATTCCCAGCCATGAGCGCCGGCCACTCGGGCAACTTGCTGTTTATTCAGGACAAAGCGTCTGGGCAGCGTTTCCTGTGTGACACCGGCGCCCAACTGAGCGTCATACCCGCCTCCGAGCAGGACAGGCGGGACGCCGTTTGCGGCCCCTCTTTGGTCGCTGCTAATGGCTCGGCCATACGCACTTTCGGCCCACGCGTCGTCACCCTCTGCTTCGGCAGCCAGCGTTTTCAATGGACTTTTGTGACCGCCTGCGTCCCCATGGCTTTGCTGGGCGCCGACTTCCTCTGCGCGCACGGGCTGCTGGTCGACGTCAAACGTCGTCGCCTTGTCAACGCCGAGACCTTCAGCTCCCTGGCGTGCACGATGAGCAGCTCCGCGCCGACCGAACTGGCGTGCGCCCTCCCGGCAGCGAACGAGTTCGCTCGCCTGCTCGCGGAATTCTCGGCCCTCACGCGGCCGACGTTATCGGCCGTCGCGGTGCGGCACGGGATCGAGCACCACATACCCACTACGGGCCCGCCGGTCTACGCCAGGGCCCGCCGCCTCGACCCGGCCAAGCTCGCCGTGGCGAAGGCCGAGTTCGACGCGTTGGAGCACCTCGGCATCGTGCGGCGCTCCGATAGCGCGTGGGCCTCGCCACTGCACATCGTGCCAAAGCCGGGGGGTGGATGGCGCCTGTGTGGCGACTACCGCCGTCTCAATGACGCTACCACCCCCGACAGGTACCCGATCCCGCATATTCAGGACTTTTCCGCCCGTTTGGCGGGACGGGTCATCTTTTCGAAAATTGACCTGATACGGGGCTACCACCAGGTACCTGTCCGGGCGGCCGACGTCCCGAAGACGGCCGTCATCACGCCGTTCGGCCTGTTCGAATTTTTGCGGATGCCGTTTGGCCTCAAGAACGCGGCCCAGGCGTTCCAGCGCTTGATGGACGGCGTGCTGCGCGACCTGCCGTTTCTTTTCGTCTATCTGGACGATATCCTCGTCGCCAGCACGTCCCGCGCCGAGCACCTCCTCCACCTCCGAACACTGTTTGTTCGCCTCAGCGAGCACGGCTTAATTGTCAACCCGGTCAAATGCCACTTCGGCGCGACGACCGTTGACTTTTTGGGCCACCGCATCACCAAGACCGGGGCCGTGCCGCTGCCGACCAAGGTCGAGGCAATCACCACGTTCCCGCGTCCCCGTTCCATCAAGGCCCTCCAAGAGTTCCTCGGCATGGTGAATTTTTATCACCGATTCGTGCCCCGCGCTGCTCAGCTCATGCGGCCCCTTTACGAGGCCCTCCGGGGCAAGCCGGCCAAGCATGACATTGCTTGGTCCGCGGCCATGGACGTGGCCTTCGCCAGCGCCAAACGGGCCCTCGCCGACGCAACGCTGCTGGCTCACCCGGTGCTCAACGCGCCCATTGCCCTCACTACGGACGCCTCCAACTATGCGGTGGGCGCCGTCCATGAGCAATGGGTGGACGGGGTTTGGCAGCCACTCGCTTTTTTCAGCCGGCAACTCCGGCCGAACGAGTTAAACTACAGCACGTTCGACCGCGAGCTGCTCGGGCTATTCCTGGCCGTTCGCCATTTCCGACACCTCCTGGAGGGCCGCCCGTTCACGGCTTTCGTCGACCACAAGCCGTTGGTCTACGCAATGGCTAAGGTCACGGAGCCATGGTCGGCCCACTAGCAGCGCCACCTCTCCGCCGTGTCGGAGTTCACCACGGACATCCGGCACGTCGCCGGCAAAGACAACGCCGTGGCCGACTGTCTTTCTCGGGCCAGCGCGAACGCGGTCCACCTCGGCATGGACTTCGCGCTCATGGCGGCCGACCAGACCACCGATGCCTCGGTGCAGGCACTCCGTGCGGCGGACACGGGCCTCCGCCTGGCCGACATTCCCTTCGCGGGCACCGTCCTGCTCTGCGACGTCTCCCAGGGCCAGCCTCGCCCCATCGTGCCCGTTTCCTGGCAGCGCCGCATCTTCGCCTCCATCCACGGCCTTTCTCACCCGGGCCGGAAAGCTTCTCAGAAGCTGGTGTCGGTGCGTTTTGTCTGGCACGGCCTTCGCCGAAACATCCGCGACTGGGCCAACGCCTGCACGGCCTGCCAGCGGGTCAAGGTCCACCGCCACACCCAGACCCTGCTGGCACCTTTCGCCGTGCCTGAACGGCGTTTCGACCACGTCCACGTGGACCTGGTGGGTCCCCTGCCCCCCTCGCGGGGGTTCACCCACCTGCTCACCATGGTGGACAGGACCACCAGGTGGCCGGAGGCCGTGCCCCTCGCCTCCACCACCACCGCCGACGTGGCGCAGGCGTTCATCGCCACCTGGGTCGCGCGCTTCGGCGCACCAGCGGACATCTCGTCCGACCGCGGCCCACAGTTCACGTCTGAGCTTTGGGGCGCGGTCGCCCGTTCGTTGGGGGTCACGCTGCACCGCACCACGGCCTACCACCCCCAAGCCAACGGGTTGTGCGAGCGGTTTCACCGCTCCATGAAGGCCGCACTCATGGCCGGCCTTCAGGACGACGGTTGGGCCGACCGGCTGCCGTGGGTCCTTTTGGGCCTTCGCACGGCCCCCAAGGAAGACCTCCAGGCGTCCGCCGCCGAGCTCGTCTACGGCCAGCCGCTCCGCGTCCCGGGCGAATTCGTGCCCGACGCTACCAGTCCCTGGTCCGCCGCTCGCCAGCGGTCGGACCTCCAGGAGGCCGCCCGACGATTTGCCCCCGTGCCGACGTCCCGCCACGGTGGCCCCCAGTCCTACGTCCCCCCGGCGCTTCGCACAGCGGAGTACGTCTTTGTGCGTCATGACGCGCACCGGGGGCCACTCCGGCCGCCGTACGATGGGCCCTTCCGGGTCCTGCGACGGGGCGACAAGTCTTTCATCGTCGACTTCGGCGGCCGGCCGGACCGGATTTCTGTGGACCGCCTCAAACCGGCGCACATGGACGTCGACCGACCACCACGGTTGGCCCTTCCTCCGCGGCGAGGCCGCCCCCCGTCCACAGTTCCCCCCGCTCGACCACCCACCACCACGTCGGACCCCTCCCCACGACCCTCCAGGGGTCGCTTCGGCCGGGTCATCCGGACCCCCCTTAAATTGACCCTGCCGGTGCAGGTCGATTCTGGAGGGGCGTGTGTAGCGGTTACCGCTGGATGCACACAATCACCTTGCACCGGCCAGAACACGGCCAGACGCGCCTCACCCGGGCATGCCCGGACTCACTGTTCCCGGGCACGCCCGAACCTCCCGGGCACGCCCGGTCTCGTCTTTCCCGGGCATGCCCGCTCTCGCCTTTCCAGGGCTCGCCCAGAGCATCCGGGCATGCCCACTATCGCCTTTTCAGGGCTCGCCCAGAGCGTCCGGGCATGCCCGCTATCGCCTTTCCAGGGCTCGCGCAGAGCGTCCGGGCATGCCCGCTATCGCCTTTCCAGGGCTCGCCCAGAGCGTCCGGGCATGCCCGCTCTCGCCTTTCCAGTGCTCGTCCAGAGCACCCGGGCACGCCCAGCCTCGACTTGCCAGGCCGCAGCCAAACACGCCCGGGCAGGTCCAGACTCGCCTTTCCAAGGCTCGCCCTTGACACCCGGGCATGCCCGGTATAGCTTTTGCCGGGCAAACTTCCCGACATAAATGTGTATATATATTGCTGCCCGATAAACGGGCTTGTCAGAATACCTGAGCTGTTTTGTTTCAATAAAGCAACTCGGACGAATTCCGTCTTTGGTCGCGTCAATTCTTTCGACTCGCGTTGGAGCGCAGTTCCTTCAAAATATTGTTTTGTAATAACATTAATAATACGCGATTAACATTAATTTTGTTATTAAAAGCGTCTTTGGAAAAACGCCACGATAAAGCTAATTTAACATTTATATACACCTCAACGTGCAACCCCATTGACGGCAATGGCGGGCAAACTCGCTCGGGGGGAGAAAACCCCCTTGGGGAGGGGGGCAAATGAATGCGCTACAACCTTCATTGTGTAACCCTTGGTCATCCTGTCAAGTTTGGTTGAGAGTGGATAAGTAACGACAGAATGTATTGGTGTCAAAAATACATCAGACAGACACAAATGGTGTATTTTAGTATGATAAATGAAGGTTTTTGTACGTAATTTCGGGTTTAGCCCATGTTTTAACAAGGCTGATTGGTGTGAAAATACAGAGGGGTCGTCCGTTACATGCATTAGGCATGTTTTTGCTTCATGTACGCAATCCGGTTTCAGTGATCTATTGTCTATACACCACCCAAATAAAGGGATGAGCAATTTGTATAATAAATGAAGGTTTTTGTGCATAATTCCAGTTTTATCCTGAGTTTTCAAGGCTGAAATTTTTGAAAATACAGAAGCTTCACCCGTCATTTTGACAGGTTTTTCCGCTCATATTCAAATATTTATTTGCTGCTTCCTCGGCCATCATTGAACAGGTCACCAAACTTTATATATCATGTACACACACACACACACACACACACACACACACACACACACACACACACGAATGAAATGGTTAGTTATCCACAGTAAAGGATCACAATTGGTGCCGACGTTCCAGGCCTCTTTTTTTTGCTCCGATAGAGGGTAGGGCCCAAAACGTCAGCATCAATTGTGATCCTTTACTGTGGGATAACTCTAAACAAGATGGATGGAGGTAATGTTTTCACCTCTGTTTGGTCTGCTTGTGAGCAGGATATCTGAAAAGTTATGGACGGATAATGACAACATGGTGGATGAGTTGGGTCGGTTTCAAGAACAAGTTGATTCGAATTTGGTTAAGATCCGGATGCAGAGCTGGCCTATCAATGGGATACATAATGTAATTACTATTACTATTAGTGTTAGGGTTATGGTTAGGGTTGTTAGGGTTAGGGTTGTTGTTAGGGTTAGGGTTAACTTTACCCTAACAGCGTTGAGGTATGCCGAGTGCTGTTCTACTATTGTTATGTTTTTATTGTCTTGTGCTGCCAATTAGACCAATATTTCTGGCCTGGCATTTCAACGATATACTTGTTTGTGTGTACTTCGACTGAATGCGTATCCTCATCTCTAGCCTCATTCCTTTGCCGCAAACACTGATGAGTATGGGTTCCAGCACAACCCCAGCCATTTGGCACTCAAATGCCAAGAGCCTCGACGGGGACTTGGATCTCATGCTCCAAAGTGCTTCGTTGCCATGGAGAAGTGGAGAACCGCAGTAATAGTGAGTGGCGATTTCTTCCAACAATATCTTCGTCTTATCGTGGCGGGTTATGTATGTGTAATCCCAATGGATGCAACTGGCAAACTCTCTCACATCCAACTCCACCAGACAAAAATGGCGTCCTAAAGTCTGACTTGTACTGAAGCTTCCATTCTTCCCGATGCAGCACCAACATTTCCGGTTCTTCACACAGCGAGTTGAAGATGATCTTTGTTCGTTGTTGGACTTTATATAACTACCAAATCCAAAGTAATTCTAAACGGATCTTAACCCAAATTTTAGAGAACCTGCTCCTGTTGTTTGGCCTTTTGTAGGTGTATAGATTTCCCCTCTTTTCCTTTTCTGGCTCTTCCATGAACCTTGACATTTGTCTAAAGGGAATGAAACACACCATACATGTCTGACACAAGGAAAGGCTGATTGATCTGATCTGCTTTTTATTGATCAGGTGTTGCTCGCACATTGCTATCTCGAATGTTTACTTTTCCATTTTTTCAACAAGATGTGATGATGTGTTGGTGTGATGGAGTTTCTGGACCAACGAAGATGGTTGCCATCACAACAATGGACTATGTCAAATATTGTGACGTATGAGGTTGATTTAATCTGTAAAAGGACTTTCATTTCCACAATCGGTATTCATCACCTGAACATTAATAATTATACTCTTCTATAGGTGCCATTCCGTCCGTCCGTCCGTAGATATTCAAACGGAATACCTGATATGACAGGTACAGGTGCTTCCTATGGATGTCCAATGGGGTCACCCGACCAGCGTAATGCCGTCAACCCATGACAGACATCCTAACCATTCCCCAGCTCTCTCTCTCTCCTTGCTTTCTTTGAGTTTTGATTGGATCGTTCAGCATTTAAGACCGTCGTCCAATCAAAGCTCAGAGAAAGTTCATGTTGTTCTATCATCATGATCTGGCGTGTGATAGGTTATAATTTCTCACAGTGGGAGGGGCAACACCCAAACCACAAACCACTCCCCCATCTCCCAGCCTTGGCCTCTGGATTTAATTTACTCTGCTGGTGCGACTGTGCCTCTGATGCAGTGCCCTCCATTACCAGTCAGCTGGTACTCATTTTGCAGACCTCGGAAGGATGACAGACTGAGTCAACCCACGTGGTGTTAATTCAACGGTTGACAGGGACTCAAACTCGGGACCCTAAGATCTCAAGCAATGTGAACTGATCTCTTCCATAAACCCAAACATGTGATTAGGTTTGTCAAACACTTGTGTACAAATTTAGTTTGTTTCAGACATTTAGTTTGGTTTGCTCTTTGTTGTTAGCTTTGTCTTTGTTGTTGTTGTTGCCCCTGTGCTGTCTTTCCCTCGTGGTCCCCCTGTGCTGTCTTTCCCTCGTGGTCCCCCTGTGATGTCTTTCCCTCGTGGTCCCCCTGTGCTGTCTTTCCCTCGTGGTCCCCCTGTGCTGTCTTCCCCTCACGGTCCCCCTGTACTGTATTTCCCCCGCGGTCCCCCTGTGCTGTCTTTCCCTCACGGTCCCCCTGTACTGTCTTTCCCTCGCGGTCCCCCTGTGCTGTCTTTCCCTCGTGGTCCCCCTGTACTGTCTTTCCCTCACGGTCCCCCTGTACTGTCTTTCCCTCACGGTCCCCCTGTACTGTCTTTCCCTCGTGGTCCCCCTGTACTGTCTTTCCCTCACGGTCCCCCTGTACTGTCTTTCCCTCGCGGTCCCCCTGTACTGTCTTTCCCTCGCGGTCCCCCTGTACTGTCTTTCCCTCGCGGTCCCCCGTGGTCCCCCTGTGCTGTCTTTCCCTCGTGGTCCCCCTGTACTGTCTTTCCCTCGTGGTCCCCCTGTACTGTCTTTCCCTCGCGTCCCCCTGTATTGTCTTTCCCTCACGGTCCCCCTGTACTGTCCTTCCCTCGCGGTCCCCCTGTACTGTCTTTCCCTCGCGGTCCCCCTGTGCTGTCTTTCCCTCGTGGTCCCCCCTGTACTGTCTTTCCCTCATGGTCCCCCTGTACTGTCTTTCCCTCGTGGTCCCCCTGTACTGTCTTTCCCTCGCGGTCCCCCTGTACTGTCTTTCCCTCACGGTCCCCCTGTACTGTCTTTCCCTCGTGGTCCCCCTGTACTGTCTTTCCCTCGCGGTCCGGTCCCCCTATGCTGTCTTTCCCTCGCGGTCCGGTCCCCCTATGCTGTCTTTCCCTCGCGGTCCGGTCCCCCTATGCTGTCTTTCCCTCGTGGTCCCCCTGTACTGTCTTTCCCTCGCGGTCCCCCTGTACTGTCTTTCCCTCGCGGTCCCCCTGTACTGTCTTTCCCTCGCGGTCCCCCTGTACTGTCTTTCCCTCACGGTCCCCCTGTACTGTCTTTCCCTCATGGTCCCCCTGTACTGTCTTTCCCTCACAGTCCCCCTGTGCTGTGTTTCCCTCATGGTCCCCCTGTACTGTCTTTCCCTCGTGGTCCCCCTGTGCTGTCTTTCCCTCGTGGTCCCCCTGTACTGTCTTTCCCTCACAGTTGTCAGCTCTTTCACGAGCCTCGATTCAGTATACAAAAAAAAAAAAAAATGATAAAACTTTTTTTAAAATCACAAACCACGTGGATTACAATAAAACAGGTGTGCCTGGGTTTTGTTTTTGTTTTCACCTGTAAGTCTGCTTATTTATTTATTATTACAATATTTCAAAGAGGCATGCATAGAGAGAGAAAGTGACACCAGAAAGGGGAAGACAAGATATGTTTTTGAAAAAGACCAGATCGATCTCAGGAAGGTTTGGTCTAGGATTTGGGTCCTTAAGAGTAGAACAGAAAAATATTTGACAGAAAAACCACAGGTGAAAGAAATATGGAAGGACTATACCTAAACTCAATACAAACGGGACAACAATATGACGGCAACCTTCGAAAGAAGGGAATATGAGCAAAAACCAATTGTGATATAATTTTGAGGTACATAGAGCTCTGAAAGAGCTGGCAAATGGAAAAGCACCAGGTGTAGTACTTCCATGAGTACCTGTCTCTCCCTTCGGTCAACGGATTCTGAACGAGATCCCACTTAATGAATGAAGGTGTTGGAAGAAATCACTATGTTCAAGTCTAAAGAGCGAAAGTGTAGTCTGAAAGGACTAAATTATCCATAAGTGCAGTAACAGTAAGATTTTGTCTTACAATGTAGTTGGTGAATGGCCTTATATTTTGTACAACAGTACAAGCTACATCTACTGTGTATCCGGTCTTGCTCCTCGTGCCGTCTCTTTCTTACCTCTCTTCTTGCCCAATCCACCCCAGGTGGCACGCGGACCTCTAGAAACTCTCACCTGCTCCAGGTATGTTTCCCACCTGCATTCAGGTACACAAGTTTGACAGGTATGTAAGTAAGCTTATAACAGGGTAAGTTTAAAATGCTGATATTTACTGTTAACCATGTTTGGGAAGAGGGGGTGGGAGGAGGAGGTGGGAGTGGGAGCGGTATGGGCTGTGAGGGGTCGTTATGAACATACTAGTAAAAAGCCCATCAAATATGACGCGTTGGAACAGTTTATTTGACGGTGCAGACTCGTCTAGTGTCAGGTGTGCTTATGGCTTCTTTATTTATTAGACATCTTATGGATGTAAATGGACACTCGGTTTACTCTGCGTGTGTTGCACATCACGTGCAGCGAATTTCACCTCCCTGTGCCTTGTATTTATTGTGATTAAAAAAAAACGCTTCTGTACACCGCCCTTGAGGCTCGGTTTGAAGCCACCGTCTACAATTCCAATAGAAGACATAATTACTCTTTTATGGAAAATGTTTTTCAAGTTTGTTTTATCCTTAAAAATGGACCGTAGTGAACACACATTTATGTTGAAAGATTGGCCTTTAAAACCTACCCATGTGAAGGGGGACAGACATCTGTACAAACACATAAACTGACTGTGTTTTATATGGGAGATTTTTTTTCAGTCTCGGGGCCATAAGATAAATTATACGAGATTTTTGCATCTATTGGTAAAATGAGAAGCGTCTGTCTGCCCTGTCCGTCCGTCCGTGTGTGTGTATGCGTGTTATCCATTGTCGACGCTCACTTGCACTAACAGGAAATGTTACAAACTCGACAGCTCTCTTATCCACGGATATTTCTCGTATTTCCGTGAATCCGATTTTCATTCAGGGATAGAACAATTATGCTTATCAATTTTGAAATGATCACTCTTTCGTTTAAATGCTGAAAATTATGTTTAAAGGACGATTTGAACTTCCCATGTTGCGCTGATAACGGCAGGTTAAAAATAGCCGTGGAGCTGAACAGTCATTGCAAACACACACCGCACATGCACACCAGCCTCATTAACATTAATACGTCATTTCGATAGTCACGTGTTATTGAGACAGATTTGCTAGGTTTGTTTCATATTTAGGCTTTGTGAAGGATTCTATATAAGAACAACCAACTGGAATGGGAAGGGTGGTGGCAATAACTCAACTGCTGTTCTCAAAGGACCTCGTTGGATCTGTAATGCCCACGAGTGATCTCCGTCCTCTGGCAATTGATGTCCTTCCGAGAGGGATGGCACACACATTGATGCCACGCCCTGTATGTGAAACACCAGGATGACGCAGTTTATGGCTGGGTCAGGATTGAGGCGTGATCCTGCCATAACCCTCTTAAAGGGACCAGGAGAGATGGACTACGAAATGTCACGTGCTCTTCAGAGCCAATGAAAACCCAAGTGGATGCCTCCGCATTAATTATTGGAAAATTCACTGCATTCAATTTGTTGTTTTAAACGTGCATCCCATTTTCAAAACGAGGCCGTAAAGTGAAAATATGTCACTGATCAGATCGAGTAATTGTCCGTTTTTGAAACTTAAGTTTCATAGTTTTCCCTTTTTGCCTCTGCCACCGAAGGTAGTTACAGGTTATGTTTTCCACCACTATTTGTTTGTCTGTTAGCAGGATATCTCAAAAAGTTGTGCACGGATTCAGACGAAACTTGGTGGAGAGGTTGGGTATGTGACAACGACGAAATGTTTAGATTTTGGTGAAGATCCGGATTTTGATCAGGATACTAGAATTTTAAAAGTGATTCTTCATCAAAGAGAGACAGGGCAAAAAAACGATAGGATGAAAAACGATATATTGCACAACATCTCACCAAGTTGTGGACGGATTTGAACGATTGTTGGTGGAGAGGATGGTTGTGTGACGAGGACGAAATCTTTAGATTTTAGTGAAGATCCTGATCAGGATACTAGAATTTTAAAAGTGATTCTTCATCACAGAGGCAACAACAACAACAACAACAACAACAACAGGCATTTTAAGGCCATTTAAGGCCCCCGTCCTTTACAAGCTTCACTGGCTCCCCATCTCCCAGAGAATCCAGTACAAAATCCTCCTCTTGACCTACAAAGCCCTCCATAACCTGGCCCCAACCTACCTGGCTGACCTCCTCTCCAGACACACTCCCAACCGCAACCTCCGCTCTGCTGGTACCAACCTCCTGACCCCCCCCCCCCCCCATCCGGACAAAATTCAGATCCTGGGGGGACAGGGCCTTCTCCATCGCTGCTCCCACCCTCTGGAACTCACTACCTCATACCATCAGAGACTCCTCCTCACTCACCACATTCAAAACATCACTCAAGACCCACCTGTTCAACACTGCATTCAACATTTAACCCACAGCATTTAACCCCTGACTATCTCTTCTCCTTCTCCCTCCTTTTTGCTTTGAATATTTCCCTATTGATTCTTGTCTTTTTGCAATTGTTTTTATGTTTTGCTATGCATTATGTTTTGCACTCTGTCAAAGCGTCTTTGGGCTTCCTGAAAAGCGCTATATAAAATAAATACATTATTATTATTATTATTATTTTCCGAGCTAGAGCGGGCGTTAGCCTTGCGGTCCCCATGACAATCTTCTCCATTTTGCCCTATTTTCTGCATCTCTCCTTGTTAACCCCCTTGCCCGCATTTCTTCTTCGACCATCTTTAGCCAAGTCTTTCTCGGTCTTCCCCGTCTTCGATTTCCTTCTACATTCATTTCCATCACTCTTCTCAACCAGTCACTTTCATCCTTCCTCAACACAAGACCAAACCATCTCAACCTGTTTCTCTTCACAGCATCAATCACAGGCTCTATTCCCAACATCTTTCGCAATTCATCATTTGTCTTCCTCTCTCTCAACGATACTCCGCACATCCATCGAACCATTCGCATTTCCACCCTTTCCAGCCTTCGTTGCTGCTCTACATTCATGACCCATGTCTCGCTCCCATAAATCATAACACTTCTCACACATGCAGCATACACCTTTCCGTTCAGCTTCAACGACACTCCCCTACTCGTCAGCATGCCACTCAGTTCCCGAAACTTCTTCCATGCACATCTCACTCCAGCAACTGTTGCCGAGTCTGATCCACCTTCTCCATTCAGCATCTCTCCAAGGTAACAAAATGTTTTCACACCTTCCAGCTTCACGCCGTCTCCAAGATCCAACTCAACATTTCCTCCATCTGCAGCTCCCTCTGTGCACACCTTACATTTGAATGTAGCTGCCACACTGGTTAATGACCCTCTCAAACCACTACATTTTTGATGAACCCACAGCGCACATTGTACATTGAATGGAATTCACTCCGACACCCTTCCTACACACAGCACAGGGCCACTTCCCAGTTCTTTCCACCTCACCACATGCTTTACCACTTGCCATCACCTTCGTTTTTGCGATATTCACCTTCAGATCTTTGTCTCCATACATTCCTTCCACTTGTTCATCTTCTCCTTCAGTCCATCCATACTTTCTGCAATCAACACCAGATCATCTGCATACAACAACTCCCACGGTAAACCCTCCTTTACGTAAAGAGCCAGCACCTCCATCACAGCTACAAATAGTAGTGGACTTAGTACCGACCCCTGATGCACTCCCACCTTCACCTCAAACTCACCACTGTTCCCGTCCTTCGTCCTTACAGCTGTGCGTGCTCTTTCGTACATTGCCATCACTACTCTGATCAACCATTCCTCCACTCCTAACTTCCTCAATGCCCATGTCACTACTTCGCGTGGAACCCTATCGAATGCTTTCTCCAGATCAACAAACCCAAGAAACAACTTCTTCCTCTTCTCCATATACGTCTCCTGCAACTGCCTTACAATAAAAAGCACATCTGTCGTTCCTCTTCCTGGCATAAATCCAAACTGCATTTCGTCAATCTTCACTTTTTCCTTATCCTCCTCTCCAACACCCTTTCCAATACCTTCATTCCATGCTCCAATAACCTTATCGCTCGATACGAGCCACAGTCCAGAGGGTCACCTGTCCCCTTGTATGGAGGGACAAGGGTACTCATTTCCCAATCCACTGGAATGCGGCCTTCTTTCACCACCAGATTACAGATCTCTGTCATTCTCTTCACACCCCAACTTCCTGCTGCCTTCAACATATCTCCCACAACTCTCGTCGGCCCTCCCGCTTTTCTACTCTTCATTGCTTTTATCGCTTCCTCAACTTCCCTCTCAGTTATTTTCTCTGCCGGTCCTAAAACTGGGTTACTCTCTATTTTGCCATCCCATTCATTCTCTGCATTGAACAGTATTTCCATATATCTCTTCCATCTTCCTTTAATTCCATCTGGGTCCACCACGATTTGTCCCACTTCATCCTTCAAGCAACTCACCGCCATCACATCACACCTCTCTTTCGCTATCTGCTTTGCAATCCTGAGTACCGCTCTCTGACCCTCTTCCGAATCCAAGCGTTCTCCGAACATTTTCCTACATGCCTCCTGCTCCTTTGCTACCTCTTTCTTTTCAGCCTTCTTGGCTGCCTTATAACTTTCATGCTCTGCTTTTTCTGCTCCCGTACCCTTCGCCTTCTGCCACTCCTTGAACTTCTTCCTCTTCTCGTCAATCCTCTTTCCAACTTCATCATCCCACCACCATGTTTCCGAGTGCCTCGGTCGTCCTTTTGTCCATCCACATACCTCACCAACGGCTCCCAACAGACTATCTTTCATTGACATCCAACCACTTTCAAGCTCAACCACATCATCCTCGACCCTACGCAGCCTCTCTTTTAATGCCTCCCTTACTGTCACGTCTTTCAACCTCCACACCTTCATTCTCGGTTGGTACTTCACCTGCCGAGCTCTCCTCGTACCTTTCACCCTTATGTCGCAGACAATCAAGTGGTGCTGTGAAACAACTTCCTCCCCCGGGATCACCTTTGTGTCTCGGAGGTGCCCCCTATCTCGCCTACGCACCATCAGGTAGTCAACGGTTGTCGTCGACCCACCTGACGTGTATGTAACAAGCTTATTATCCTCTTTCTGGAACTGAGTATTACAAATCAACAAATCAGCTCCATCAACAAACTCCAAAATCCTTTCACCTTCTCCATTTCTCACACCATATCCGTAACCCACATGAACTCCCTCAAAACCGTGTATACTCCTTCCCACATGCCCATTTAGGTCTCCTCCTTCCACAACAACTTCCTCATCTTTCACGTTTTCCATCAGCTTTTCTATTGCACACCAGAACTTGTCCTTCTCTTCATCGCTCCGACCAACCTGCGGAGCATATTCCGAGATGGCGTTCACCAAGAGCTTTCCAATCATCATTTCACCATCATCAACCTTTCACTAACTCCAGTCACATTCACCACACTGTCTACAAACTCCTCAGACGACAGGACACCAACACCATTCACGCCCTCCGGGCACCCTTGCCACACTAACTTATATTTCTACCCCTGTCTACCCTTCACCATTCTCACACCAGTTCCCTTCCATCTCGTCTCTTGCACACAACGTATGTCCACTCTTCTTCTGACCATTACTTCCACCACTTCTCCTGATCTCCCTGTCATTGTCCCTACATTCCATGTCCCAAACCTCAGAAACCGATCTCCACGTGGGGCATCAGACGTTTCGTCATCGTAAATTGAGTGATTTCCACCCTTGCTTTGATTGGGTTCCCCACCTTGAGGTTTGACCAGAGTGAGTGGAGTCCCCCACGGGGTACTTCGGGCTGTACCCTGCCCACATGTAATTGTAATTGTCATGGTTCTCTTTTTGAGGCAATGTTTTTATGGCCGAATGCCCTTCCTGACGCCAACCCTTTTCGTCGCCTCTTACGACACGCAGGGATACGGTGTACCTATTCTAAACCGGGGTACACACCAGGTAAATAGAGAGATTGGGCCAAAAACGATGGAACGAAAAAAGATATATTGCACGACATCTCACCAAGTTGTGGATGGATTTGGAAGAAACTTGGCGGAGAGGATGGTTGTGTGACAAGGACGAAGTGTTTCGATTTTAGTGAAGTTCCTGATCAGGATACTATAATTTTTAAAGTGATGCTTCATCATGGAGAGATAGGGCCAAAAACGATAGGACGAAAAACGATATATTGCATGACATCTCACCAAGTTGTAGATGGATTATGACAAAACTTGGTGGATGCATGGTTGGTTGACAAGATCAAGCCAATTTGATTTTGGTTCAGGTCTGAATCCAGATCCGGCCTATCAGTGGGATACAACACGTAAACTGTTCAGCCTGGTGGAGGTACGTGCTCTACTGAGTGCTGTTATAGTTTTAATAGTTTTTTTTTGTCTCAGGTGTAAAAGTCCAGATGTGCACCTGCATTTTTGCAAAACCTCATTCTCCTTCGCACAGTGTGGCTTGGAGGACATTCTCAGCCAACATCAAGGTGGACTCCGATACGAAAGAGATGCGGTACAAATTATAGTCTTCAGGTCGCAAATCAAATCAGGTGGACATTGCTCATGCCGTCGATTAAACCATCGCAGAAGATTAAACGCCTTTTCTAAAGAATGTAAACCTCAGTCGACTGTAACTCTGTCGGTGGGTTATCCCTTGCGGACGCTGACTCTCTGTTGCCAGGGAAACCTTCAGCAACACAGTAGCCCCATGGATGAAAAGCACACCACAGGGTGCCATGGCTGCAGGTCACGTGGGCATATGAGCAGGTGCCTCCTAACAAGTGTCATCTCTGCTGGGACATTCGACCTGCCAGTGATCGTTCGTAGTGTCTATTGTCCTCCGAGTAGAGAAGCTTCCCAAAACCCTTCCCAGTTATCACGCGTTCCGTGAATATAACCACAGCAGAAACTACAACATTGATGTCTACCTTCCTACTGCCACTAGTCCTATTGTCCTGTACTCGAGCTGTTGTTGAAGGCCTTGATGAACGGAACCACCTGGTAAAATGGCCGCACTGCTAGTGCTGGAACGATGGAATAGGAACGGGAAATGGAGTGATGATGGAGGTTCCGACTGAACAAGGTGAGCTCTGAAATCGCAACGACAGCTAGGGTCTTCATACTGGGAGAGTCATATAGTTCACCACCGACTGTATTCTCTCTACTAAGTTAACAATATCTTTGAACGACTGATGTTGGTAAATACAAGTATCTGGGTGACAACGACCTGGGTAATGATGGTCGTTGTTATTGTTGAAAATTCGATATAAAGTACGATAAACGTTTCAAACTGACCTCACGCATTCACAACGAAGTCAGGAAGTGAAATTCTCTCTGAACAATCAATCTTTCACAATTAATATTAAAACTAGAGCAATGCGACTGTCTCCAATATGCCTCGGCGTAGTCCTTGCCCGTGACAACAAGTAGATGCCATCGTTCACTGTCCTAAAATAAGCGAATTTGATTTAAATCCCTTCAGCTGTTTTCAAGTATCACATTTTTACCAGACAGGACAGGTTTCATATCGATCGGTTAAGCGGTTTTAGAGAAGGGAGTTTTTTTTTATTTTTTATATCGGCTTTCAAGCCAATATGGCTGCCAAACCATGTGAAATATGACATCGAAAATGTAAACTCTGCATATCGTAGGGATCACGTTTGTCAAATTTCGTACTGATCGGATAAGGTTAGTTTTTCTATCCAAGATGGCTTCAAACCACATGACTTACGATGGCATAATTTTCAAATTATATGCAGCAATGGTGTTAGATGACATTTGTAAACTTTCACATTTATAGAGCAAGCAGCTTCTGAGATATAATGATTTAATATTGACCTACAATCCAATATGGCTGCCACACCATGTGACCAATGACGTTTTTGTGATCAACTTTTAAACACCATGCCTAGTCGATGACACACGTGAAGTCTGAGAAATTCTGCACACACACACACACACACACACACACACACACACACACACACACACACACACACACACACACACACACACACACACACACACACACACGTGCAAAACCGCAGGTATATTCTTGGACATAAAGCCAAAATAAAATGGAGTTTATTATTGATAATTACCCTTGTTATAAGTGCATGTTCAATTGAAGACGTTAAAGAGTAACATGTAACAATCGATATATATCTTGCTACATTATAAAACAACGTTAAAGAGTCACATGTAACAATCTATATATATCTTACTACATTATAAAACAAGGTTAAAGAGTAACATGTAACAATCGATATATATTGTACTACATTATAAAACAACGTTAAAGAGTAACATGTAACAATCTATGTATATCTTACTACATTATAAAACAAGGTTAAAGAGTAACATGTAACAATCGATATATATCGTACTACATAATAAAACAACGTTAAAGAGTAACATGTAGCAATCTATATATATCTAACTACATTATAAAACAAGGTTAAAGAGTAACATGTAACAATCGATATATATTGTACCACATTATAAAACAACGTTAAAGAGTAACATGTAACAATCTATATATAGTACTACATAATAAAACAACGTTAAAGAGTAACATGTAACAATCTATATATATCTTACTACATTATAAAACAAGGTTAAAGAGTAACATGTAACAATCTATATATATCTTACTGCATTATAAAACAAGGTTAAAGAGTAACATGTAACAATCGATATATATTGTACTACATTATAAAACAACGTTAAAGAGTAACATGTAACAATTTATATATATCTTACTACATTGTAAAACAACGCTAAAGAGTAACATGTAACAATCGATATATATCGTACTACATAATAAAACAACGTTAAAGAGTAACATGTAGCAATCTATATATATCTTACTACATTATAAAACAAGGTTAAAGAGTAACATGTAACAATCGATATATATTGCACAACATTATAAAACAACGTTAAAGAGTAACATGTAACAATCTATATATAGTACTACATAATAAAGCAACGTTAAAGAGTAACATGTAACAATCTATATATATCTTACTGCATTATAAAACAAGGTTAAAGAGTAACATGTAACAATCGATATATTGTACCACATTATAAAACAACGTTAAAGAGTAACATGTAACAATCTATATATAGTACTACATAATAAAACAACGTTAAAGAGTAACATGTAACAATCTATATATATCTTACTGCATTATAAAACAAGGTTAAAGAGTAACATGTAACAATCGATATAGATTGTACTACATTATAAAACAAGGTTAAAGAGTAACATGTAACAATCGATATATATTGTACCACATTATAAAACAACGTTAAAGAGGAACATGTAACAATCTATAAATAGTACTACATAATAAAACAACGTTAAAGAGTAACATGTAACAATTTATATATATCTTACTACATTATAAAACAACGTTAAAGAGTAACATGTAACAATTTATATATATCTTACTACATTATAAAACAACGTTAAAGAGTAACATGTAACAATATATATATATCTTACTGCATTATAAAACAAGGTTAAAGAGTAACATGTAACAATCAATATATATTGTACCACATTATAAAACAACGTTAAAGAGTAACATGTAACAATCTATATATAGCACTACATAATAAAACAACGTTAAAGAGTAACATGTAACAATCTATATATATCTTACTACATTATAAAACAACGTTAAAGAGTAACATGTAACAATCGATATGTATTGTACTACATTATAAAACAACGTTAAAGAGTAACATGTAACAATCAATATATATTGTACTACATAATAAAACAACGTTAAAGAGTAACATGTAACAATCTATATATATCTTACTACATTATAAAACAACGTTACAGAGTAACATGTAACAATCGATGTATATCGTACTACATTATAAAACAACGTTAAAGAATAACATGTAACAATCGATATATATTGTACTACATTATAAAACAACGTTAAAGAGTAACATGTGACAATCTATATATATCTTACTACATTATAAAACAACGTTAAAGAGTAACATGTAACAATCGATATATATTGTGCTACATTATAAAACAACGTTAAAGAGTACCATGTAACAATCGATATATATCTTACTACATCATAAAACAACGTTAAACAGTAACATGTAACAATCTATATATATTGCACTACATTATAAAACAAGGTTAAAGAGTAACATGTAACAATCGATATATATCGTACTACATTATAAAACAACGTTAAAGAGTAACATGTAACAATCTATATATATCGTACTACATTATAAAACAACATTAAAGAGTAACATATAACACAATCTATATATAGTACTACATTAGAAAACAACGTTAAAGAGTAACATGTAACAATCGATATATATCGTACTACATAATAAAACAACGTTAAAGAGTAACATGTAACAATCTATATATAGTACTACATAATAAAACAACGTTAAAGAGTAACATGTAACAATCGATATATATTGTACTACATTATAAAACAACGTTAAAGAGTAACATGTAACAATCTATATATATCGTACTACATTATAAAACAAGGTTAAAGAGTAACATGTAACAATCGATATATATCGTACTACATTATAAAACAACGTTGAAGAGTAACATGTAACAATCTATATATATCGTACTACATTATAAAACAACATTAAAGAGTAACATATAACACAATCTATATATAGTACTACATTAGAAAACAACGTTAAAGAGTAACATGTAACAATCGATATATATCGTACTACATAATAAAACAACGTTAAAGAGTAACATGTAACAATCTATATATAGTACTACATAATAAAACAATGTTAAAGAGTAACATGTAACAATCTATATATATCTTACTGCATTATAAAACAAGGTTAAAGAGTAACATGTAACAATCGATATATTTTGTACGACATTATAAAACAAGGTTAAAGAGTAACATGTAACAATCGATATATATTGTACTACATTATAAAACAACGTTAGAGTAACATGTAACAATTTATATATATCGTACTACATTAAAAAACAAGGTTAAAGAGTAACATGTAACAATCGATATATATTGTACTACATTATAAAACAACGTTAAAGAGTAACATGTAACAATCTATATATATCGTACTACATTATAAAACAACGTTAAAGAGTAACATGTAACATTTGATATATATTGTACTACATTATAAAACAACGTTAAAGAGTAACATGTAACAATCGATATATATCTTACTACATTATAAAACAACGTTAAAGAGTAACATGTAACAATCTATATATATTGTACTACATTATAAAACAACGTTAAAGAGTAACATGTAACAATCGATATATATTGTACTACATTATAAAACAACGTTAAAGAGTAACATGTAGCAATCTATATATATCTTACTACATTATAAAACAACGTTAAAGAGTAACATGTAGCAATCAATATATATCGTACTACATTATAAAACAACGTTAAAGAGTAACATGTAGCAATCTATATATATCTTACTACATTATAAAACAAGGTTAAAGAGTAACATGTAACAATCGATATATATTGTACCACATTATAAAACAACGTTAAAGAGTAACATGTAACAATCTATATATAGTACTACATAATAAAACAACGTTAAAGAGTAACATGTAACAATCTATATATATCTTACTACATTATAAAACAAGGTTAAAGAGTAACATGTAACAATCGATATATATTGTACTACATTATAAAACAACGTTAAAGAGTAACATGTAACAATCTATATATATCGTACTACATTAAAAAACAAGGTTAAAGAGTAACATGTAACAATCGATATATATTGTACTACATTATAAAACAACGTTAAAGAGTAACATGTAGCAATCGATATACTGTATATCTTACTACATTATAAAACAACGTTAAAGAGTAACATGTAGCAATCTATATATATCTTACTACATTATAAAACAAGGTTAAAGAGTAACATGTAACAATCGATATATATTGTACCACATTATAAAACAACGTTAAAGAGTAACATGTAACAATCTATATATAGTACTACATAATAAAACAACGTTAAAGAGTAACATGTAACAATCTATATATGTATATCTTACTACATTATAAAACAAGGTTAAAGAGTAACATGTAACAATCGATATATATTGTACAACATTATAAAACAACGTTAAAGAGTAACATGTAACAATCTATATATATCGTACTACATTAAAAAACAAGGTTAAAGAGTAACATGTAACAATCGATATATATTGTACTACATTATAAAACAACGTTAAAGAGTAACATGTAGCAATCGATATATATCTTACTACATTATAAAACAACGTTAAAGAGTAACATGTAGCAATCTATATATATCTTACTACATTATAAAACAAGGTTAAAGAGTAACATGTAACAATCGATATATATTGTACCACATTATAAAACAACGTTAAAGAGTAACATGTAACAATCTATATATAGTACTACATAATAAAACAACGTTAAAGAGTAACATGTAACAATCTATATATATCTTACTACATTATAAAACAAGGTTAAAGAGTAACATGTAACAATCGATATATATTGTACTACATTATAAAACAACGTTAAAGAGTAACATGTAACAATCTATATATATCGTACTACATTAAAAAACAAGGTTAAAGAGTAACATGTAACAATCGATATATATTGTACTACATTATAAAACAACGTTAAAGAGTAACATATAACACAATCTATATATAGTACTACATTAGAAAACAACGTTAAAGAGTAACATGTAACAATCGATATATATTGTACTACATTATAAAACAACGTTAAAGAGTAACATGTAACAAAATCTTTATATAGTACTACATTAGAAAACAACGTTAAAGAGTAACATGTAACAATCGATATATATTGTACTACATTATAAAACAACGTTAAAGAGTAACATGTAACAAAATCTTTATATAGTACTACATTAGAAAACAACGTTAAAGAGTAACATGTAACAATCGATATATATTGTACTACATTATAAAACAACGTTAAAGAGTAACATGTAACAAAATCTTTATATAATACTACATTAGAAAACAACGTTAAAGAGTAACATGTAACAAAATATTTATACAGTACTACATTATTAAACAACGTTAAAGAGTAACATATAACAAAATCTTTATACAGTACTACATTATTAAACAACGTTAAAGAGTAACATATAACAAAATCTATATATAGTACATCATAAAATGCCCCAAACCTAATTTAATGTCATGCTGTGTTAACAAAGATCCTCACATCGCATTTCCACATGGCCGTTGATATCCAGAGACAGGAGCACATCTATTATATCGATTAATCTCCGTTTCATAAAAAGAGTAGGCCATGGTGTACTGGTATTTTCTTGCCAAATCCAAATGGCCTTCCCTATTTCCATCTCGGTCAGATAATTACACCTGTGTATACCTGGGTCATGATGCATCCAGCGGATGATTAAACGTCAAGGTTCCTGAGATGAAATCATGATCATCTGATTTCAAAATGAACCTAACAGAGAATTGTCATGTACCGGTATGCAGATCGAGGATGTGTCGCAGCATCATTTTTGATTTTAGTACGTAATATGTAAATATGTTGCATCTCGGGCTCCCGGTACCGGTATGCAGAGCGTTTGTTTGGAGAAAGGACCCGAGGACAGTGCATGGATGGAGTCATCCTGAGAATGGAAGCACCATTTTCGTTACATTTCAGGAATGATAATGATCACCTTTCACTGTAAATGATAAAACGTTTATTACAAGCAATTTGTGCTAAATGCCTTTTGCAAAATGGTACCTCCTGGTATCAGATGCACACCAGGTCGGATTTTCCGAATAGCTGCTCCGTGCTGCGGATTTTGCTCGCTGTAGGGGAATTACATCCATAATCGGTTTGTTTTGCGAAAAAAACAGGATGAGGATGAAACACACCGATCCTTCCTTTCTGGTTCATAAGTGGTTCATTTCGCACGTATTGCATACAACGTCCAACTTTATTATACGTCATCGGTCGTACACATCATGATTACGTCATGAGCTTTCACATTATCAGACCATATGGAAAATTGGAAATTAAATAATAATAAACTATTCTTAAAAGGTTTAGAGTGTTCAGAGTCATCTATTTATTAGATACCTAATGAAAAAGGGCTATATGTTGAGAAGAAACAGATGGAGAAAAGGAAGAGGTGGTGGGATGATAGTAAAAGAGAAATGATTAAATAATTGTCTTGTTAGTGTTCCGATCTGTACTCCTGTCCTGTCTCATGATGCTTGGAATCCAGGTTCAATTCCCACACACGAAATGTTTGTCCATCGTCTACTGATGTCCCTGTAGTAAATAGTTCATCTCCAGGGTGAGTCACAAGTCCCAGGACACGGTTTTAGCTACTTATACAAGATTTGTTTATACCTCTACCAGGTGAGCCACAAGCCCCGAGAGTAATAACAGTAGTACATATTAACAAGATTAATAATAGCATTTACAGTAATCCAACAATTACAAACCTCCATTGAGTGTATCCGTATGACGTCTGCCGTTGTTACGGCACAGGATATTTTTTTTCCACGTGTAGTGTGAAAACCAACACAAAATACAATGTGTTATGGTGCCAACATAACATGTGTTATGTACCAAAATAACGTGTTATGTAACATAATACCATGTGTTATGCTGCTAAAATACCATGGTTATGTCCCAAAATACCATGTGTTATGGTGCCAACATATTGTCGTGATTCCCCTTGGTGAAGACCGGGAAATCACGGATAGCATAGGTCCAAACGAGAAGCGATCCAAAACGAGAAGAAGGTCCAAATGAGAAGAAGGTCCAAATGGGAAGGAGGTCCAAACGAGAAGGAGGTCCAAACGAGAAGGCAGTCCAAACAAGACGACAAAATGCCAGCTAGCGAGTCCTTTTATCGCTCGTCTCGTGATGACACCGGCACTTTTCACCAACCCCCGCAGACCACCGCTCGACGTCATCGGCGTGCCTTGCCAATCAGTCCTCTGCTTCCCTCTCAGCCCTCCCTCCACCAATCCGCAGGAAGCTTCTTGCCCCGCCCCTGGCCAATCACCAGTCCTTCCTTACTCTGCCAATCGGCGGCCTTCGTCCTGCCTCGTGTCTTCCTTCCACCAATCAGTGGCCGGCTTCTTGCCTCTGCCTTGACCAATCACGAGTCCTTCTGGGCAGGGCTCTCGGCCTGCCTGAGCAATGTGTGTCTGCCAAGTCGGGTTTGTCAGCCCAAGTGTGTCATCTCGGTTCCGGTTAGTTTTATTGTTGGGGGGATTTAATTAGTGTGTGTGCTAATGGGCTTAACTACTCTACGTGTCTCGTGCGTTGCCATATGGGATGAAGGATAGATCACAGGTCTCACGAACAGGGGAATTAGCATAATCCCTACTCTAGTTATCACAAGGCCATCCTCGTATGACCACAAATATGCAAACTTAATCCGACATCCGGGCTGGACAGGTCCTTGCTTATGTACATCAAGATGGTTCTTCTTCTTCTTGACGACAGTCGGAGCATGATACCTATACAGATCTACCTGATCTATATATCACGCTACTTCAAAATTCATAACAATACTATGTGTTATGGTGCCAACATACCATGTGTTATGGTGCCAAAATACCATCTGTTGTGTATCAAAATACCATGTGTTATGGTGCCTACAGACCATGTGTTATGGTCCCAAAATATCATGTGTTATGTACCAAAATACCATGTGTTTTGTACCAAAACACCATGTGTTATGGTGCCAAAATACTACGTATTATGCACCAAATTAGCATGTGTTAATTGTGTTATGTACCAAAATACCATGTATTATGCAACAAAATGCCATGTGTTATGTACCAAAATACCATGTGTTATGTACCAAAATACCATGTGTTATGGTGCCAAAATACCATGTGTTATGGTGCCAAAATACCATGTGGTATGGTGCCAAAATACCATGTGTTATGGTGCCAAAATACCATGTGTTATGGTGCCAAAATACCATGTGTTATGGTGCCAAAATACCATGTGTTATGGTGCCAAAATACCATGTTATGTACCAAAATACCATGTGTTATTGTGCCAAAATACCATGTGTTATGTACCAAAATACCATGTGTTATGGTGCCAAAATACCATGTTATGGTGCCAAAATACCATGTGTTATGGTGCCAAAATACCATGTGTTATGTACCAAAATACCATGTGTTATTTACCAAAATACGATGTGTTATGGTGCCAAAATACGATGTTATGGTGCCAAAATACGATGTGTTATGGTGCTAAAATACCATGTGTTATGGTGCTAAATTACCATGTGGTATGGTGCCAAAATACCATGGTTTATGGTGCCAAAATACCATGTGTTATGGTGCCAAAATACCATGTGTTATGGTGCTAAAATACCATGTGTTATGGTGCTAAAATACCATGTGGTATGGTGCCAAAATACCATGGTTTCTGGTGCAAAAATACCATGTTAGTTACCAAAATACCATGTGTTATGGTGCCAAAATACCATGCGTTATGTACCAAAATACCATGTGTTATGGTGGCAAAATACCATCTGTTGTGTATCAAAATACCATGTGTTATGGTGCCTAAAGACCATGTGTTATGGTCCCAAAATATCATGTGTTATGTACCAAAATACCATGTGTTATTTACCAAAATACCATGTGTTATGGTGCCAAAATACCATGTGTTATATACCAAAATGCCATGTGTTATTTACCAAAATACCATGTGTTATTGTGCCAAAATACCATGTGTTATGGTGCCAAAATACCATGTGTTATGGTGCCAAAATACCATGTGTTATGTACCAAAATACCATGTGTTATGGTGCCAAAATACCATGTGTTATGTACCAAAATACCATGTGTTATTTACCAAAATACCATGTGTTATGGTGCCAAAATACGATGTGTTATGGTGCCAAAATACGATGTGTTATGGTGCTAAAATACCATGTGTTATGGTGCTAAAATACCATGTGTTATGGTGCTAAATTAGCATGTGGTATGGTGCCAAAATACCATGGTTTATGGTGCCAAAATACCATGTGTTATGGTGGCAAAATACCATGTGTTATGGTGGCAAAATACCATGTGTTATGGTGCTAAAATACCATGTGTTATGGTGCTAAAATACCATGTGGTATGGTGCCAAAATACCATGGTTTATGGTGCAAAAATACCATGTTAGTTACCAAAATACCATGTGTTATGGTGCCAAAATACCATGCATTATGTACCAAAATACCATGTGTTATGGTGGCAAAATACCATGTTATGTACCAAAATACCATGTGTTATTTTCCAAAATACCATGTGTTATGGTGCCAAAATACCATATGTTACGTACAAAAATACCATGTGTTATGATGCCAAAATACCATGTGTTATATGGTGCCAAATGCTTCCTGAATGCGTTTTTCAGTTCATCAGATGCCATGCAATGCTGTACAGCTTTAGTTATTTACGTACCCCCACAGAGCATTGTCACAAGTCACAAGACTTGGAATGCGCGGTGGCCACAGAAGTGTGGCTACTGTCACAATCTGTCAACCTGTATACATCATCTGCATCTGACAATTCACAAATGAGAGTTGGTTTTTATGATTCCATGTGAAGGTCTTTCATTGTGCGACGTAACGATGAATACGAAACATCCAACTCTGCAGAACGTTTCCGTAATGATTTTTTCTGAGATCTGATAACGGATGTTTTAATGCTTTAAATTCCCAAATCATTAATTTTTGGTCGTCTGCTCTTCTTAATGTCGAGTACACTTCCAGTCTGAAATGCCTTTTCACAGCGTAGCCCATAGGGCAAAGCCGTCTAGAACAGTGTTTGTCCATCTGTTTGTCCCCTCAAACGTATACCAATCACAGCTGAAGATCTGGTCACATGACAGGTTGATGTGATCATGTCTGATGTTATTACGGCGGTACGGCGGCTGACTCTCCACACTCCGGCACTTTGAATCCAATTTCGTTCAGGTCAAACATATCGTCGAACTTGTCATATGTCACAATCGCCATTCTCTCCCTTTACGTTTTTCATTCAGTGTGAAACACAAACAAACCGATTGTTAAAATGACCATCAAATATCGAAAGCATCGGTGTTACGTCTATTCCAACAATACGGTACGTATAGGCCTTAGGCTTTATGACTCACCGTCCGCTTCGGGCAAATTAAACCCAGGTTTCTTAATACAGTTGTGTATCGTTCCAGTAGTATCGTTTTTGTAATAGTAATAATAATAATATAGTAAATATGACCATAACACTTCAATCCCAATGTCGTGAATACAAAGATAATGGAATGAAGCGGTGTAAGGTTCATGATTCCATGATAAGCGGTGTGCGGTACTAACAACCGCGGAAGTAAGGAATTCGCCTCGGTTTTTTGATAGCATGTTATTAACCCAACCCTTATGGGGTATATAGATTACAGCGGATCCTCCCCCAGTTCTGTAAGTAAAACTTACCTCACGGATGTCGGGATTCCTCCAAATTTCTTTTTTTAATGTTATAAACTGCATTAGCGACTGTTTAAAAAGCTAATCATATGTGTTTGTGGTTTATAATATTTTACAAGCCCGGCTACACCGCTGTTAGACTTACGGCCTTGTTTTCCCAAAGATAAAGATTTCATTTTGACGGTGCTGGCTTTCCAAAAAGCTCCTCAAGGTCTTCTTGCACCTGTTTCATCGTCTTGTTTGTGTTTCTCCTCTCGTGGTATCACACCACTGCTACCCTCCTCACTTCCATGCAAATGGACTAGTGTCCGCCATCTTAGTTGAATGTATTATTTGTATTATCTGAAAAAAAGAAAACAGTATAAATCCATGGCATGAACAAATCTTGTATAAGCAGCGAAAAACGAGTTCTGGACCTTGTGACTCACCCTGTGGAGGTATATGTCCGAATGTCTGTATATGCTCCCTTGGCTACCTGGATCAATATAAAAAATAAAAAAATCAAACTAAAAGGATGGAAGGAGGGAATGGAGTATGAGAGGTGAGAATAGAGAAGGGAAGGAGGTTTGGGAGAATAGGAGAGGATTACGTGGAGGGAACAGCAATGTATGGAGCACGTAGAGGCATCATAATTTCCACCATATTTGCATACCTGTACATATAAAACGAGAGTCCCTTGACTAAGGTGAAATATCGAACTAATGTGCAGAAAAAGCAAAAAGACAACCTTAAAACGAGGTACAGAATTGAAAAATATAACTCTACCACCCAACCCCCACCACCCCCACCACCATCACCACCCCCACCACCATCACCACCACCACCATCACCATAACCACCCCACCACCACCATCACCACCACCCCCACCGCCATCACCATAACCACTCCACCACCACCATCACCACCACCACCCCCACCACCACCACCATCACCATAACCACCACCCCTACCACCATCACCACCATCACCATAACCACCCCACCACCACCCCACCACCACCATCACCACCCCACCATCACCACCACCATTATGTATTCATTTTGATGACGAGAACGTTGCGTCATGGAAGATGTGCAGGTGTATTTGTCAGTACGTGATAGGACACCTGCAAAGTGTGTATTTCTGCCTTAAAGATCTTTCTCCTGTATTTAATGTGCATTTGAGACCCACATACACCTTTTTGGTGGAGACCCTTGAAATCGGTTTTCATGAAGCCCAGGTAAACACCTTTTAGCGATTTTAAATTGGGATTCACTCGAGGATTGGTGCGTGTCCTTGTACGTAAAGGTCTTGCAATCGTACGTGTCCCGATGCGGAGTGTGCAGGGAAGGACGGTCACGGTGTGCGGAAGGCCTCGCTGTCGTGGTGTGGCGTGGGCCTCGGTGTGGTGTAGACCAGGATTTCAGATAAAAATGGTCGCTGGCCTCCGGACCAAGGAACGGGTCGTGCTCGGCTTTTCCTGCGTTTTGTTGCTGTGCGGCGCAACCAACTTTGTGGCTGGAGTCAAGGTCTTCACGATCTCCTTCAAGCTAACCAGAGCTTACCAGATGGACTTCGGTGCAGGAGCCATTTACTCGGGTGCTCTTGCTGCTTGTGGTGCTTTGCTGCTGTTGGCATGGATGCTGAAATCTGAGGTTTGGCAGGCGGAGAGACCTTCGGAACATAATGCAGAACTGCAAAGACGTCACTATAGGAGCAACTTGTACGTCCTTGGAATGGCGCTCGTCACATTGTCTGTCCTCGCATCGTTCGTGGGAGCGGTAGTGGATGGAGAAGCTTTTGACAAGTCCATGAGTAAGTATGTTTTTATTACTTTAGAAAGTTTTTAAAAGCTTCTGTTCTAGTCCCAAGATAAACCTCACCAGCACCACCACCACTACCACCACCATCACCACCACCACCTCCATCACCACCACCATCACCAACTCCACCTCCATCACCACCTTCATCACCACCACAATCACCACCACCATCACCACCACCATCACCACCACCACCACCACCATCACCACCACCACCACCACCACCATCATCACCACCCACACACCACCACCATCACCACCACCTCCATCACCACCTCCATCACCACCACCACCATCACCACCCCCACCACCACCACCATCTCCATCACCACCACCAATGCAACCAACACCACCACATGCCACCACCAACGCCACCATAGCCCAATGCCACCACCATCACCACTACTACCACTGCCACCAATGTCACCACCACCACCAATTCCACCACCACCACCATCACCACCCCCACCACCACACCACCACCTTCATCACCACAACCAACATCACCATCACCACCATCACCACCCCCACCACCCCCACCACCACCACCATCACCACCTCCATCACCACCACCAATGCCACCATCACCACCACCACCACAACCAACACCATTGCCACCATCACCACCACCACAACCAACGAAACCACCAATGTCACCACCACCACCCAACACCACCCCCAGTGTCACTACCACCACCATCAACAATACACTATCAACAACGCACCATACACTTTATAGAGCCTAAAGTCTATTACCAGGTTGACCGGATGGCTTAGAGATACGCACACTCCCTCCCCTGTAAGCCTGTCCAGCCTGGGTTCGAATCCCGACCCAGCTATAAACTACAATCCTGCTGTTTCACAGGTAGGATAATTAATCAATGTGTGTACCCGTCCCTCGGATTAACGCTAAATAAGGTGTCTCGTCTGTTGACATTCGTTGGTGGACGTTAACGATCCCATAGGTGGACGTTAAAGATCCCATAGGTGGACGTTAACGATCCCATATGCTGTCATTGCTGCAGAGCAGGCGAGCTATCACCGGCGCCATGAATAAATGCAAATTCCTGTCCCAACCAGCAGGGGGCACTGCATCAGCAGCACAACCACACCATTAGCCAATGATGCTCCCACAGCCTTTTGCTGCATTCGCAGAAGCGTCTTACCAGGGGTTGTAACTCAAGGTGGGTCACCAGTCACCACTTTGACGAAGGCTACTCGACTGTGTACAGAAATTTGTAATTTGTTCATCCTGCCGGCGATAACTCACCTACTCTCCACCGTGCCGGTATCCTTAACGTGCCTTGCCATGCCTGTGTCCAGGATTATTGGGCTGATGGCCTCGAAATGGTCAGAGTGTACTCAGGGGCTCCTCACGAAGGTTTCCCCTTAAAAACAATTCAAGAAAACTTCGACAATTATTTGATTTTTTTTTCGGATTTCTCAAGTGTTATTATTTGAGTTTATGCCAAGTGTTATTATTTGAGTTTATGTCAAGTGTTATTATTTGAGTTTATGTCAAGTGTTATTATTTGAGTTTATGCTAAGTGTTATTATTTGAGTTTATGCCAAGTGTTATTATTTGAGTTTATGCCAAGTGTTATTATTTGAGTGTATGCCGAGTTTTATTATTTGAGTTTATGCCAAGTGTTATTATTTGAGTTTATGGCAAGTGTTATTATTTTAGTTCATGCCAAATGTTATTATTTGAGTTTATGGCAAGTGTTATTATTTGAGTTTATGCCAAGTGTTATTATTTGAGTTTATGCCAAGTGTTATTATTTGAGTTTATGCCAAGTGTTATTATTTGAATGTATGCCAAGTGTTATTATTTGAGTGTATGCCGAGTTTTATTATTTGAGTTTATGCCAAGTGTTATTATTTGAGTGTATGCCAAGTGTTATTATTTGAGTGTATGCCAAGTGTTATTATTTGAGTGTATGCCAAGTGTTATTATTTGAGTTTATGCCAAGTGTTATTATTTGAGTTTATGCCAAGTGTTATTATTTGAGTTTATGCCAAATGTTATTATTTGAGTTTATGGCAAGTGTTATTATTTGAGTTTATGCCAAGTGTTATTATTTGAGTTTATGCCAAGTGTTATTATTTGAGTTTATGCCAAGTGTTATTATTTGAGTTTATGCCAAGTGTTATTATTTGAGTGTATGCCAAGTGTTATTATTTGAGTTTATGCCAAGTGTTATTATTTGAGTTTATGCCAAGTGTTATTATTTGAGTTTATGCCGAGTGTTATTATTTGAGTTTATGCCAAGTGTTATTATTTGAGTTTATGCCAAGTGTTATTATTTGAGTTCATGCCAAATGTTATTATTTGAGTTATGCCCCTCTGCCCCCTTCCCCAACGACTGTTTATACCCCTTAGACCTTTTCAACCATTAAACCTTCGACCTGTTGTATCCCTTTAGACGCACACGACACAAACATCAAAAGACCTCTTCTTGCAATATGCAGACTATACCTTTTTTTTTAGCAAGTTCACCTGCCCGGTCTTGGGTGGGTACTCTCCTAGTTTGTAAAGGATAACTGCTGATACTGGCAAGGTACCCACACAGGGTTCTAAACAGGGTAGGGATGGGGGTGGCAAAAATACAAATGGTGTCTCCTGTCATCGAGTCAGCAAGATGGGAGCAACAATTTACATTTATATAGCATGATATTTCAAGAAGTTGTGGACGAGTTAGAACGAAATTTGCTGGACAGGTTGGGCAGGTGACGAGGATGAAGTGATTCGATTTTGATGAAGATCCGAATCCTGCAGACACTAGAATTTTAAAAACTTTAAAAGTGATTCTTCAACATTGAGAGATAGGGCCAAAATCAATAGATATCACAATATCCTAAAGGGTTGTGACCAAGTTACAACAAAACTTGAGCCACGTGTGCTGCAGGCGCGGACAGATCCAGAGCAGCACATTGGTCCAGTCCAGGTAGACAGCCGGATCCTCACATGCACAAAAACAAAAAAAACCAGGACAAACAATGAAACGGTTACCATGTAATGATTTGTACCATTACGCACAAAACAAAGGACTAATTAGTATTCTAATTTTATTCCAAGTGTTCTTTGTAATTGCTGCCTCGAACGAACAGGTGCCTTCTTGTGCGATGTGAGAGGTACAAGTACAACTGTGCCTCTCTTCTTGTAACTTCTGTGTTACACCTTTGTACTGAAGTATATAACTCCCTGGTACACACCTGTCACACGTGATGGTTCCAAACAGTTCTATTTATTTCATTCCTGGATTTTCTTGACTCTCTTCAGCATCTCAAGCTCACATGGAAGAGCGTATGCAGTGGATGTAACGTGTGGGACGACGCATGTCGTTCTGAAATACCTGCGCATGAAGAGCACGTCCGTCACGTGACTAACATGTACTTTGAGACGAAGCACGAGGACAATGGGGTTTATGGTTTGTCAGTTGTCACGGACAATGGGAACACATCACTGTAGCAACTTGGGCTGGTAGAATGGGTGGAGGTGCGCACATTCGCCGTGAGCTGTCTTCCCTGGGTTTGAATCCCGACTCAGGTATAACCTGTCATCCAGGTGTTTCACAGGTGTCATCCAGAACACATCACTATAGCAAATTGGGCTGGTATAAGGGGTGGAGGGAGGTACGCACATTCGCCCTAAGCTGTCTTGCCTGTGTTTGAATTCCGACCCAGGTCTAACCTGTCATCCAGGTGTTTCACAGGTGTCATCCAGAACACATCACTATAGCAAATTGGGCTGGTATAAGGGGTGGAGGGAGGTACGCACATTCGCCCTAAGCTGTCTTGCCTGTGTTTGAATTCCGACCCAGGTCTAACCTGTCATCCAGGTGTTTCACAGGTAAGTTGATTCATCGATGTGTGTGCCGTGCCTCGGATGGTCGTTAAGCCGGCTGTCCCGTCTGCCAACATTACTTGATGGACGTTAAAGATCCCACGGTGTCCTTTGCGAAGAGTAGGCAAGCCATCGCCGGCACCATGAACAAATTCCAAATTCCTGCCCTAACCTACAGGGGGCACCGCATCAGCGACACAGCCATACTCTCAGCCAATGATGCTACTCCGCAAGAAGAAGACAAGTAATAAGGAAAACTATGAAGGTTAATATTTGTCGCAGCCAAAGGGTTAATGCCCGAAACGTCAGCTTTTCCCTGGTTTTCCTCGATCAACGCCATTTTGATTTGATCCATTATTCCACCTGTGCGCCGACGCAGACTCGCAATAATGTACACATTTTGTTATCTCTCTATAATGCAAGCAATCTGTGTGTGTGTGTCTGTGTGTCTGTCTGTGTGTATGTCTGTGACCGCTGTTTCTCAACAACCACTGGTCCGATCTAAGTGAAACTTGCCAGGTATATTGCTGGGGACCTGAGGATGTGCCTTTTCAAGGTTTGCTATTAATCGGACAAGTGGTTACCAAGTTATGGCCATTTATTTAGCAAACACATACGTTTTGTACGTGAACGAAGGAGCAGCGAAGGACGAGAGCGAAGGAACGGCGAAGGACCAGAGCGAAGACCGAAGGAACGATGAAAGTTTTAATTTTTCTTTGCACGTACGGTCAAGCTACAGCGAAGGAACCGTGTGTGTTTGTTGTTTCTGCCTCGCGGTTTGAAAATTGAATACTTGGCCATTAAAACTAATTTGCGATTAATCGTAACTGCGATATGCGAACTTCCGGACAGTGAGGCCTTATTTTTGGTACGTACGTCAACGTACGTATGTCCACGTACTTACCTCCCCGCACGTACGGGCACGCACTAGTTGGATCTAAGGCTCATAGTGGATATGCCACACACATGGACATGCAGACGACTACACGAGACCCTTTGGGCCACTGAGCTTTGGGGAGGTTCCGTCACTTCCTGGGGCACTCTGGGTGCCAGTGGCGTCATAAAAATGGCGTTGCCTTTCTCACCGCACTCAGCGGGGACTTTCCAAAGGAGAAATTTCCTGCTCTCCATGGATGCCAACCTCTTCAGATTATCTGTGCTCTTAACCTATCATATACTGAACATCAAGCAAGGAAGCAGCGTGCATACATTTTAACGTCTTTGGTATGACATAAGGGGTTAACGTATCCGTAACGTTAACGTATAACGACTAGATTACTTTTGATGAATATCTTGCTCATAATGCACTCCAAAAACAAATTGACCAGATGAGCCACATGTTTCATGTGAACAACCTTCTTCGGTTACCAAGGGTACCACCAATGCACACCGCTCTGAATGATCAGTTGACAAAATATTGATTATCCCAGGTAAACAACCACTTCCGACATTTTGAATCCCATTTCCACTTGCACATCACTTCCAGAGCACTAAGACAGGAGCTGGGATGATTTACCTTTTCTTCACCTATTTTGGAGGTGAATCCAGGAGTGACACCTTGGTAACTATTTCATTATTACACGTACATTATTAGTCCTTCATGATGTTGAGATGTGTACCATTGAAGGTGACTATAAGGATGATTGGCACAAATATTCGTTTTGATACTATTGCCACATTTGTTTTCTGGCAGGACGTCCGGTGGAATGCTCAGAGGAACATCATCCGCCAAGCTGCTTTCTCCTAAAGTATTACAGCAGACTTCTCCTAACTTCCACCATCTTCAATGGACTCGAAGGCCTTCTCGGCGCAATCCTGTTGCTCGTGTGCCGTCAATATCATCTCTCCAGATTGAGCGAAATTTCAGAGGACAGGCGCAGGCAGCCAGTTCGTGATGAGACTGTGTTCCCTGAACGTCCATTTCCTCCTAGCTACGAGACCTACGCTGTTTCACTTCCACCTCCCGAAGGAGTCGAAGATGCAAGGGGTGACCCGGTCCTTTCACAATATCAGTTGCCTGGATACTCCACTGATCCTCTTCCATCGTACGATGAGCTTTTCCCTGACGGAACCAAGGACTGAGACCGACTCGAGAAAAGGTCTCCATACCTATGTGCAGTTATAAGGTTTACGCCTAGGGAGGTAACAGTTCTCGGAGCATGTTGAGACAACAGACAAAGCAAGTCTATGATGGGCCATGGTTGGAAACAACTTTAGGACCATCTATTTATTAAGTAACACAATATGGTGGAATTTTGAACCCCTTCCTCCCCATCCTTTTTCTACAACCTTAAAGCTAAGGGAAGGCAATACACTGACAGTGGGACAGTATGGCAACAGTTGGATACAGGAAGCAATGGGATGAACAAAGAGGAGAACAGAAGATAAAGGATGGGACAAAACACAGTAAACTGTAACTGAGAGGGTTGAGTTAGGTAAAGTTAATCGGCGTGAAGATATCATGAACTCGGTATGGGGGTGACAAGATAGTGGCACACCACTTCTTTTAAGCCCCTGGAGGAAAGAAAAGTGGGATTCAACCGTTTCTTGGAAGCAGATCCACAAACAGGAGAGAATATGAATAAACGAGTTGAGGTATGCATTACGCAGTCCTTGATTTTGGGGTTTAAACCTTGAGGAGTTGCTGGAAGAATGCATCCATCTTGGAGGAGCTGGGAAGGATCTGATGACTGAGAGAGCAGGGAGAGCTAGACCTGACGATGGTGTTGCTTATCAGCTGACAACACTAAAACCTTCTTAATGGAATTAAACTCTGGTATCCATTAGAGGTCCCAGGAGATAGTAGGGAGAGCTAGACCAGTCAGGGGCTAGCTTTTAGAGGCCAGCATTGCTATGTGGTTGGCCCAGGAATGGCAATGGCTGGTTGTCTGGTCTAGAAGTTCACTGACCAGGGAACTCTAAGTTTGATGATCCTTCCAGAATGACAGGCGGAGATGGTGATAACGCCAGGATTGAATGGCATGCTCCATTTACAAGACAAGCTTATACTCTATTCCAGATCAGTGGAGAGTGACACGGCTGTAGTCTACCAGTGAATGGGACAGTGTACTGTTTGACACAATGTCAACTCATCTACAAAAAGGAAAGAGGGTATTCAGGGCATCAGAGAGGTTGTTTATGTCATTATCAAGGCACTACCTTGGCGCACTCTTACCCCCACTGGGAGAGGACAGGAGAGGGTTCCATTGATAGCAAGATGCTGACTGCATGAGTGGAGGCAGTCACAAAGCCAGGTATGAAAGAGGCCTTGTCAGAGGAGTATTCTTGTCAGAGGAGGCAATCAGAGGAGGATTCCAAACTAGGTCGAATGTCCAGATATGTTCAGGTAGACAGCCCTGACCTCCTGCATGTGATTTGAAGCCTCCAATCATTACCACATGAGAGAGCCACAGTATGTCCACAGTTGAATGATCAGAATGGATTCCAAGCTGATTGTCAGAGATCATGCCGTTTGGGAAGAAAGATGAAGTCAGCAAAAATAATAGATTCCATGACTTCACTTGTAATTGAAAATGATCTTTCTGGCTTGCAGTTGATAGGATGTTTTGGCACCATTCTTGGGGATGTGAGGGATGTTTTCAGACATCCAGGCAGACAGAAGGTGGCCAAAAGAGGACAGGTTGAAGATCACATAAAGGGGTAAAGCTAGACCAGCAAAGCAGGAGAACTTGGGTGCTAATGAATCTGGACCCATCACTGAAGCCAGGTCAAGTCTTGACAGAACTTTTTCTACCTTATCGAATGAGGACACAGTTCAGTAGACAGTAGATACGAGGGCATGAGATGGCGACAGAGGGCAATGGGTTGCGGACTCGATATTAGGAGGTAAACACTGCACGTTGAGACAATTTTACCTTATCTTGATCAGAATCTGTGGTTATGCTGTTTAGTGTGTGGATGGTCAGGGTGATGCACCAGAGAAGGACCCGACAAGGTGCCACAAGGACATTGACGGATGAGGCTGGGTACAGAGTTCAGCCTTGAGATTGGCAAGAGGATGTTTTCTGGCTTGCGTAAGGATGGACACCCTTTTATAAGCCTTCAGGAGTGATTAAAGTTGCCCTCTGTTAGGTGAGCCTTCCATGTTGGGAAATCAAACTGTTCGATCAGAACTGCCTCGCCATAGGTACCAGTGTACCAAAGGCCGAGAAGATTGATACGATGCCAACAGTCGAGATAGGATAAACCTCGGCATGAAATGGAGTAGGCCTTTGTGGAAGTATTTCCAGGTGGAATTGATATGAGACCCTGTAGAGATGGCCAGAGGAGCCAAGATGGACAGAGGAATGGGAGAGGTAGTATGGAAGGATAACTGTGTTCGTTGAAATAGTGGTATTATGTGGCATCATCGTCATTGGGTGGATGGTACACCACAAAGACAAATATTAGGTGGTACTGGAGAGGTGTACGTGGTCAGGGGTATTTGCTAGGAGGGGTTAGTGTGGACAATGGACAGTGAAGAATGTGTTGTTGAAATAGACGACAACAAAACCTCCACAACGAGATAGGGGTTTGTCAAAACAGAAGAGAAAATAACCAGGGAGAGAGAAAGAGGAATCCGAGACTTCCTGTGGAGCATAGTTTGTTAGGCTAGGCATACAATGTCGGCAGCTGTAGCAGTAAGGCTAGAACCTGCAATGCATGGAAGTACAATATTAGAATAGAGACCTTGAATGTTGGTGGACCACACTGTTAGGGAGAGTGGAGTACATAGGTGAGTGCCGGCAGTGAGGCACATAGTGTGGGCGGCAGGGTGAATGGGCGTGGCGGAAGGGCATGTGGTGGTTGGTGGGGAGGGCAGGGCGCATTGTCATGCCGGAAGTGCATGTGGTGGGAGGTTTGGGGGCAGCAGGGCGCATGCTCGTGCCGGAAGTGCATGTGGTGGGAGGTTTGGGGGCAGCACGGTGCATGGTCGTGCCGGAAGTGCATGTGGTGGGAGGTTTGGGGGCAGCAGGGCGCATGCTCGTGCCGGAAGTGCATGTGGTGGGAGGTTTGGGGGCAGCAGGGCGCATGGTCGTCCCGGAAGTGCATGTGGTGGGAGGTTTGGGGGCAGCAGGGCACAAGGGAGTTACAGACATGAAAGGAACATCAGCTGTGTGCTTGCACTTGATGTAGACCAGGTTTCTCTTGTGGATCCCAAAGTATACCAAGTAGCATTGTAGGATCACCATGATTCGACCATGGGTCGCAGGTTTGCGAGACAGAGAGGAAACCTGGTGATATTGTAAGAGGAAGAAGAAGATGCTGTGCGGGTGTTGGGTAGGCCTATTTGGAAAGGATAGTAGAGGGAGATATACCATTTCAAAAATGTCACTAAAAAGAAAATGTGAATTGAATTATGAAATGATTAGTTCTGTAAGTAAAACAGAAGAAACAAGTAATGAGGGTGGGAAAGCATGATGACGAGTGATCACAAGGAGGTGCAACAGGATGGAATGAGTTGGAGGATTTTTAGAAGTTTATTTTTGTAAAACGATATTTTTGGCTTTTCTAAGAGAAATTTAGAAAAAACGGCGAGAAATATAACTAAGAAAAAGAAAAGATGATATCGAGGGGAGAAAACAAAGGAGAGGAAGAGAGGATTTGGAAGGCTAGACCCTATGAGCACAAGGCCTCCCCGAGGCCTAGATATGTGTACGTTATGAGCACAAGGCCTCGCTGAGGCCTAGATATGTGTTCGTTATGAGCACAAGGCCACGCCGAAGCCTAGATATGTGTTTGTTATGAGCACAAGGCCTCGCCGAGGCCTAGATATGTGTACGTTATGAGCACAAGGCCTCGCTGAGGCCTAGATATGTGTTCGTTATGAGCACAAGGCCACGCCGAAGCCTAGATATGTTTGTTATGAGCACAAGGCCTCGCCGAGGCCTAGATATGTGTTCGTTATGAGCACAAGGCCTCGCCGAGGCCTAGATATGTGTTCGTTATGAGCACAAGGCCTCGCCGAGGCCTAGATATGTGTTCGTTATGAGCACAAGGCCGTGCCGAAGCCTAGATATGTGTTTGTTATGAGCACAAGGCCTCGCCGAAGCCTAGATATGTGTACGTTATGAGCACAAGACCTTGCCGAGGCTTCGATATGTGTGCGGATAAGGAGACATGAAAACCGATTCATGCTATGAGCAGTACAGGAAACAAACGACAGTTAGACAAGACAGATCCATTGCGGTAAATGTAGTTTTTGGAGAAGGCTCATATGGAGCTGGGAAAAGTGTATGAATTCAGGAAGAAACCGGAAACGGAAGTTTCATTTCTCTGACGTATGTGCTCCACTTCTCTTGTATCCTCTCCCACTCTCCTTCTCTCTCAGACCCTCTCGGTCCCTTGTTTTCCTCCTTTCATACCCTTCGATAACTCCTTGTACCTGGATTCAACCCTCCTACCTCCCCACACTTTCCCAACCTCATTCTCTCATATGATGACCTCATCTTATATTTCTCATATTACATTTCCTCAATTAGCATGAGCCCCCACTCTTTCCACCATCCAGTGTGTACATAATAAATAGATGACCGCTCAAACAGCTTTCTCTGCTAACCGAAATGCAGTACTCGACCACAGTGAGCAGTTACAAAATATATTTCGATATTCACTCTTTCCAAGGTTAGACAGAAGCACCATCATGAATATACAACTTGGTGATATCTATCCCGGCTGCTCGGTTTTATCAGAGGATGCGCTATCAATAGAAGCATTAACTACTTTAATCTTCATATTAAATGTTTCTACTTCCAACTCATGACAGGAATGAATGTTTTGCATAACTCACGATCTGCATTTTGTTTTGGATGAGTGTGTGTCACGTGTGTGTGTGTGTGTGTCACGCGTGTGTGTGTCACGTGTGTTTGAGTGTGTCACGTGTTTGAGTGTGTGTGTGTCACATGTGTGTGTCACGTGTGTTTGAGTGTGTCACGTGTGTGTGTTTGAGTGTGTCACGTGTGTGTGTGTGTGTGTGTGTTTGAGTGTGTCACGTGTGTGTGTGTGTGTGTGTGTGTGTGTGTGTCACGTATGTGTGTTTGAGTGTGTCACGTGTGTGTTTGAGTGTGTCACGTGTGTATGTGTGTGTGCACATGTGTCTATCTGTGTGAGTGCGTCACGTGTGTGTTTGAGTGTGTCATGTGTGTGGGTGTGTTTGTGTGTGTATATGTGCGTGTGTGTGTGCTCATGTGTCTATCTGCGTGAGTGCATCACGTGTGTGTGTGTCAAGTTTATGTTTACGTGTGTGTATGCGTGTGTATGTCATGTGTGTGTTTGTGTGTATCTGCATGTGTGTATCTAACCTAAGTCATCTGATCATATTGTAGGAATGTCAATGTCAACCATAAACAGAAAATAATGTGTTTGTCATTGGGAGAATCCATATATATTCATAAAGACAATTACACGAGCTTGCTGATTTGTAAAAAAGAAGAAAAAAAGAAGCATTTCGCTCTCAATCTGGATGCATGCTCTAATATAATGATATCCAAACTCATAAATCAGGAATTGAAATCAGAAACAGTGTGTGTCGAATCACCTGAAGATCGTGTTGCTTATAACCTGACAGCACTAAAACTTTCTTAATGGAATTAAACTCAGGTATATCCATCATCCTTGTTTAATCCTTCGTGTTTTGTGACATATAAATACAATAAAGAAATGGAGTGTGTGTCGGTCAGTCCGTCCGTCAGTTCGTCTCCTTCATAACTTCAAAACAAGAAAACCTAGCAGCCCCAAACTTTGCTTGCATACTTCTTAAACTGCACGGGAGTGCAAGAATGAAAACTTGGTGTTTGGTTCTGTTAAAACATCATTTTTGAAGATGATTAACGTGGTGCTCTTCCCAAAAAACAAAACAAAATAAGCCTTACCCAAATGGCGAAGCGCCATCATGGTCCGCCCTCTGTGGCATCACTGGGTTTTCATTTTTTTCATCGAAGGGTTTGATGCCGCCATTTTGTTTCGGCCTATTGAAACGTGCCTTGGCTTGAACGCACTATGTACTCTCACGGACTAATTAAAGCATATAATCAAAATCTGGATACGGATTTGCGGATCGGATCCCATACACTTAATAAGTATCGAAATCTGGATTTAAATCTGAAAAAATTAACAACATTAACGATTTTTATACGATAATCAAGTGTTTTTATGTAAGCAAGACAATTCTCCTCATTACACATTGTCGTCTCAATTCACACCTCCACAGGATAAGGTGTTTTTTAATGTTTCAAAATACTTCAACTTTATTTCCATTTGTCATAATTTCATTATTGTGATTGTAAACAAACAGAATATAGAGAAACAGTGTGAAGTTTTAGCACTTCTTCTTCTTCTTCAAAACATGATGGAGAAACTCATCTACTTATGAGATTGCCAAAACATCAACATAAAAAACAACATACATTTTCTTATTCTCTGCGTTTTTGGCAACATACATCACCCAGATATTCTTCAAACTCAACGAGAAACTTTTTATTCAAACTGAAAATGTTGTGGAGAAAGTCTGCTTCTGACAATTCTTCTTCTTCTATCTCCGAAAGCATTACAGAGAAACTCAGCTATAGATTACCGAAAAGCTCCTTTGTTCACCGCTGTTATGTCTGGGAATATGGTGTGTATAGAGGCTCACGGATCCGAAAACGCCACAAAATTAAAAAAGAAGACGAAGAAGATCCCTCCACAATATTCAGCAAAGCAATGGGTGGAATTAGCTAGCGACGGGTGGTATTTTGAGAGAGACCTGTGGTGCCAGCCCCATGGTGTTCACACACGGATTAACAATGGTACTTGAGGAGCACAGGCTGGGGTATGTTCTCCCCCTTCCCTCCACTTCTGCTCTCCTTCCCCCTATCCTCCTGCTCTCCCTCCTTCCCATCCTCTTGCTCTCCCCCACCTCTCTTTGTCTCTTCCTCATCCCTCTCTGTTTCCCCACCCCTCTCTCTCTCTCCCCGACCCTTCTCTGTCTCTCCCCTCCACTGTGCCTCACCCAGCTGTGTCTCTCCCCACCGCTCTTTTCATATTTTCATCACAAAGCGACTCTGCATTACCCCACAACGCTGATACCTCTGCTAGTTCGATAATAAAGTATTGTTTTGAGGAGCTATATTACAATATTACGACTACGACGACGACGACGACGACGACTACTACTACTACTACTACTACTACTACTACTACTACTACAACAACAACAACAAGTTTTTAACGGCCCAAATGATGATTCCACTTTCTTGTGGGGCCGGTTGGGGAAAGTTGTGGCCCAAGTCTTTCACGAACCAGGTGGCCAGGCCTGACGTTTAAACTGAAGGCGATTTGGACAGGAACTTGTAATTTGTTGTTGGGGCCGGCGATAACTCACCTGCTCTTCGCTAAGGACACCAGGGGATCTTTAACGTCCACCACCTAATTCCGGACACCCATTTAACCTCCATCCGAGGGACACATTGATGGATCATCCTGCCTGCAAAGTATTGGGATGACAGTTTTTAGATCGGTGGAGATTCGAACCCAGGCAAGACAGCCCAGAGGCGAGTGTGTGTACCTCTGGAGTCTAGACCAAGAACTCGCCCTGCAAAGTTTAAAAGGTGAAGATCATGCATGAAACATTCAATATGAGTAATCTGTAATGTGATCGACAAGTGCAAGTGTTAAAGCATTTATAAGTGCTATTAAGTTACGACTTCGACATAATAAATCGACAATTCATTGTAAAGTTATTTCCTGGGCAGATCCCTTGCTAGTGTCCTGGCCAGATGTAGACATATACCTGGCCAAGAAAGCCATTGTCTTCCTTCACTGGGATTTAACTTGCTCGAATCCTCAATCAGCCGATTTGTAACTGTTGATTCGGGATGTGATGGTCTCGATGTATGCAGATAAAAAATAAATTATATATATATATATTGTTACGAATTTGAGAAAGTGTAAAGAATGTGAGAATTATGGTTTTGTTGTGTGTAACTGACCCTCTTAATGTAAAGAAAGGTCGAAGCTCGTCCTCTTAGTTAATTCCATAAACCTACACACAGGACACCATATATCCTTTTAAATAGTTAGTCCCTTATTCTATGTAGGCTAAGGATGTGTTTCCCAATAGTTTGACTTCTTTGCACCGAATTAAATAAGAGTAGGCCCCTCCGACGCCCCATGGCAGCTTCCAAGTGCCAGGTTTGCCGGGTTTGCTGCAATTGACTCTTTAGGCACTTTGCTGCATTTTCATCTCCCGTCCACTTTGCTGCAATTGACTTTAGCCACTTTGCTGCATTTCATCCCCTGTCCACTTTGCTGCATTTGACTCCATTACGCACGAGGTAACGACGAAGAAGAAAGGCGGGTCTCCACCTCGTCATAGAGGGGAGGAGTAAGTCGGCCCCGCTCATCCAACCCAGAACGAGGGGTTTGGCTTGAGAGGGCGGAGAGAGAACACTTGGGGGAGGTTCGCAAAGGTTGAAGGGCGGGGGCCTATATAACCCACAGCGCGATGCTCCCCACGCAGATGAGCTGAGAGGAGAGATGAGTTCTGAGTCCAGGAGATGAGCAGGTGTGACCAAGCCGCCGTGAGACGTGCCGCGCTGCAGGAAAAACGGACCGAGGCAACGCAAGGAGCGCGTGAGGCAGCAGTACGGAGAAAGGAACTTCGCCCTTGCAGTTTGGGACCAACGACCGCGGCTTGGCTTCTTGACGGCGGTGCCTTCTGGCCCGACCGTGCCCAGTACCCGCTGAACCTTCCTTGCCTCTCAAAGCCACCCTCAAAGCCAAGCCAATTCCTTCCTGCCTGCATTTCCCCATGTAAGTGTGATCGTCCGTCTGTCTTTAACGTTGTCCTGGGGTTTATTAATTAAGATTGTATAGGTAAGCTAATGATTTCACTGTGTTTCCTGCTCCTTCCATTTTCTGTATATAACCTTGACTGCTCTCTTTGCTTTGGCTTGTGTAAACAATTAATAAATCCTGTTATTCCTCCGTACTTCTTCTTCTTCTTCATTCTCGTTCGGTCGCTTTAGTGGTTTCAATATTGAGTGTACGTGGCGCGATTCGGCCAAAGTTCAGGATCGGGTTTAGTGAAGGCTAATGACTCGAACTTCGGGTTGCTAAAAACCGCTCGGCAACTAACTAGACCATCCAAACCGGGGTTCGAGCGGTACTTGTCTCCCTAGTCTGCGGAGGGACGGATAAAGGTATTCGGGATAAACCCTGGACCCATAACCCTGATCCGTTCCATCCCGCGGGATAGCGTTACAAGTACCAGGACCGGGGAGACGGCCAGCTTAACAGGACAAGGGGCTAATCCCCCCTTGCTAACGGGGGAGCCGTCCCCCGTATCCGTAACAATTGGTGTCTGGGAGTGAGATTTGAGGCCCGAACCAAATTTTTAATAACTTCAAAAAAATAATTGGTCAAAAATTAAGATCGCCCGAAATTGTTTTATAAAATCCTAAATTTGGAAATCGTGCCATGGACAATCAAGGCGATCGGATGCAGGTGGGTGAACTAGAAGAGGGGTTAGGGGTAACTCAGGACGACAGGGAAGAAATGGAGGAGGAGAACAATGGCAATGTGGTTGAGGGAGTTTCAGGTGCACAAAATGGCGCCCTCGCGCACGTGGTTGGAGAGGCGCAAAATGGCGCCTCGCACGAGCGCGCGGTACCCGAGCCCGCTGTACCAGCGGGCTTTAACATGCAGCCATTTGACATGCAGCAGTTCATGGCACGGTTCAGCGAATACATGGCAGAGTCGAAGTGCGACAACGAAAAAAGAAGCAGGGAAATGGAAAAAATGGAAAACAGAATGGGGGAGCGACTAGGAAATCAAATCGGGGGGCTAGAAGCTAAATTTGAGGGTTTAGACAAGAAATTTGCGGGGTTAGACAGTAAATTTGCGGGGTTAGACTAAATTTGCGGGGTTAGACAATAAATTTGAGGGGTTAGACAACGGGATAAAAGAGGTAAAGAATGGGTTAACGGGGCCTGGAAGATAAGATGGAAGGCAAATTGCGGGAGATAGGGGAGCAATACGCCCGGGAAATCAAACGGATGGGGAACCAGATAGAGGAGGTGAAAATCGGGTTAGACACTAAATTGGATGCTCAGAGGGATGAATTAGAACAGATGAGGGCGGCATCTACTAAAGAGATGGGAGAAATGAAGGAGGAAATAGGACGAGGTGTAAGCGAGGAGGTCTCGGGGGTACGCGAGGAGGTAAGGTGAGGTGAGAAGTGTATGGAGAAGGAGGGGAGGAATAATACGGCTAGGTTACAGGGGGGCATAGAGGGTCTGACGAGGGGAGTAGAACAGCTGACAGTGGGACAAAAAGAACTAGTGGATCAAGTAGAAAAGAACACTGCAATAATCGGGGGGGGGGGGGGGGGGGTTAAAAGCGACACAAAAAGACATCAAGAACGAATTAATGGCGACAAAGAAGGAATGTCAGATGGTACATGAGGGGTTGACGAAGAGGTTGGAAGAGGTGACAGAAGTAATGGAGACGAAGGACCGGGAGGTGAGGACGCACATAGAAACTGTCAAGGTGGCCTTCGAGGACGAAATTGAAGGGGCGCACCGGGAAATGAGGGAGGTAAAGGAAAAATTAGAGGAGGTGGAAGAGGGGGTGAGTGAAATTAAGAAGAGACGGAGGGAAACTAAAAAGGAGATAAGGGAGGAAGTGATGGAGTATGTGCAAGGTCTGTGTTCAAATCATGATGATGTGCTCACTACCCAAATAAAGAGTTTGCAGGTGGCAGAAGAGGTGCGACGACGAGGTACCGAGGTGAGTGACGATATACGCGGAAATGTATATGGTGTGAGGGGAGATTCAGTCGGCTTGGGGGGTGGTGTAGACCCGGGTGTTCGTGAGGGACCAATGGTGAGATGTATGACTGGTCCGGAGTGTATGGAAAGAGGAGGTGTGCAAGGAGGTCTGGCTATGGGGAGTGAAGGGGGTGCTGGTGAGCAAGGGTGTGCGGGTATGGAGTGGGTAGCGGGTTGCGGAAGGGCGACCCAGGCATCGACACCAAGAAGGGTAGTGTTTGGAGGGACGGGGGATGCGCGGGAGCCCCCCGGGAATAGCGCACTGTGGGAGCCCGAACGGTTTGGTCCCGCGTTGATCCTGCCAGGAGTGACGCGCGGGGTCCGGCCTTCGGGCGCCCACAAGGTACCACTCGCGCCGTATGACGGCAAGAGTGATTTGAGGGCGTACATGGCGCAGTTTGAGTACGTGTGCCGAGGCAATGGTTGGAGTCCGGACGAAGGTGGAGTACACCTGGTAGGGGCGCTGCGCGGTGCGGCGGCGGAGGTGCTGACAGCTTTACCACCGGGTGCTCTCACCCTGTCAGCTCTCCGTGCGGCTTTAATTAACAGATTCGGTATTGAACAGCAAAGCGAGCTTGTTAAAGCTCAACTTGCGCAGCGAAAACGCAAGCCCCAGGAGACCATCGGGGAACTTGCTCACAATATTCGCCGCGCGGTGGGGATTGCACATGCGGACATGGCAGCGAGTTCCCAGGAAAGCCTGGTGCTGGATCACTTTATCCAGGCCCTTCCGGATCTGGAGCTCCGACAACAGCTCGCCATGTGGCGCCCGCAGACCATGAGTCAGGCGGCCGACGCTGCGGCCCGTTGGGAAGCAGCGAGGCCCCTGGCCCGGGGGGGGCGAGCGCCACGCAGTGGCGGTGCGTCAGGTAGGGCCCGTGATGGGGGTCGCCCCCCCCCCCGGGGGGCCTGCCCCCGACGGGGGCCCTGACCTGGAGAGCATGGTCCGGAGGCTGGTGGATCGGCGTCTAGCGGGACCTGGACTATGGCAGGCTGCTCCAGTGGTGGCACCCGGTAGTCCCCGACAGAGTACCCCAATTCGGACATACAGGGGGGGAAATTTGGAATACCGGAGGCAAGCACCTTACCAGGTGAGGTGCTATAATTGTGCTTGGATGGGTCACCGTGCGTGGGAGTGTCGAGCTCCGCGCCGGGACGTTCCCCGTCAGCCGATGCCCTCAACTCCGCCCAGTATCGTTCGGCCTAGCCGACCACAGACACCCCCCCGCCAGGGCCCGGGAAACTAGAACGTGCCGGGCATGCAGGGCGGTGTTCGGCAGTAGGGGATGGAGAGGAGCCCTCGTTGACGCGACAGGTCATCCATTGTGGCCAAATTGGGACGGGTAGTTTGACAATTCGATGCAAAATTTCCGGCGTGGGGGTAGACGCCGTGGTGGACACGGGAGCCAGCGCCACGATCATCAGCCCCGTGATCCTTAATTCGAGTGCAGACGGCTGGGGTAAAATCCAGCATCTGGAAAATCATAGTTTGCAGTTGGCTACCGGGGCAACGGCCCCGATCATAGGGCGTGGTTTTGTGACCCTCACGTTGGGCTCGGTAAAGAAGGAGATAGAGGTTTGGGTGGCGGTGTGCGACCCATGCTTAATAGGGTTGGATTTGTTGACTGCCAGCGGTTGTAAAATCGACTTGAGCCGGGGGATCCTGCAAGTGGGAGTGGAAGAGCTACCATTGGAGGGGGTGAGCACGGCCGAGAGGGTGGAGCTGGAGGCTCCTGAGGCCGTGACCATCCCTCCGGGGGCCGAGGCAATAGTGCCGGCCCGATGGTCAGCTCGCCCGACATGGCAGGAGTCCTGCGGCCTGGCCGAACCGGTGGCAGCGCGATCCGTACCTGGGTTAATCGTGGGCCGCACCCTCGTAAAAACGGACGGGCCGGTGGTGGCCGTCCGGGTAATTAACATTAGCACAGAACCACGCACTATAGTGAGGGGCACGAAGGTAGCTGGCTGCACCCCAGTTAGAGAAGTCGCGTCAGTGAGGGGCGAGAACGTCCAGCCGAGCCGGCCCCAGGGGGAGCCTTCAATAAGTTCTAGGAATTGGCCCGATCCCATTTGCGAGATGGTAAATCGAAGTAGCATAGAGTTGGGAGGTACCCAGAGGGAGGCCTTACACAAACTGGTTGGGTCCCATTTGGACCTCTTCTCCTTGTCCACCGAGGATATTGGACGTACGGGCCTGGTGAAACATCAGATCCACACCGGTGAGGCCCGGCCTATTCGTCAGGCCGCCCGACGGCTCCCTTGGAGCAAGAGGGCGGAAGCTGACGAGCAGGTTGAAAAAATGCTCGATGCAGGCGTGATCGAGCCCTCGGGAAGTCCTTGGATGTCACCTGTTGTGCTGGTTAAAAAGAAAGATGGGACCACGCGGTTCTGCGTGGACTATCGCCAGCTAAACAACGTGACACTCAAGGACTCATATCCCCTGCCAAGAATTGATGACACCCTCGATGCCGTTGCGGGCTCAAATTGGTTTTCAACTTTGGACCTCAAGAGTGGGTATTGGCAGGTGGAGATGGATCGGGCAGGGAAGGAGAAAACGGAATTTTCCACAGGTAAGGGGCTGTATCAGTTCACTGTGATGCCGTTTGGTTTGTGTAACGCCCCCGCCACCTTTGAGATTGATGGAACATGTACTAGGCGGCATGCCATGGCAATCATGCCTGGTATATCTGGATGACGTCCTAGTACATGCCAAGACCTTCCCCCAGGCGTTAGCTAATTTGGACCAGGTGTTCGGGTGCCTCAGACAGGCAGGGTTAAAGCTGAACCCGAGTGAGTGCACTTTGTTTGCAAGAGAGGTGGCCTATCTAGGTCACGTGATCGGCCGCGAGGGGGTAAAAACGGACCCAGACAAAATTAAAGCGGTAGAGGAGTGGCCCGCACCACGTACCATCAAGGAGGTGCGGGGATTTTTGGGACTCTGCTCCTACTACCGGCGCTTTGTGGCGAAATTTGCGGAGTTGGCCCGTCCCCTCCACCGGCTTACGGAGAAGGGGACGCAATTTAATTGGACAAGGGAGTGCCACGAGGCCTTCCTAAAATTGAAGGGGTGTTTAACATCCGCACCCCTTCTAGCTTACCCCACTAGTGACGGGACATTTACCCTGGACACGGATGCGAGCCAGGAAGGATTGGGCGCAGTTTGTCTCAGACGCAGGAGGGCGTGGAGAGAGTGATTGGTTATTATAGTCGGGCCTTAAGTAGGCCCGAACGAAATTATTGTGTTACTCGCAAAGAGTTATTGGCTATCCTGGCTGCCATGAACCATTTCCACCCGTACCTGTACGGGCGGAAATTTTCGGTTCGAACTGACCATTCCTCCTTGCAATGGCTCCTTCGGTTCAAGCAACCGGAGGGCCAAATTGCAAGGTGGTTGGAAAAGTTGCAGCAGTACGATTTTGATGTGACCCATAGGGCCGGGAAGGCCCATGGTAATGCAGACGCACTCTCTCGGCGTCCTTGTCTGGGGGAAAACTGAAAATTTTGTGCGAGACACGAGGAGAGGGAGCAATTGGGCGAATCTGCCCCGATTCTCGTCGTCCGGGCAACCCGGGTGAGAGGGCCAATTTTGCCACTAACCGCGGACGAGGAATGTGGAGATTTGGCTTGGAGCACGGCCCAGCAGGAGGATCCGGTTCTGGGGCCGGTGTTCCAATGGGTCAAATTGGGGCAAAGACCAAAGGGGGGAAGAGGTCACCCCCCTCGGGGCGCAAACAAAGGCGTATTGGGCTCAGTGGCAGACCCTGGAATTGAAGGATAACATCTTATATCGCAAGTGGGTGGAGCTTCCCTCTGATAGAACTTTCTGGCTGGTGATAGTCCCAGACAAATTCAAAAACATCATATTACAACAGGTGCATGGTACCCGCTCCGGCGGCCATTTGGGCAGGACAAAGACAACATCTCGGGTCCGCCGGAGGTTCTATTGGGTTAATATGGGGCGTGACATACAGGACTGGTGTCGGAGATGCGACGCCTGTTCTGCCAAAAAGGGACCAGCACGGAGGATGAGGGCCCCCCTCCAATTACACCAGGTGGGGGCCCCCCTTGAGCGGGTGGCTATGGATATTCTAGGACCGCTGCCCCGCACCCACCAAGGTAATAAGTATATCCTCGTTGTAATGGACTATTTCACCAAGTGGCCGGAGGCCTATGCCCTCCCCAACCAAGAAGCCGGGGTGGTAGCACAGGCCTTCGTGGAAGGATTTATATGTCGGCACGGGATTCCACAGGAGCTGCACACCGATCAGGGTCGAAATTTTGAAAGCCAATTACTAAAAGATGTGTGCAGACTCCTGTCAATTCGAAAAACCAGGACCACGCCCTTGCGGCCACAATCTGACGGGATGGTGGAACGGTTCAACAGAACATTGATACAACAACTAGCATTGTTCAACACCACCCGTCAGGATGACTGGGACGAACATCTCCCGTACTTGTTGATGGCCTACCGAACCAGCCAGCACGGGGCCACCGCATGCAGTCCAGCATTGCTTATGTATGGGCGGGAGTTACGGGCTCCCGCCGACTTGCTATGCGGTCCCGTGCCAGACACCACGGATACACCACCAAGGGAGGGTTACGCACGTCACTTGGAGGAAGGCATGGAGCGGGTCCATGCCTTCGCCCGCCGCCAGCTCCATCTGGCGGGGGCCAAGATGAAGCGCAGGTACGACGACCGGAGCCAGGGGAGTCAGAACGCTCCGGGGATGAAGATTTGGTTCTTTAATCCCCGGAGGCGGAAGGGTAGGTGCCCAAAACTCACCTTCCCCTGGCAAGGCCCGGGAGTCGTCCTGTCGCAAGTCTGTGACGTGGTCGTTAAGATCAAGATGGGGCCACGGGCCCTCCCTCGGATCGTCCATGCCGACCGGATAAGACCTTATGCCGGCGAGCAGGCGCCCTCATGGATCACCTCGGCTCTAGATGCCGAGGCAGGCCCCAGTACCTCTTGCGACGGGGGCTCGTAGCGTCAGAGGACTGGGGGGGTGGTAGTGAGAGATACCCGATGTGGTGGGATGGCAACTCTGCCATCTCCCACAAACGGGGGCAAAGGAGCACTAGTTTTATGGGGTTTATGGCAGTGAAAACTAGCCCGGGAGGGTTAGGATATCATGTGTAGGGACCTAGAGATTGACCTTAGGTAACGGTAAGATTAGGTAGTGACAATGATACCTGTAGTGGGGACGCAGGTAGATTAGTTTGGATGATAATGACGTGGTATGTGCTTAGTTTAAAGGGAAGACGGGGAGCACTAAGTTAGCAGGGCAACAGGTAGATTAGATGATGCCGTGTGTGTGGTTAAAAGGTGTGATTGCACAGGTGTGCAACGGGACAGGTGTATGGGGCAGTGGTTGAGTGAGTGATAGTGATGTGTATTGTGCTGACCAAATGGTCCAGGAAGGAAGGAGGGTGCAAGTGGCACCAGGAGTGATTGCACAGGTGTGCAACAACAGGTGAATGAAGAACAGGTGTATGGAATAAATGGTCTGGAGTATATGGAGTATTGGAATGGATGGTCATGGAGTGAGTATGGTGGAAACTGTGGAGTGGAGTGGATGGTGCGAAGGTGTGGATGGGGGAAAGGAGGATGGACCCCCATCACGATTACCCGGGGAGGGTAGTGTAAGTGTTAGGTAGAGGGTACAGGTAAATTGTGGTTGGATATTGGCATCTGTGGTGCGTGGTGGAAGAATGGTACTTGGATGGGTGCATTAGTGTTGTGGAAATGGCTGGGCGTGTAGCCTGTTAGTGTGAGTAGTTGGTTGACACTCCACCACTGTTAGGATGTCGGCCAGGTGAGGCCGCAGGTGGGCTCTGGGAGCCGGTAGAGTTGTTGTGGATGGGGCCCGAGGATCCGGAGGACGGACTCGGGTAGCCCAGTGCCAGAGGGCACCGAGGGGTGACAGAGCCAGGAGGGGCCTTCCCCAGTTAGATAGGTTAGGTGAGGAGCAGGTAAGCTCGGGGGCAACTACAGTGGTGGAGGTGTGCAGGTGGGTAGACCTGCTGGGAGAGCTACACGACTCAGCCCGGAAATTGTGCAAGGGCACAGGGAGTTGCATCGGGGGAGTGAGACCCCAAATTGATAAACACCACAGTTTGGTCAATGGGAATTGGTTTTTAGAACCCATAGTGTAAGTTGGCCAATGGATTGGCAGGGAAGACCCCGGGTAGTGTAAAGTGTGTTAGTCATTTAGAAGGTAGTTAGGATGGAGATCTCCTCGCACCATCTGCATCCACTCACCTGGGATGACGTACCTCCACACCATGCCAGGTTGTTTTGTTATTTTTATGATGCAAATGTTTTGGATTGTGAGACGCATCATGACGTGGGTGTGACATTGTGCTGATGTTCCATCTCTTCCTCCTTATGAGGATTGATGATGAATTGGGTGATGGCAAATTTTGGTTAGAGGAATTGTGGGGACGAATTTGGTATAGGGGAAATATGGGGAAGACGTGACGGTAGTGACGAATTGGTAAATGTGTAGATTTTGTACATATGGGGTAAGGGCAAGGGTAGAGTAGGTGACAGGGGGGTGATGTACGGTAGGGACGAGCTTTTCTCCGCTCCGTCTCCATACGCACCTCGCCTTGCATTGCTTTTATTGATGTGTACCCTTGTGACCTTACCCCTCGCTCACCTGTCTTTTCCCCACCCTTGTCTCCCACACGAGGACACCACGCCACTGGGCGTCGAGGGGAGCGTGCGGAGGTCGCCTTGTGTGCCAGGACCCTCGCAACCCGCATGCATTGCATTGATGTACCACTTTATGGACCGCTGTTCTGCGGCCAAGTACCACTTGATGGACCCCAGGTTCTGGGGCAGGGCACCTCTGTTGGAGACCGGCCATAGTGGCCAGGGAATCTTGCTTGCGGACCTCGGTAAGGTGGCACCTATGCCAAACAGGTGGACCACCCTTAGTTGGCCCCTGTGGCCCTAAATAAAAATGGACACGGTTTGTGCTTTTTATATTTCCAAGTAGGCCGCATGAAGAAAGAAGACATCGGGAAGAACATCGGCCCAGCAGAGAAGAAGAAGACCACCACCAGTTGTTTTTTTGTGAGTTTATTACAAACAGTAATGACTGCACTGGTTGGTGCATTTGGTGGTTGGTGCTTTTGGGTGCTTTGGTGTTATTGGTACTGGTGCATCGATGCAATGCGTGCTGTCTCCTCCCTCCCAACAGGAATTTCCTTCTCTTTGTTTCCCTAACAAGAAAAAAAAAATACAGGTCCTGGGTTGCGTTGTAAATAAGAAATAACGTCACTGTAAATAATGCTCCTCACCGTAAATGTATAGCTTGAAAACAATTCCGCAATTCGGTTATCCTATGGGCGCAAATCTGTTAGGCAGGGTGCAATGCAGCAGGGGGACATATTTATTTGTGTTTTAAAATTGTCACACAGGGTCAGGTTAATTGTAGAGGGAATTACACCTACGTGTCACACTAAGTTAAAGTTTTATAGGCCCGAGACGGGCCTGAAGGAAGGAGGGTGCAGTGTTACGATTTTGAGAAAGTGTAAAGAATGTGAGAATTATGGTTTTGTTGTGTGTATCTGACCCTCTTAATGTAAAGAAAGGTCAAAGCTCGTCCTCTTAGTTAATTCCATAAACCTACACACAGGACACCATATATCCTTTTAAATAGTTAGTCCCTTATTCTATGTAGGCTAAGGATGTGTTTCCCAATAGTTTGACTCTTCATTGCACCGAATTAAATAAGAGTAGGCCCCTCCGACGCCCCATGGCAGCTTCCAAGTGCCAGGTTTGCCGGGTTTGCTGCAATTGACTCTTTAGGCACTTTGCTGCATTTTCATCTCCCGTCCACTTTGCTGCAATTGACTCTTTAGCCACTTTGCTGCATTTCATCCCCTGTCCACTTTGCTGCATTTGACTCCATTACGCACGAGGTAACGACGAAGAAGAAAGGCGGATCTCCACCTCGTCATAGAGGGGAGGATTAAGTCGGCCCCGCTCATCCAACCCAGAACGAGGGGTTTGGCTTGAGAGGGCGGAGAGAGAACACTTGGGGGAGGTTCGCAAAGGTTGAAGGGCGGGGGCCTATATAACCCGCAGCGCGACGCTCCCCACGCAGATGAGCTGAGAGGAGAGATGAGTTTTGAGTCCAGGAGATGAGCAGGTGTGACCTAGCCGCCGTGAGACGTGCCGCGCTGCAGGAAAAACGGACCGAGGCAACGCAAGGAGCGCGCGAGGCAGCAGTACGGAGAAAAGAACTTCGCCTGCGCAGTTTGGGACCAACGACCGCGGCTCGGCTTCTTGACGGCGGTGCCTTCTGGCCTGACCGTGCCCAGTATCCGCTGAACCTTCCTTGCCTCTCAAAGCCACCCATCTCCAAGCCATTCCTTCCTGCCTGCATTTCCCCGTGTAAGTGTGATCGTCCGTCTGTCTTTAACGTTGTCCTGGGGTTTATTAATGAAGCTTGTATCGGTAAGCTAATGATTTCACTGTGTTTCCTGCTCCTTCCATTTTCTGTATATAACCTTGACTGCTCTCTTTGCTTTGGCTTGTGTAAATAATTAATAAATCCTGTTATTTCTCCGTACTTCTTCTTCTTCATTCTCGTTCGGTCGCTTTAGTGGTTTCAATATTGAGTGTACGTGGCGCGATTCGGCCAACGTTCAGGATCGGGTTTAGTGAAGGCTAATGACTCGAACTTCGGGTTGCTAAAAACCGCTCGGCAACTAACTAGACCATCCAAACCGGGGTTCGAGCGGTACTTGTCTCCCTAGTCTGCGGAGGGATGGATAAAGGTATTCGGGATAAACCCTGGACCCATAACCCTGATCCGTTCCATCCCGCGGGATAGCGTTACAAGTACCAGGACCGGGGAGATGGCCAGCTTAACAGGACAAGGGGCTAATCCCCCCATGCTAACGGGAGAGCTGTCCCCCGTATCCGTAACAATATATATATATATATATATATACAGTATATATATATATATATATATATATATATATATATATATATATACACACACATATACGAGGGCCAGTCAAAAAGTAACCTTAAAATGGCGATATAAATTCGAGAATGTAATGTGTGTAGTTGTAGACGACCTCTGTCATATCTATGGGTAAGAGTCGTGTTTTGCCTGTTTTAGATCTGGCAACATTGAGCGTATGACGTCA